>NW_006798732.1:339104-361569 GCF_000442215.2 Lipotes vexillifer | reverse complement strand
AGAGTGTGTGATTGATTGATAATGTCTGTCTTGGATACAGGAAGGGGGTGTGGCAGTGCATTGCCAGGTATTTGCCTTTTTGAGTTAGATCATTTCTATGAGTTCCATGGTGTTGCAGCTCTTTAGTTTGCTTTGTGTTCTTGTCACCTATATTGTAGTCATCTGGAAAACTCTATCTTACACAGTTTTGATTAACTCATCTCACCTAGCCCAGCCACATCCTGCACCAAAGGGGCTCAGTAGATGTCGTTAGAATTCAGCTGACTTTATATACCATTTAGCTGAGCGCTTCTAACCTGGGTGCTCTCTTAAAATTATGGAACGACTTTACAAAGGCAATGCCCATGGCAACCCCTGTGCATATAACACTCAATATAGACAAGGTACACAAAACATTTTTCTCAGTAATTGTCCTAATAGAAAAGAATACGTTTTGATCAATAGTAAAGCTGTATTCAACCAGAAATTTGGGGGAATTGATTTTTCTTCAGAGCCAGTGCTTTTAGGAACCCATCAAGCACCCATGGCCACTTTCCTGACTTGGTAAACACGGTCCAAAGGGCCAAATGCAAGCTGCGCAAGCATCTCATGGTCCCTCACACTAAAGATTATTTGGATGGGGGAGATTGGGTCAAAGTTGTATGAACTCAGGTGGCCACCAAAAGTTGCTCTTAAATAAATAAATACATAAACACATAACTAACCAACCAATCTGGGCTCTCAGAGAATTTTGCTGATAGCGACCTCTTTATGAAAAGACCAGGTAAAGAAAAATAAATTCAATAATTGAGCATTCTGGTAAGCCAGGAGCAGATAATTCTAGGTTTTTCTATATCTAGTTGCCCAAACATGGATAAGAAGTTAGAACCCTGAACCATTGAACATCTGATGTAACATTTAGTTTTTCATGGCTTGCAGGTCCCATGCCTGGATCAATGGATTTAAAAATCTCACTTCCTGGTATTTATGGTTCCTTAAAGCTTCATTCTTTTTAGCATTTGGAAACAGCCAGTAACCACCTTGAAGAAGGCAGCTCCACTTATTCTATCAACTTACCCCCAGCTTGAAGAATCGTATAAAGCAAGCAAATAAATAAAAATAACTACTACTGCAAGATGTCTGAAGGAAATTCTTCTTTTGAGAGGTAGCCTAATGTCAGGGTTGAGAGCATGGAATCTGGAGCCCAATTACCTAGGTTCAAATCCAGCTCCAACATTTACAAGCTGTGACCTTGGGCATATCTTTAGCCTCTGTGCTTCCCTTTCCTCACCTGTAAATGAGGATGATCTCAGAAAATATTGCATATTCTGGTATGTGGACAGTATGCCTGGAAAGTCACTATAAGGCATGGCTGGGGCACTGCATCACCTGATGTGAAGTCATTAAAATCATCTTTAAGTTGTCCTTTTCTAAGCAACCAATTAAAAGTTCTCCCTGAATAGTGGACTGACTGCTGTACATGCAAAGATCTACCATGTGTTACTGTTCTTTAATTATAGATGAATGACATCATTGCTAATTTTCAGAGAAATGCGAACCAAAACTACAGTGAGGTACCACCTCACACTGGCCAGAATGGCCGTCATGAAAAAATCTACAAACAATAAATGCCGGAGAGGGTGTGGAGAAAAGGGAACCCTCTTGCACTGTTGGTGGGAATGTAAAGTGGTGCAGCCACTATGGAGAAAAGTATGGAGTATCCTCAAAAAACTAAAAATAGAACTACATATGACCCACCAATCCTACTCCTGGCCATATATCTGAACAAAACTATAATTTGAAAAGATACGTGCACCCCAGTATTCATAGCAGCACTATTCACAATAGCCATATGAAGACATGGAAGCAACCTAAGCGTCCATCAACAGATGAATGGATAAAGAAGATGTGATAGATATATATATATATATATATATATATATATGTATATGTATACACACACACACACACACACAATGGAATACTACTCAGCCATAAAAAAGAATGAAATAATACCATTTGCATAAATGGACCTAGAGATTATCATACTAAGCAGAGTTAAGACAGAGAAAGACAAATACTGTATGATACCACTTTTATGTGCAATCTAAAATATGACACAATGGACTTATCTATGAAACAGAAACAGACTCACAGACATAGAGAACAGACTTGTGGTTGCCATGGGGGAGGGGTGGGGGAGGGATGGATTAGGAGTTTCGGATTAGCAGAGGCAAACTATTATATATAGGATGGATAAACAACAAGGTCCTACTGTAGAGCACAGGGAACTATATTCAATATCCTGGGACAAACCATAATGGAAAAGAATATGAAAAAGAATGTATATATGTGTATTACTGAATCACTTTTCTGTACAGCAGAAATGAACACATTGTAAATCAACTATACGTCAAAAATTTTTGTAAAAATTATAGATGAGTGAGGTCTGGTGCTCACCACATCCACACCTAGAGGGTCAATTCTCATGTACACACGGCCTTTCCAGGTGCACGATCCACAGTGATGTTTCATTGATGACCAAATTCTAAAGTCTGAATGTCAGCCAGTTCTTTAAAGTGGCTCCAAAATTCTTTCATACAAAGGTGATGTGGGTCTAGTGTCCACTCCCAGAAGCAGAGTGGACCTGGACGGCAGGCACTCTGGCTTGAGAACTGGCACCAGGGAGAGGCTGGACCCGGGGCCCGAGCAGCCGTGAAGTACCGTGACAAAGGGACCAGTGAACAGTGCAGCTAAGGAAGGAAGCCAGAGGTCAGCCTGACGGCAGCAGCATCAGACCACAGGTCAGAGGAGCAGGAAACAGGTCTAGGGCTGTGACCTGGACAGTCAGGACCAGGTGGGGAAAGGAAGTGGCCAGCAAGATGGACCGAGGCAAATATTTCAGGATGCAGCCTGAGAGCACGGGGAGGGTGCCGGGCGCCTTTTAGATCAGAGCCAACAGTAGGAGGTGGGGATGGGCCTTCCAGTTTAAAGGCTTTTGCAAATGACTTTGCTTAAGGTATTCTGAGGGGCAGTATTTATACTATTTAATAATCTGGGTTGGGAGGGAATTCTCATTTCTTCAGAAACTTCACACAGACCTTTTGAAGTTTGAGACTGAAGTAAACAGGCTCAAAACTTAATCTCTAGCCCCTTCCCTTCTCCAGGCTTCCATACATCAATGAAGGATGCCTCTGGGGACAAAACTCCCTTAAAATGACATTACGTGAACAACAGTGAACATAAGTTACATGAGCCACAGTGGTGGGCATCACGTAGCTGAACGACCAAAGTTCGCTATGTTCACAAGGGTGCTGACATACAAGGGGGTAGTTGCACCTGCTAACCTCCTGCCCATCCAGGATCTTTATCCTTGTCTTCACCCCTTGATCCACTTTGTGGTCAGCAGCATCCTGCTTTCTAAACCACTCACCTTATGAATAGTAGCAGCAACAGCTACGTCCACGTATGGAGTCGTAGGTTGTGCTAACTCCTTTACTTGTAATACATGATAGGATCCTTGCAACAATCCCAAGGGTAAATGGTATCATTATTCCCGTTTTACGGATGAGGAAACTGAGGCTCATAAAGGTGAAGCAACTTGCACATGGTCACCGGCAATGGGCAGATCTGGTGTTAAATCCAAGACTGTTTGACACCAAAGCCCGGGCCTTTGACCACTCTGCTGAGGTTCTAATGAGAATGGGTTACAGCTGCTGATGGACTAATTACACCCAGGGAATGTAAGTTTTAGGCCCTGCTCTCAGGATTTATATTTCAATACAGATGTAATTTATATTTTTAATTTATAAAACATATAAATGTAAAATATTTATATTTAATATACTTTATATTCATATGTTTTATCTTCAGTTGTGGAACAAAAGTTTAGGTCCCAAATTATTTTTTTAATTTATTTTTTCATTGAACGTATAGTTGATTTACAACATTGTGTTAATTGCTGCTGTACAGCAAAGTGACTCAGTTATACATACATATATTCTTTTTCATATTTTTTTCCATTATGCTTTATTACGGGATATTGACTATAGTTCCCTGTGCTCTGCAGTAGGACCTTGCTGTTTATCCATTCTCTCTATGTATGATAGTTCGCCTCTGCTCAGCCCAAACTCCCAGTCCGTCCCTCCCCGCTCCCCCTTGGCAGCCACAGGTCTGTTCTCTAGGTCTGTGTGCTGGTTACTGTTTTGGGTCCCAAATTAAAAGGATGGGAGGCAGGAGGGAGAGGGCCGGGTGACAGAGGGGGTGAGGCTGTCTAAGGCCAGGTGTGCTGCCGGGGGGTTGGTTATCCTTTTAGGACCACCGGAGTGAGTGCTCTGAAAAGGTTGGGAGGCTCTGATCCACTTCTTCCAGGGTCTGGGAGGAGCATCTGCCCGGGCCCCTCTGCCAAACCTATCTTCAGAGCCTGCGCGTATTTGGCCAACGTTCTTATGGACGTGCCCTGTGGCCTGGAGCACGCCGTTCCGCCCCAGCCCCGAAACCTCACGCACACTCGTGCTCCATGCTTTGCCTCCTGCCCTCCCTCTGAACGGTCCCCTTCCTCATACGGCCCACGTGCTGCTGCTTAGAATAAAAACGGCAAACGCATTGTATTCACTATCCAAACACGCTACACATCTTAACTCGCTCGATTATGTTTCCAGAGCATTTGAGAATTTTTTTCTAAATAATCCTCTTTGCTCTCATCCCAAAGGACGTTCTTAAGTTCCCCGTATCTTTTCTTACTTCTGATGGCCATGTTTTTGACAACCTGGCGTGTCACTAGAACGCGTCCTTTCTGTCAACAGAGGTGCAAAGTTGGGCTCCCTCCTAAATCTGAGTCACCCCTGCTTTGCCCCTCTGCCCTCTCACCCACCTCCAAGAGCCCTGCTCTAGGGCATTTGCCGCTCTTTCCAGGCCTCTGAGGTGCTTGCCTGTGAATTTACTTCTGTTTTCTTCCACGACCCTTCTTTCCTATCGACCCCGTATTTGCAGAATTGTGACCGTCCCTCAGAATTGGCTTTAAACATTGCTTCTCCTACTTATTTATCTTTAAGGCATAAAGTCATCAGCTCTGAAACCCGACGCCGGCCACAAAGTCGGCCCCTCTTCCTTTCCCTGGCTCAGCTGTGGACTAGCACGTAAATTGGGAAGGACCATAAAATAGCGAGTGACAGCTGCACACCCCACACGCTGTCACTCCTCTCACGCTGAGGAAGGTCTGTGGCTGGTCTTCTCTGCTTCCTTCCATCCCCTTCGAGAAAAAAGAAAAGCACTCGGCAGACTTCCATCCACCTTGCCTGGCCCGAGGACAACACAAAGAAAATCTCTTTACAACACACCGTTAAGTCACCGTGAAATCTGGGCCCTCATTCTCGTGGTTTTGATAAATATGAGGTGTGCTGAAATTAGAGATCATAAATTTGGGAACCAAGAAGAGATTGCCTGGATTTAATAGAACAAGCTGCTACAAGAAATCTGTCCTCTTAAAGTTAATGAAAGGAAGTAGAAATGGTCATGTGTTAGCAGAATCTAGCCCTCCAAGGAATAGCTTGTGAATATACATGTGGAAATGCGTGTACAATTTGCAGGTATTATGTGTATGGATATACAGTGTGTCTGCATTTATATACAACATCTTCTGGTTCAGAAGAACTAAATGCACATTTCTCCAAAGAAGATATACAGATGGTCAACGGGCACATGAAAAGATGCTCAACATCACTAATTTTTAGAGACATGCAAATCAAAACCACAGTGAGGTATCACCTCACACTGGTCAGAATGGCCATCATTACAAAGTCTACAAATAACAAAAGCTGGAGAGGGTGTGGAGAAAAGGGAACCCTCCTGCATTGTTGGTGGGAATGTAAATTGGTACAGCGACTACGGAGAACACTATGGAGATTCCTCAAAAAAGTAAAAACAGAGTTGCAATATGATCCAGCAATCCCACTCCTGGGCATAAATCTGGACAAAACTCTAATTCAAAAAGTTACATGCACCCCAATATTCATAGCAGCACTATTCACAATAGCCAAGACATGGACACAACCTAAGTGTCCATCAACAGATGAACGGATAAAGAAGATGTGATACATATATACGATGGAGTATTACTCATCCATAAAAAAGAATGAAATAATGCCATTTGCAGCCACATGGATGGACCCAGATATTATCATACTAAGTGAAGTAAGTCAGAAAGAGAAAGGCAAACACCATACACTATCAATTATATGTGGAATCTAACATATGACACAAATGAACTTATCTGTGAAAGAGAAACAGACTCACAGACATAGAGAACAGACTTGTGGTTGCCAAGGGGGAGGGGGATGGGAGAGGGATGGACTGGGAGTTTGGGATGAGCAGATGCAAACGATTATATAGAGAGAATGGATAAACAACAAGGTCCTACTGTATAGCACAGGGAACTATATTCAGTGTCCTGTGATAAACCATAATGGAAATGCATATGGAAAAGAACATACATGGGACGTCCCTGGTGGCGCAGTGGTTAAGACTCCATACTCCCAATGCAGGGGTCCTGGGCTCGATCCCTGGTCAGGGAACAAGATCCCATGTGCATGCCACAACTAAGGAGCCCAGGTGCCACAACTAAGGAGCCCGCCTGCCGCAACTAAGGAACCCGCGAGCCACAACTAAGACCCAGCACAACCAGATAAATAAATAAATATATTTTTTTTAAAAAGGAGAAGAATGGGCCTCCCTGGTGGCGCAGTGGTTGAGAGTCCGCCTGCCGATGCAGGGGACGTGGGTTCGTGCCCCGGTCCGGGAAGATCCCACATGCCGCGGAGCGGCTGGGCCTGTGAGCCATGGCCGCTGAGCCTGCGCGTCCGGAGCCTGTGCTCCGCAACGGGAGAGGCCACAGCGGTGAGAGGCCCGCATACCGCAAAAAAAAAAAAAAAGAATATTTATATGCATAACTGCATCACTCTGCTGTACAGCAGAAATTAACACAACATTGTAAGTCAACCATGTTTCAATTAAAACAAAACCAAGAAAACCCCCAAAACAACAATAACCAAAAATGCAGGCAGCGTAGTAACACCCCAAGCAAAGCTTAAGGTATGGCTTGGTTGTTAAGCCATTGGCCCCCATCTTGGAACCCCCATGGCTTTGTGCTGCTGGAGCTGGAACTCAGCACGCTCAGTTTCTGCTCTGCTGGATGCCTCCCGATTAGGGTCCACCAACAGGGGGCACTAGAGGGAGATCAGAGGCAGGGGTCGGTGGAAGGAGCAGGCCCCTTCCTGCGTGCTTCCTGCCTTGCCAGTTACGCACCAGGGCCCCCTCCCTCTGGACCTGGACGCTGGCCCTTGAGTCCATCAGCAGCTGGTCCCAGTCTCTGGCCCTTTCCCCACACCCAGCAGCAGCCCCATCACCCCTCCCCTCAGAGCTTTCAGCCCTGGCCCTGCTGCTGTCCCCTCCAGGAGGTCCCAGTTCTGCAGCCCCTCCCCCAAGCCTCTAGGTCTGATGACACCCACTTCTTCCCTTTGTTCCTCCAGCCCCTGGGGACGGAAGCTGCTTCCTGCACTTGTTATTCCTTTCTTATTTCAGGGTCTGCCTTATGCATTTGGAGCTCTCCAATACCTGTTTAACCAATTTCGTATATTATATTCTCTCTGCTAAATAGTGTTGTTTCTAGTTTCCTGACTAGTTCAGAAAATTAGGAAATCAAATTATATGTATACAGAAACAACCGTATGAAGCTACGTAAAAGCAGATGGGGAATAGGGGAAAGTAGCAGAAGGAAATTTGCTGAAATCCTAATAAGTGGCTGTATTAGAGAGTTAGTCTTACGGTGATTTTCTTTTCTCCCTTCATTCCTACTTTTGAGACTTTTTTTGGTAAGGTGGTTACATGACTTTCGTAGTAAGAATATATATCTTTATATATTTTAAAAAAGAGGATTTGATGCCCGATAAAAGACTATGTAGCCTGAAGAGAGATGGGCCTATATAACCAGGTGAATTATAATCTGGGTAATGAAAAGTGATTGCCAATGTGATCACAGTTCCACCGCGGGTATCTTTTGAAAAAGAGAAGTGGTGTCACAGCTCTCCAAGGGGCGAAAATGGTACAGTTCAGAGATAACAAAATGAGAAGGTTGATGTGAGTCTCCAACAAATTCTATAACAGCCTATTGCATAGATGAGAACGCTGGGAGACAGCTTGGGTTTACAGACACCATATTATGCCAGATTCACCTCATTTCCTTCTTTGTTGGGTTATTATATGGGTTGATCATGTATTCACTTATTTATTCATTCGCTCATTCATCGAACAGACATTAATTACATAAATGTTCCACAAACTATGCTCCAGGAACTGTCTTGGCAATGAAGACAGAAATACAACCTTCTCGTAGGAGAGAAAAGGTACATGGCATTCAGATGCTGTCAACATAGGTCCTAGAAAATAAATTGTTCCACTTTTAGCTTTTTATTTTACCTAATAATATGCAAAAGAGATATCTGTATTTTATACCTGGGCCTCACACATCAGTGCCCCCCAGCCCCTGCTTCTGGTGGGGGATGGATTTCGGGGCCTGGGAAGGATGAGGGAGAGGGTTTGGGGTAAGGCCGGATTGGCATGGGTGGGGGGAGGGACGGTTCCGGGGTGGGGGGGTGTTAGGCACCATCTGGCAGCCAAAATGCATAAAACCACGCAGCATATGTTTTTCACACTTGCTCATCACAGCAGGGGCCGTCAATCATTCTCAATAAGAGGTGTGCTCACTCTCTTGATTTCACATGAAAATTGAACGGTCCACGTATCAAATTCTCTGATTCCCCCTTAAAGCTGCAGTGGTCAGATGCATTTGCTTCCTAGTAATAAACAGATTTAGCTGATTAGTAATGGAAGCCATTCCATTCTTGACATGGACACTCCTGCTTTTTTTGGTATCCTTTCTGATTTGATTGTCCTTATTAAGTACACATAGGACATCAGAGGGAGGGAATGACTTGTCCACAGTAGGATCTTCTATTCTCAAATCTAAACTTAAATAAATTTCTATCTGTCCTTTTGGTACTCCCTGTTGTGTACACATGTCTTGGTTAAAATTCTAAAACTCCACTATGATGAGGGTTGGGAAGACAAGACTAAAACATCTGAGGGGTTAACCCAGATATAGATGTTCATACATCTTTATTCTTTTTTCCCTCTGATGATAAAGAGAGTATACCCATATAAATTACAAGCCGATGGGAATGAATAAAGTAGAAAGTGAAAGTTTCCCACAATTAGCAATGGGGGGTGTTGGAGAAGCAATAAGAGAGGGTTTTTTTTTTTTTTTTTTTTTTTTTACCATGATCCTTGGTAATTAACAGTGATTCTACTTTCAGGCTACAGTAATAGGGATGAATCAAAATGCTCTGCTTCAGGGCAGGCAAGGCCCCGGAGCAAATCTTTGTAATAAAATGTGGTAAAGACTCCAGTGGAACAATAGCCAAGACATGGAAGCAACCTAAATGTCCATCAGCAGATAGAATGGATAAAGAAAGATGTGGTAGATACATACCATGGAAGACTACTCAGCCATAAAAAAGAATGAAATAATCCCATTTGCAGCAATATGGATGCAACTAGAGATTATCTTCCTAAGTGAAGTAAGCCAGACAGGGAAAGACAAAAATCACATGATATCGCTTATATGTGGAATCTAAAATATGACACAAAGGAACTTTTCTACGAAACAAAAACAGACTCATAGACACAGAGAACATACTTGTGGTTGCCAAAGGGGAGGGAAGGGCTGGGAGTTTGAGGTTAGCAGATGCAAACTATTATATATAGAATGGATAAACAACAAGGTCCTACTGTAGAGCACAGGGAACTATATTCAATGTCCTGTGATAAACCATCATGGAAAAGAATATGAAAAAGAATATATATACATGTGTATAACTGAGTCACTTTGCTGTACAGCAGAAATGAACACACCATTGTCAATCAACTGGACTTCAATTAAAAAAACAACAAAAGACTCTCCTGGAAGATCAAGAAGAAAACAGTGAGAATCAGGGCAGAGGTGAAGAGGAATGTTTGGGGATGTGAGGCTACAGGCTGGTGTTCACTCATAGCTGCAGGTTACCATCCCTAGCCTTAAACAATAACCAACTTATTTATACTCCACCATAATTCAAAACTATAAAGTGATCTATTAAAATGTATATTATACTGGAAGAGAAAATAAGTTGTGAGCAGGGGGCAAGAGAATTACGGTAAGAAAAATAAGATTAACCCATGAGTAAGTTTTGGTCCAAAATCAATATTTGTTGAAATAATACACAAAAACCATTTGTAGGAGTTCCTATACATTTGCCAAAGATGGGCCACAACTTGGTTCCAAGCTTTCAGGTATGCATACATAAAAGAGAACTCTGGGGCTTCCCTGGTGGCGCAGCGGTTGAGAGTCCGCCTGCCGATGCAGGGGACGCGGGTTCGTGCCCCGGTGCGGGAAGATCCCACGTGCCGCGGAGCGGCTGGGCCCGTGAGCCATGGCCGCTGAGCCTGCGCGTCCGGAGCCTGTGCTCCGCAACGGGAGAGGCCACAGCAGTGAGAGGCCCGCGTACTGCAAAAAAAAAAAAAAAAAAAAGAGAACTCTGATCACATTGTCAATCACTTAATTATTGTACTTAATTAACTACTTAAATATACCAATGAATTAGCCATGTAGAACACAACTCTCCATGCTACTGAGTGAGAAAGAATTGTTTCCTGTGGATCTTCGTAAAGAAGGCAACGAGTAACACATGATGTGTCCCAGTGGCCTTTAAAAGTTCAAAAGGCTTACTTCACTCTGTATGACAGGCTCTAGGTCTATCCACCTCGCTGTAAACAACTCAGTGTTGTTTCTTTTTAAGGCTGAGTAATATTCCATTGTATATATGTGCCACATCTTCTTTATCCATTCATCTGTCGATGGACACTTAGGTTGCTTCCATGTCCTGGCTGCTGTAAATAGAGCTTCAGTGAACACTGTGGTACATGACTCTTTCTGAATTATGGTTTTCTCAGTGAGTTTTGTGAAGATGTTTCTTATATCAACTGTCAAGGGATGAAGTCGAAATACCATCACCCAATTCAGGAAGAGAAACTTTATGGGAAAATTAAAATTATGTGGTTTGAGTATATAACTTATCCTAAATGTTCTATTCATTAATTTTTTTAGAACAAATACGTCTAGAGACTCTGCCGTGTTCCCGGCAATGGCAGCCATGGAAAAGTACTGCTTGGATCGTCTGGTGTGCGGGGACCCAGCTGCTTCTCTTCCAGACTCACCACCACATTCGCACCAAGGCCACTGTCCCCCAAGCTGCTTTCGATCCAATGACAGAGCACAGTAGAGAGGATCAGATAGAAAGAGTCCCTGCCCCATGTGAGATGACTCTACCGTGTAAGCCATGCTAAGAATTTGGAACTTTATCCCTCAAAATGTTTTTATGTTTCATCTTGTTTTTAAATGCCCACAGCCTTAAAATAGGAGACTTTAAGCAGAGGAGTGTCACCATCAGGCTGAAGGAGTTTGTCTGAGTCAAAAGGCTTGACAATTGAGAAAGTTGAACAGGTGGCGGGAACGGAGCCAGCCTCAGGGCCCCATCTGTCTGAAGGCAGGGATCTTCCCCGAGTGTTACGTTTAGTCTAAGCTTTTGAATCACCTGCACTGTAGGGGGCAAATGCTGCTGAGACAGAGTCAGAAAACAGAGGTGGGAGGTGAGGAGTTCCTCCCTTTTTTTTTTTTTTTTTTTTTTTCCTGGAATCCATCAAGTTTGGGTGCAGCTGATCTGGATTTGTAAAGGTAGAGCAAGAAGGCTTCCAGACAGCCAGCAGGACGAAAGTAGCCGCGGTGACCCTCCTGTTCATTCCTCGGGCAGCTCAGCCTCACAACCCCTGTCCTCGGTCTTTGGACATTCTGCTCCCTCGCCTGGACAGCTCATCTTCCTTCCGGTCTGGCTGACTGGGGCTGATCTCTAAGTGCCAACAGTAATGTCCTTTACCCCAAGAACCCACTTCCTCGGCTGGGTCAGGTGCACAAAATGTCCCCTATCACTGTTCACTTAGCTCACTTTATTTTTTATTCATTTTATTTTTCTTTTCCATGATGGTTTATCACAGGATGTTGAATATAGTTCCCTGTGCTATACACAGGGACCTTGTTGTTTATCCATTCTATGTATAATAGTTTGCATCTGCTCATCCCAAACTCCCAATCCATCCCTCCCTCATCCCCCTCCCCCTTGGCAACCACCAGTCTGTTCTCTATGTCTGTGAGTCTGTTTCTGTTTCATAGATAAGTTCATTTGTGTCATATTTTAGATTCCACATATAAGTGACATCATATGGAATTTGTCTTTCTCTTTCTGACTTACTTCATCTACTATGATCATCTCTAGGTCCATCCGTGTTGCTGCAAACGGCATTATTTCGTTCCTTTTTTATGGCTGAGTAGTATTCCATTGTATATATGTACCACATCTTCTGTATCAGTTCATCTGTTGATGGACTTTTAGGTTGTTTCAGTGTCTTGACTATTGTCAATAGTGCTGCTATGAACATGGGGTGCATGTACGTTTTTGAATTATAGTTTTGTATGGATGTATATGCTCAGGAGCGGGATTACTTAGCTCACTTTAGAAAGCTTCGCTTGAAGGGTCACCATCTACGGTTGGACAGGTCACACCTTACAGTGGGGGGCCATTTATACCACAGTCTATGGGAATAATGTCCCCTGAAGTTGGCCAGTGCACACCCTGCGCAGCTGTACATCTTCACCCTGATTGCTTATTTTGTATGCCTTCCCCCATTAGATTGACAACTCCAGAAAGTCCCAGACCACATCTCTTAACACTATTGCTGGTAACTATTAAGCTAACAGATCTATCCTTGTTAATGCAGATAATGGTGAAATGGAATCTCCCCACCTGGATTTATTATACCTAAATTTTTCCTACACAATGTGTTTGTAATCAGATTTAAATTAGTAAGATCCTCAGTGACATCTCTGCATTTTTGTTTCATAGGCTGTGGCATTAACGCGACCAGATTTCCCGCCCCTTCTATTTCCTAACAAGCTTCATCAAACTGCTCCCTGGAAGGGCGAAGCCTCACAGTTGCAGGGATGGATGTGAGCTGAGACGAGTTTTAAGGGCTCAGCAATCTGCTGACCGAGGATGAAAGGAGGGAGTCGAGGACCAGTCAAAAGAAGTTCCACCCCCAACGTCGGCGTCCATCTCCGTGCCCCCCTGCCCTCCCCACCTGCAGGGAGGCTAGCAAATGGAGTTCTGTCATTGGGCGCATTGCTGGTAAGAAGGGAGGGTGGGTCTGAAGAGGCACCAGCAGTCCTGACACAGACTCTAAAGGAAGACTCTGCTCAAATGCTGGACTGAAAGCAAATGACCACTTTCTGCTCACCCAGCTTGGAATATCTCCATATAAGACGAAGGCTGTTTGCCAGGGGGACCTTCTGTGCTGGCCCTCTGGGGTTGAATAAAGGCCAAATATTCCCCACATCTATTCTGCCAGAGGTTCTGCATACAGTTCGGAGAAATTTTCCTTTTTGGTGAATACAACCATCTCTGAAAACATGACCACAAAGGCATTCAGTCCCCAGAGACCCTCAAAGACCATGTCAAGACATGTTTCCATGTCAAGACATGGAAACAGAAAAGGTAATGTACGAATTCAGAAAAATCACGCCCTGCTTCCTCCTGTAACTCAAGCAAACTACTTTCACAATTTAAAGCAAATAAAACCCCAACAAACCCCACAAAGCCCTGTATGAAGAATGCCTTCAGTGAAAAGGACAGCGTGAGTCAGGAGACCTCAGGTTGGGTTCTCGCTGGTTTGGAGAACGTGGCAAGATGATCGAAGGTCCCGTTTAAATGGCGGTTGGAAATATGGAACTACGATGTGGGGATCGGGGTCCCAGAAAATGGACTTGATGGCTCATAGAGAAGAGGAGGAAGAGTATATAGAAAGAAATGACAAATTCCCAGAAGCTTCTGCTCACCTGCCTGGCTGTGTCTAAAATAACCAGCACCAACCCCTTCCAAGTCAACCCATGTCTTCAAGGACCAATCAACAGATAATACAAAGTGCCCATCCATTTGAACAGAGGGATAATCTGCAACTAAGAAACACACAATGAAGGTGATCTAAAATGATAACTCTTTGGTAGAAAACATGCTTAAAGATGTGTGTCTAAATATGTCAGCATTTACCATATAATTGAGGAGTGCTTTCTTCCCTCTGAAATTAAATTTTGCAATTTAAGACAACTCACTCTGATGAAGGGACCGTTTATTCACTAAGGAAGTTATTTCTGTGCAACATTAATCATCTTAAGCTCAGGGTGTCTCCAGAGGGATTATTACCACTTTGTTACAGGAAAGAAACAACATTACTAGACTAGTATCCTCACTAACACTGTAAGATGGAATTTAGAAATATGATGGGCTTTATGACTTCCCTGTGGGTGCCACAATCACACATGGGCACCATTATCACCAGTGGAAAAGATGGCAACTGCTTTGGGTGCAATGAAAACGACATTAATGAAACTGACCAGGCTGACGTGTTCTTGAGTGCTGATGGAATTCAAGGAAAAAGGCTTATTTGTGAGCAGCTTAAACACTTGGAAGATCCTGACTGACATTCACTGCCGTGACAATGACAGACTTAACTCCAGAATTTCACATAGCGGTGTAGCATGTTGAGAAAAGTGAATAATCCTTACTCTTTTAGACACCCAGATATGCATTAAGCATTTTAAATAATGCTCTTATATCTAAAACTATTTGAGACTATCGACTGAGGCTCGGCTCTGGCAAAAACTGTGCCATCAGGAGAATTCTTTACATATCTAAACAGTCTCTGTTCCCAGTGAAATGGGCATTCATTACGTATTTCAGTATTTTTCCCTTTCTGCCCCCAGCAGAGATTGCAAACATGGTACCAGGATCTCGCTTCTCCCCCGGCAGGCGTCACTAGTCAGTCTCGGCACACTTGCTTGCTAAGCCCAGACCAGCTTTCCAGAGATAACACCTCAGTGATAGGCCAGTGGGTCGGCACTTGGGTGAAACACAGTTGCCCTTCCTGTCCCCCAAGATAGCTCTACAGACCTGGTTTAAAAAGTTAGCTACGTTCCATATATTCAGCTCTCTAGAAAATTCCTTTTTATGACTGTCAAAAGTGTTTCTCAGGTTATTGGGAAACCAGATGTGATTATACATAAATAAAACACCACCAATCTTTTAAACTCACACATGTAGAAAATATGATAAAATGAATGGTCAGCCAAGTCATGTATGAAAACCTGAGGGATACCTTTCGTAAATATATTTTTGTATAATGGAGTAAACCCGTAAGCACAGTTAAGTTTTATTGATCTGTGAAATATTAGTATCTGAGAGGAGATCGATTCATCATACTTTTTTAAATTCAAGCATAGTTGACTTACAATATTATATTATTTTCATGTGTACAGCATAGCGATATGGTATTTTTACAGACTGTACTCCATTAAAAGTTCTTACAAGATAAGGGCTATAATTCCCTGTGCTGTACAATATATCCCTGTTGCTTATCTATCACACTTTAACGCTGCACTTTTTGCCATGGCAGTAGCTATCATAACATCATGAAAAAATAACCGTCTTCAAAAAATAATCTTATCTAGGAAGGTTTTTTTTAATGTTACCATAAACTGCAAAGTAACTTGATTATTAGGTAAATTGTATCAGCAAAAGCGTAGCTTCTAGTGTCATGCTTTGTAACATCTTTATCCTCAAGTCCATTCCCAGAAAAGCCTTCCTCAGAAGAGGGTAACTTCCAGCTCTAAACATCAACAGCCTCAAATGCTGTGATCATTATTTCTTTCCGTTGGAATAGTTGAACCATAAGCCCAAGGCTACTAAGAGCTTACACAGGTGGCAGGGAAATAACCCAAACAGGACTGGAAGACTTCTTAGCTTCTTTGCCATCCTTAACCTGGGGACCATCTCCTTCTCGGGATGTGGAAAAAGCTGGAGGGCAGGTGTGGGGCAGGCTACCTACTGGCCCTCCTGTGTCCCTGTCTCCTGTCTCTTCTCTACTGCACCCCAGGAAGCAACAGAAGAGACCTGGGAGGCATGAGGTGTTCACTTAAGGAAAGGATTTGTGTCAAAGGGAAAGCCAAAAATCTATCACACACGCTGGATGTAAGCCAACTTTTTTTTTTATATATATATAATTTTATTTATTTATTTTTGGCGGCGTTGGGTCTTCGTTGCTGCACATGGGCTTTTCTCTAGTTGCGGCGAGAGGGGGCTACTCTTCATTGCGGTGCACAGGCTTGTGATTGTGGTGGCTCCTCTTTTTGCAGAGGACGGGGTCTGGGCACACGGGCTTCAGTAGTTGTGGCTCGCGGGCTCTAGAGCGCAGGCTCAGTAGTCGTGGCGCACGGGCTTAGTTGCTCCACAACATGTGGGATCTTCCCGGACCAGGGCTGGAACCCATGTCCCCTGCATTGGCAGGCGTATTCTTAACCACTGCGCCACCAGGGAAGTCCAGCCAACTCTTTAAGGTAAAAGCAAGGCACAGAGCACTTCTCCATTTGCGGTGAACGTGGGAGCTGAGTGTTTGCTGAATTCTCTTTTCTGCTCCGCGAGCATTAAGCCACCTGAGAGCAGAGGACTCAGCCCACTCTTTAGCACTGTTGGGGGATTCGGCTGGATGTGGCCTGTTTTCTTATCTGTGAGACGGGGTGACGATTCTTGCACTGCCTGCTTTGCAGCATCCAGGGAGGGGAGGAGGGGAGAGAAATGACATCATGCACGTGTAAGTGCTCTGGCAGTTAAGGGCAAGAGTCCCCAGAGAGCCAGTGCTAGGTATCATTTTATTGTCATCCTTATCATCTTATGTCTGTCTGATAAACTTCAGGACATACAGCTCTTTCTTGGATTCAAACAAGATGAAAGAGAGATTTAGATAAAGTGCAAGACTGTCAAACTCACCTTCCGGTTTATTTCCAGCCTCCACCTACCCATGGTTTTCAACCCTGACTCAGCACTCAGAATTAATCGTAGGTTTTGGTTTATTAAAAACATACATTTTTGAAGATCCCACTTATAAGTGATATCATATGGAATCTAAAAGAAAAAGATAACAATTGAGGCTTCCCTGGTGGCGCAGTGGTTGAGAGTCCGCCAGCCGATGCAGGGGACGCGGGTTCGTGCCCCGGTCCGGGAGGATCCCACATGCCGCGGAGCGGCTGGGCCCGTGAGCCATGGCCGCTGAGCCTGCGCGTCCGGAGCCTGTGCTCCGCAACGGAAGAGGCCACAGCAGTGAGAGGCCGCGTACCGCCAACAACAACAACAAAAGATACAAATGAAATTACCTACAGAACAGAATAGACGCACAGACATAGAAAACAAACTTATGATTGCCAAAGGGGAAAGGCGGGGAGCGGGGGAATAAATTAGCAGGCTGACATTAACATATACACACTACCATATATAAAATAGACAACCAACACGCACCTACTGTATGGCACAGGGAACTACACTCAATATTTTGCAATAACCTATAAGGGAAAAGAATCTGATAAAGAATATACCTTCTTTATTTAAATTTTTTTATTGAAGTCTAGTTGATTTACAATGTTGTGTTAATTTCTGCTGTACAGCAAAGTGACTCAGTTATACACATATATGCATTCTTGAAAAAGAATATATATTCTTTTTATACATATATGTATATATATATGTATAACTGAATCATCGAAACTAACACAGGAAACTAACATCTGAAACTAACATAACATTGTAAATCAACTAGACTTTAATTTTTAAAAAAACTGGAAAAAATAAAATGAAATTTTCATTACGTACTGACAAAACAACAACAAACACCCGAACTTTTTCTTTTCTTTTTGTGGTATGCGGGCCTCTCACTGCTGTGGCCCCTCCCGTTGCGGAGCACAGGCTCCGGACGCGCAGGCTCAGCGGCCATGGCTCACGGGCCCAGCTGCTCTGCGACATGTGGGATCTTCCTGGACCAGGGCACGAACCCGCGTCCCCTGCGTCGGCAGGCGGACTCTCAACCACTGCGCCACCAGGGAAGCCCCCAAACATTTTTTAAACATAGAGAAGTCATGCAAAGCTTTAGCCCAGGACTGGACAGGACCCAGTGGGTTCTATTTTTTAAAGTTCCACTAGCGATCCTGTTGCTCAGCCAGGGTTGGGAACCACGCACCAGGTGATCCAGGGCTGTTGTATTAACCCTACACTCCATTCAGACCCCAGATCTCTTTTCTCGCAAGCACACGTCTGGGTGCAATGGGCAGCGATGCTGTAACATTCCACTGGCAGTGACTTTGCTTGGCCCTGGCCTTCCTTTTCCTTTACCTTCCAGGAGAAGCTACCTTCCCAGCATCAATTCTGCTCCCACCCTACCTCCCCTTTCTCTAATTAATTGTTACCAGGACTTGGAACAGGAGCCACCTGAAGTAAATGTCCGCTTCATCTCTCCTTTTCCTTACCTTCCAGGAGAAGCTACCTTCCCAGCATCAATTCTGCTCCCACCCTACCTCCCCTTTCTCTAATTAATTGTTACCAGGACTTGGAACAGGAGCCACCTGAAGTAAATGTCCGCTTCATCTCTCAGCAGCTACCATCTAACACAATCACCATGAGTAGTATAATGGCTAATGAAACACAGAATGAAGTGTATTATATAAAAAGATATAAGTGTGCATTTCAAGTAAGTGTCTGGGATGACATTTTGCTGAATTCCAATTTTAAACTCAGCATTGAAATTATGTGGGTTTTTTTTTTTCTTTTTTTTTTTTTGGTTCCAGGTAACAACTTCATTAGCAAGACATGACTATGTTGATTCGTACTAATCCTTGTCTCTTGGGTGAAAATATTTTATTATCTTAAATGGTTTCTCTCCAACTCACCCCATCACTAGCATGCATCATTTTAGCAGGGTTCATTCTAATCAGCTCAATGCTAGAGAAAGATTTTTGTGGCTTTGTAAATCCTTTTTTTTTTAATTTTTTTAATTTCCTGAGCTCATTTCTAGTTAATCTTTCTGTACGTTTGCTGTTAAAATCTTCGCTGGTGGGTACAGGTAAGACAGACCATCAAACGGCTGACATCTAGAACGCTCCCCTTCTCATTTCCCTTAAGTTTTTCAGCACATTCGTACAGTAATGCTTCCCAGCTGGTAATGGAACCCGCTTCTGGAAGAAGAAACCCAGCCTAGCTCCCCAGCTGCATGTTATTACGTGATTTCCAATTCACAGGAAATGAACAATCATTTAGTCTTGACAGGTACATCCAGAAACTCAGTCTTCCTTTTCAACCTGAGAAAAACAAATCAGGACCTGCAGAAGTTAAGCATTGAAGTATGCTTCCTATTTTTTTTTTTTTTCTTTTTGCCAATGTTATGAGGATATCTTGTGAAAGCTTTTGAAAACACTCTGGGAAAATTCTGCCAATAGGCTTAGAAACCGAGGAGGAAAAAAAATAATCATCCGAAAAAATACTTTGTGTCCATGAAGATATGTAAGTGAGTGGTCCCTTGTGAGCTGGGCAAGTCTAGAAACATGTGATGGTAATTGGGGCATTAACCCAAATGGCCTCATTGGTAGAGTCTTAGACTGAACAGGAAAGCAAAGTCATCAGCAGCCGACGCAGCCCCAGATCAGCCCCGGGATGAACAAAAAGCAATTACAAATATGCCAGGGAGAGGTTTTCTCTCCTTTATCCTGATGGATTGCTCCCTCGATTGAAAACATTTCTATTTTCTGAATGTAGTTTTCCAGAGTAGGAATAAAGCAACACCAAGTAACACTCCCCCTTCACCTTGCAGCTTTTCAGAGCCCTACCAGGGACCTGCCTTACTCTCTGCACTGTCCGGATGGCTGGGTGGATGCGGGGCCGCCATTGTACAGATGACAAAGGGGGACCCGGGGGGCTTCGCAGGCTGCCTGTCTCCTCGCTGGGGGCGCCTGGCCGGCAGCTGTCCCTGCTGGCTCCTCAGCCAGTGCTGTTTAGTCTATTTAGCTGAGGATTTGAAAACACTGACTCCGGCTTAACTCGCTCTGCCCCCTATCATGGGCCATTTGTGTGTGTCAGTCTTCTATCTCTGGACCTGAGTCAAACTTCACTCCTTTCTCCCACCTCCTGTTTCAGAAGAAAAAAAAAAAAAAAAAACAGAAAAACCCAAAGCCTAAATATGGAACACGTGTGCTTCTCAGCTGGGCTGTGGAGCGGGACTGGGGGAACGGGAACTGTCACCGGCCCTCTGTCCCCGGGTCTCGGGCTGCCCTCACACCTGGGTGCCCCTGGTGCTGCTACTGGCCCCAGCCTGAGCCTGAATCACTCAACATCCACCTTCTGGGGCCTGCCTTTTCTCCAACTTTCATCTTTTGGGGCTTCTCTGCATGTTTGGAGGTTGGCCTTACTGGCCTATGAAAAATCCGATGTGCCTCAGTGCAGGGTAGCTTTGGAAGTGAGTCGCAGGAGGATGGTAGGCACCTTTGACGTAAAGATCCGGAATCTTCTGCCATCCGTCCGACTGGGCCGCCATGCGCAGCGGTGACTCACGGTGAGGTCATGCATTCCCAGGCGAGGCCTATAGTAATTGGGGGGCTGAGCTATTTGCAGGTGCCTCTTGCAAACTGAGCGTCCTCATTCTAACTCACCTCCACGCTGCCCTGGCATCTTCTGAAGCCGAGCTTCGTGGGGTGAACAGGAAGACTACAACACTTTTATTATCGTTGGCTTCCTTTGCTGAATTTGCGTTTATATTTTCCCAGTAGAAATCCCCAAATTGAAAATAGAGAGGTGTCAGCTAGCACCACTTTAGTTAAGGTTGTGTCAACATTTCCTATAAACCTTGTTTTTCTAGGGTTTATAACTAGACCATAAAAATGTGCTCAGCTCTGAAACTTGGCTTAGAAAGGAAACCTGGGAGTGAATTTGGCAGAATTTGAAGAGGGGGAAAAATAAGTCCAGCTGTTTTTAACATGTGCCTGTCCTTAAACGGAAATGATTGGAAGGTGCATATTCTCTTTGTGTGATTCAAATGGAGTTTCAGATTTTAAAAAAAACTCCTGGGGAGATTCTTCCATTAATACAGGCTAATTGCACTTGTCAGTCTTTAGAGGAGACGTCGGTGGCTGAGGTATGGAACTCAACCCACTGACTTCACAGCTGCCG
Source organism: Lipotes vexillifer (assembly GCF_000442215.2). NCBI lineage: Eukaryota > Metazoa > Chordata > Mammalia > Artiodactyla > Lipotidae > Lipotes > Lipotes vexillifer. Next base: position 340,357 of record NW_006798732.1, on the reverse strand, counting down.
GTACCAGTTTTGGCAAAGCCGTTAGCTGCACATCATAACGTGATCTGGCAAATCATCCTCACACCTTTTAGTGCAGGAAACCACCAACGTTTCGAAGGAAGGAATCCTTCCTGATAAGAGGTTAATGGGCCGTTTCAAAACGCATGCTCGCTCAGAATAGCATCCCTTTACTCATGTTCACGTAATCTGCCATTCACATTTATTGGATGACCCCGGAAAGCAGCTCCCATAATGTTTGTAGGAGGGAAACATCGGATCCTTCTGAAAGTCTACCTTTTCCTGTGGGCGGGGTTAGTCTTCTGCGTCGCCAGCAGATCCCTTTGGCTGTGCTGGCAGGTCATTGGTACTTTGGAGGCAATCAAGCGATGTGCTGCCATGTGCTTGTGATGCCCTGGCCTGCATCTGTCTGTCTGTCTCTGGCCTTGGACTCTGGGAAGATGGCAGCCACCGGGGGCTGGAGCATCGTGGAGGAAAGGGAGAAAGTGCTGGACTCAGCACCAGGAAAACTGAGTTCCAGCATCCTCTCTGGCCCTTCCCGACACTCGGCTAAGCTACAGGCTTATGGAGAGGGCCCGCTGAAATCACATAAGGCACCTTGAAAACTGTAACGCGTCCTCCAAATGGAAGCAGGGAGTGCCTGCCTCAGCATCAGTATCCACGGAGGCCCGCTGAGCGCTGTCAGGCGTGTAAGAACACGCCCCCCGTCAGCGGACGCGGGGAAAGGCCTGGGCTTCCCAGCACGACAAGCCACCACCGCACAACCCAATCCCACTTTATTTCTTCTGGTTGCATCTTCTGCTTCCACTCCTCTCGCCCATTACTGAACACCGAGCACCGTTGTGAAAGGAGAATGATCCGGGGTCTTGGCTGTTCATGGACAGCAGCCCTGTCTGGCCCCGGATGCCACTTTGATGTCACCTGCTCTGCCACCCTCACCCCCCTCCCCTGCCTGCAACGTGACCTCAGGGCCTTTGTGCGCTGCAGGCATACCGTTTTTTGGTACCTTCAGGTTTTCTCTGAGACTGTCCCCCACTGTCCCCCACTGCACCCTTGGGCTTCCTTCCTCAAGGTGAAGGAGGCTGCACACCTCAGCACCAGTGATCTACGTTTGCCGAGGGGAGTTTTCCCCAGGGAGATCTGTGAAAGGCTGTGAGCGTGGTCAGTCCTCGGAAGGGCCCTGAGCCCAGTTTAATGCTGGGCTGTCGGCATCTTGAAACTCTGAATACATTTTTTTTTTTTTTTTTTTTTTTTTT
>NW_006798732.1:337052-338691 GCF_000442215.2 Lipotes vexillifer | reverse complement strand
TTTTTTTTGCGGTACGCGGGCCTCTCACTGCTGCGGCCCCTCCCGTTGCGGAGCACAGGCTCCGGACGCGCAGGCCCAGCGGCCACGGCTCACGGGCCCAGCCGCTCCGCGGCATGTGGGATCTTCCCGGACCGGGGCACGAACCCGCGTCCCCTGCGTCGGCAGGCGGACTCCCAACCACTGCGCCACCAGGGAAGCCCCTGAATTCATCCCTAACAAGAGGCCAGCCCATATTTTTATTTTGGACTCTGATCCCTACAAATTGTGTGTAATAACAGGTTCTGGCCCTGATCTCTTCCCCGCTGGCCCTGACGACTGGGGACAATCCAGCTGAGCACTGCAGCCACCCTGACGAGGGCTGCGATGTCTGCAGTCGCCTCTCCCGAGCAGTGGAGGGGTTAAGAGTGAGTCTGCCTGCCCCACCCTGGGCCGGTATTGGCCTCCTGGCCCGGAGCCCTCTCCCACCCCCAGAGTCTCGGGTCCTTGTGAAACAACAGCCAGACCCTCTGGGGTAGCATTTCTGGCCCTTCCTCCAGAAGCCTGGAGGCTGATGTGGCCCCTTCTAGTGTCCAGCAGAGTCCCCTTCCCACACGAGGAGGATACTGGGCACCGAGGACCATCCCTCTGCAGGCAGCCTGCTGGATGCCATCCGTTTACCCAGCCAAGGCTAACTGAATGGCAACCGTGTGGCAGACGTGACATGGGCCCCGGGGACACCTCCACAGGCCAGCAGAGATGCCCCTGCCCACGGGGAGGGCTGCATTAGGAGTTGTGAATTTCAGAGGGGAGGAATATTCTTGGCAGAGGCTAGGGCTGGAGCAAAAGCCCCTCAGATGGAGAGGGCTGACGAGGAGGCCACGTGGCGGGGACAGGCCAGCGGGGTGGGGCCGGGGGCGGGGGACGGGCTTGTCACACTAGCTGGAGCAGTGGGATGCCAGGACCCGCTTCAAAGGATGCCTCGGCTGCTGTGTGACAGCAGACTGCAGAAGAGCAAGCACAGGGAGGGGAAAGACCAGCCAGAAGCCCGTGCAGTAACCCAGAGGGAAAACGTGCGCTCCCAGAGAACTTCTTTTGGTTGGAACAAGATGGAGCACGTTTCTTTAGTGTCCATCTGCTAAAATCGAATCGGATTCTGATGTGTGCTCTGAAGCACCAAGTCATGCTCGTCTGTGTCCCCAGAATGTACAGCAAGAAAAAGGTTGTCAGTGATAGTGGATGTGGTCTGGACCAGCCGGGAGGGGAGGATGGAGAGAGCCTCCCCTTTATCTGGGTGACCACACTGAGAACCCTGCCTGGGGATGAATGGTGGGGCCACCACCTTCAAACCAAGTTCAGCCATGAGAGGTTTAGACAGTGACACGCTGAGGGCAGACGGAGTCACTTCCCCGTCTCACACTCAGGCCCTCAGAGCCCTTCTGCCCGGGCTGGGGCCCCAGCAGTCGCCCCATCTCTTCCCACTTGTTTCTCAGAGCCTCCTGGTGTGAAGGCTTCAGCAGCGTTTGCAGCTAAATCCATCCAACCAAGGCCTAGGAGGGTATTCCCTTAGCTAAAGATTCTTTTAAAAAAGAGCTAGCTTTTGGGCTTCTCTGGTGGCGCAGTGGTTGAAAGTCCGCCTGCCAATGCAGGGGACACGGGTTCG
>NW_006798732.1:336209-336914 GCF_000442215.2 Lipotes vexillifer | reverse complement strand
GACAAAAAAAAAAAAAAAAAAAAAAAAAAAAAAAAAGAGCTAGCTTTAGACCTGGGGGTCCTTTAAATCCACAGTTGGGGGAGGGTTCTTACCTCAGGCCTCCTTAAGACCCCTCCAGGCCTGCAACGCGTTCTGCAGACCCTCTCTCCTAGCAGCTGCATCTGTACTATTTGACTCACCCATAAGCTTGTTTCAAACAAGCCCCTGTGGACAATAACACCTTTGCGGGCAGCAAAACGCGGCTCCCTCTGAGGTCAGAAAGCTTCCTCAGCAAGAAAGGCAAGTGGGTGGTGCCTATAAGCAGGGAGAACAGCTCTGGGCTCCCTGCCCTGCCCATCGGCACACCTGGCCTGCAGGTGCAGGTAAGCAGGGAGGGAGGTGAGGTAAAAATGCCTGCTTCTCTCCCTTTTGTTCACCCCCATCATCTTTTTTCTTTCCAATCCGTTGTCAGATCTGTTAATGAAAATGAAACCTTTCACGCCAATCCCAGATTGCATCTGGAATCAAATAAGAAAATTGCAAAAGTGCTTTGTAAACACGAAAGCACTCTCCAAAATGAAGGCAGCGTCGTTATCTGGGAAAACAGTCTCCAGCATTCTCCTTTTGCGTTTGGAAATAGCGTGTTGAATACCTTCCAAACAATTAAATCCCATCAAGCTGTTCAAATTGTGTTCTAATAATCTGCCCAGGCTCTCCTGCATCTCT
>NW_006798732.1:332232-336199 GCF_000442215.2 Lipotes vexillifer | reverse complement strand
GGGGAGGGGGGGCGCTGCTGGGATGCAGGACTGGCTATATTTTCTGCTGTGCTGGGATGCTGGGTGATGGACCAAAAGTCAGAGCGCCCGCTGAGCTCTGTACCTGGGAAGTCACCTGTCCTCTCAGAGGTTCCATTTCTTTATCTGTAGAATCTCCTACCAACTTCACAGGGTTTTGGTACAATCACGTGCAATAATGCTCACGAAAATCCTCTCTAAATTGAACAATACAATGCCAGTCGCCACTTCAATGGTGGATTCATCAACAAATGGAACCATAATTCTATGCTCATCAGCATTTTTCTCCTAATAATTCCAAGATCCAAGTGCAGGTTACGTATAGGTTTTAGGGACCTCCCTGCCTTCTGTTCCTTTTGGTTTGTTTGTTTAGAAAAACAAGAAAGCCAGGTGGCTGGATCCTGTCATCGTTAAGGTCTTTGAGTTTCTTAAGTGAGAAACACCACATCACCGGTCTCTGCGGTCATTTGCAATAACGAACAGGAATTAGTGAATTCCAATGTATGAGCAGCAGGTAAGAGAAAGGAGAAGAAAACTCCATCAGGGCTTCCCTGGCGGCGCAGTGGTTAAGAATCCACCTGCCAATGCAGGGGACACGGGTTCGACCCTGGTCTGGGAAGATCCCACATGCCGTGGAGCAACTAAGCCTGTGCACCACAACTGCTGAGCCTGCGCTCTAGAGCCCGCGAGCCACAACTACTGAAGCCCGTGCACCTAGAGCCTGTGCTCCGCAACAAGAGAAGCCACCACAATGAGAAGCCCGCTCGCCGCAACTAGAGAAAGCCCACGTGCAGCAACGAAGACCCATCGCAGCCAAAAATAAATAAGTAAAATACAAATAAATTAATAAAAAAGAAAAGAAATGAAAACTCCATCATTAAAAGCTGAATAAACAGTGTGACAAAAGGACAGCTACGTGAGGTGGGATGGGGTCCCGTTGTACGACATCGGCTGGACGCCTAATTTCGTGTGTTTAGAAACATTGTAGAGAGTAGTTGATGGTTACGCAAACAGCAGTCATGAGATGCTTTCAGGGGCTGAGGGTTTGGAGGGCCCACACACTGTAGGATCTTGGGACAGCTCTTGCTTGTTGGTGATCTGTGTATGGGCAAGCCCCCTAGCAGGACACCCCTGAGTCCCCAAAGGCAGGAGTTATTCAGGTAGGTTCCGGCCTTGCTGGCTGAGGAGGCCACACAGTAAAAGTCCTGCCCCATAAGGGAGTCACGTCTTGTGACTGGGTCAGAAGGCCCTCACTCTCTCAGGATACCACGGGAAGAACAGAGAGGCCTATTGTGGGACCCGCTGGCCAGGGAGCCCGCAGCCCTGGGGCACGCGCTGACCCCAGCGTCTGCTGTAAACTCTCCCTTCATGGCCACGGGCCCCTGATTCCTCGCCTGTGAAGACGCACTCTGCGGTGGACCGGGGTAAGTCTGACTCAGGACACCACACGGCCGATGTGTACAGAGAGCTTTGCTGCACCAAGCCCTGGGCTAATCGCCTTTACATGGGCCACTGTATTTAGTTTTCGATAACTCTATGAGTGCGGTGCTAATCTAGAACCTGCATTTAGAATCATGATGGAAAAGAATATAAAAAAGAAGGTGTATATATATATATATATATATATATATATATATATACGTACAACTGTATTGCTTTGCTGTACATCAGAAATTAACACAACATTGTAAATCAACTCTACTCAATTTAAAAAAAGAACCTGCATTTAGGACAGTCTAAACAGTCCCTACTTGATATTCTACAACCCTATTCCACCAGAATCCTGTTCCCTGATTAATAATATATGTCCTTTTGGTTCAGAATGCCAAAATATTCTTGGAAATGTCTGTATCTTCCTCAGTGGCTACAACAGATTTCCTCTGCACATGCAATTTAGAGGGGACCCCTCTCTCAGCTGTGGCGTATTATGTACTGACTCTGGCAACGAAGGGAGGCCCACTTCGCTAATAAGGAGCTGGTTACAAGGTCAGTGCTTTACAGGTGTTATACGCTGACCCTTCAAACAACTCTGAGATAGACTATTCTCTTAATTTTCCAGATGAGGAGTCCAGGGCACAGAAAGGTTAAGTGATGGCCCAAAGTCACACGGCCCATTCAGGGCAGGACCGGGTCTCCGTCCTCACCGCTTCCTTAGAAGGCACTCGCCAGCGAGGGCGTTGCTATTCCCTGCATCCCACCCATCCTCCAAATGGTCCAGGCCTCTGGCTCCACTCCTACCAAAAGACCTCGGAAAACGTGTCGTGCGCACATGTGAAGAGCGCAGGCCAGGCCCAGGATGCACCGGCTCCGGCTGATGGGGAAGAGGGAGGAGGGAGCTGAAACAGGCCATCTGCTTGCTTGTGACTCATTTTGTTTGCTTTGTTTTGTGTTACTGTGGTAAGAACATTCAATATGAGACCTACCCTCTTAACAAGTTTTTAACTGTGCAAAACATTCTTGTGGACTACAGACACCGTTTCCTTGTGGCTTTTTACATAGGAGCAAAAACTGAATTGAAACATTTAATTCTCATCATCCTTTGACAGAAGCAGCCTGTTTAGGGAAGGTTTCTTTGGGATTTTATTTTGGATTATAATAAGGACTATCTTGACCACAGATTTAGTGTTGAGATATCATTTTGCAGGAAGGTCTGTTCGGATAGCCAGAGTCAAGATTTTAGCATCTGGTAGGAGACTGGACCCTCAGCCTCCCCGCTACTAAATTGACATCCTTTGTGCCCCCCTTTTAACAGTCTCTGAGGGTACCTTCCAGTAGCCTAATAAAATCTTCGCTGTGATAATGTGCTACATACTTATGAAATTAGGGTGATCTGATCAAGAGACATTTGGCTTTGTCTAGGGAGTTAGATGGCACAAGTAGTTTCAGAGAACAAAGGTCCTCATTTTGTTACAGGATGAATTCAGACTGCTGATTCGCTTTGGAACCAGTACACGCTGAACAAGGAAAGGAGCAGAGGGCATCGTAACATCACCTGGTGGCTGGGTCCCTCTCCAGTCAATGGGAGTCCTGAGGACAGAGGTGACGCCGCACCATTACGGCGCTAATGGTGTTATTTTCTCGGGCCATTAGCTTGCGTGACCCAAATCACTGCCAAATGCTCATCGCCCCAGCTCTCTGGGGTTCTCCTGCATGATGAGCCTGTGAAACTTCACCTCCAGCTTCCAAATCAAGTAGTTCCAGGACCCCTGGGGTAAGTGTGTTTCCTCTAATGCTGTCCTGTATGTCAAGAGGTTCTCAGAAAAAGAATGGATACCTAGGAACAGAAGCAAAGAGTGGGGTCGCTTTCTGGAAAGACCCTGCTTGGCTATGCAAAAATCGTACTCAGGGTGTGACCAAGCCAGGGCCTGGGGCTGGGCCAAAGCCAAGGTGGTCCCAGGCCTGGGAGAGGCAGGCAGGAGAGGGTGGCTATTTGAGGGCCGAACCAGGAGGGGTCGGTGGGGTCTGGGTGGAGGGGTGGGGCCGGCAGTAGGTCTGGGACTGACTCTTGGCCCAGGGACTCCACAGAGAGAGGCTGTCAGTGAACTTGAGTTCATACTCTCGTGGGGCACCCTGCTCAGGGGAGGCTCCTAACAAGAGCTATCCCAGGCCTGGTGACTGTCCCCCAACAACCCCGCAGGGTCAGGTCCTTGCACTGAGCAGCACGGCTTTTAGAAAACCATCTGTGAAGCTCTGAAGGCCCCGGCGAGGCTCTCCTCAGCCGGAGGGAGGACCACAGGCCTGGTGAGGAAAACCCAGAGGAAGCTGTATGATTCCCTCATCCTTTCCAGAGAGGAGCTAATCTCAGGACAGGATGCCCTTGGGTGGACAGGTGATGGCAGGTACGTCAGGCCCAACAGGAAGACGCCCCCTTTCCCCAAGCTTTGCTCACCGGGAGCTCCCCAGACCTTCAGCCTCGGGCCCCCCTCCCTCCTGAAGCAATTCTGACCGG
>NW_006798732.1:326040-332126 GCF_000442215.2 Lipotes vexillifer | reverse complement strand
TTCAGCAGGACCCCTAGCCCTGGGGTGGAAGGATGGAAGCTACTGGATGGGTCTGGAGTTGGTCCTGCCGTCATGGCCCAGCGGCCCTGGGCTTCCGCGGACTCACATCAGATTTCCACGCCTCTAACTTTGTGCGGGGTGTTCGCAGAGATTCCCTCAGGTCTGCCTTCCTCCTCGGCCAGACAGAGACTGTTGTGTTACAGGTCCATGGAGGTTTTCACTGTAAGGATTATGATCCTCATTTTTATCATTTCTGTTTGGTTCTTTTTCAAACCTTTGCTGTTGTTATTCACTTCCTCTTTCCTAATGGTTTCAACATCTTATTTTGTATTTTTAAATGCTCACTTTACAGAGTCTCTTCCAGATTGCTCAGTCGTCTTCAGCTTTTGTTTCCCCCATGGTGGTTCAGCTGTGTGTGTGTGTGTGTGTGTGTGTGTGTGTGTGTGTGTGTGTGTCTGATCTTCTTGTACAAGCTCATCCTCAGTGGAGAGCATCATCTTCTGGGAGGCTGTGTGCCATGGGCTGAGATCCGTGCCCTGGTTCTGTGCAGGTATCCACTGGGCATCCACCATTCTCCAGTTTGGACAATATTTTCCGCAGCCAGAGATTCCCAATCCACGTGCAAGATTGGCTCTTAATTTTTTTTTTTTTTTTTTTTTTTTTTGCGGTACGCGGGCCTCTCGCTGCTGTGGCCTCTGCTGTTGCGGAGCACAGGCTCCGGACGCACAGGCTCAGCGGCCATGGCTCACGGGCCCAGCCGCTCCGTGGCATGTGGGATCTTCCCGGACCAGGGCACGAACCCGCATCCCCTGCATCGGCAGGCGGACTCTCAACCACTGCACCACCAGGGAAGCCCTTGGCTGTTAATATTATTCACAGTAGACATTTTTTCCTACTCAGAGCTCTGAACGGGGCGCAACGCTTTCTTAATACCTGTCTGGGCCATTGGATGGAGTTTCCTGGACCCCTTCTCATAAACCAGCAGCCCTTCAAGAGTCCTGGCTTTCAGCTGAAACTTCTCTTCCTTCTACTTTTGAGTAGACTCAGGGCCATGTTTCTTATCCATGCACGGGAATTAAATTTTAGCCATGTGTCTTCAGCTCAAGTGGACCATTCTGATTTGAATTCACTTTGCCTCTGGCATATGAGAGTTTCCATTTCTTTTTTTAAAAATTCAACTTGCATTAAACAACAATTTTTTAAAGATTCTATTCCATCCAGGATCTCACTGTATTTGCGCCTGAAGGAGTGGATGAGTCAACACACTCCACCATGTTGCCAGAAGTCGAGCCCACGTAGCAGCCTCTGGGGGTTGAATTTTGCCTTCCGCGTGTCAGTCACTGGTGGAGGGCTTGCTCTGAGCTAGCTGCTAACCTGTCTACAACACCGCTGTCCGCTAACTTCGAGCGTCACTGCTCCTGGGACCTCTGATGATGAATTCACCCCACTGATGATACTGTGCATCCACACGCGTTGACCGAATCGTGACTACTTTTCCCTTCCCCTCTGGGACACTTCTGGTGGCCAGCTAACTTCCCTCCGGAGAGCCAGCCACTGAGGGCACATGTGAAGAAAGGAACTTGGTTGATTAGAGCTTCTTTATTCTTCCTTCATGCAGGCTGGCTGGACAAGAATCTTTCACCACCTAGAATCCTGTAACTTGGCGGGGGGTCACAAATCCCTTTGGGGATCTGAAGCAAACAGTGCATCCTGTCCTGAGAAAAAACGTACATGCACAGAAACTAGTGCATGAATTTCAGAGCTTCATTAACCCCCTGAATTCCACGTTAAGAACTTCTGCTTTGGAGGCTGATTGTTCTTTGGTGAATGGGAACCTCGAGTTTTCTAGCCTTATTCAAATCAACTCTAGTGAAAAACCTTCTTAAAATGAGACCCTATGACATAATAACAATCTTTCAGTTTTTCACTCCTTTGACGCCATCTTTTTAAAATTAATTAATTAATTTATTTATTTATTTTTATTTTCGGCTGCATTGGGTCTTCGTTGCTGTGTGCGGGCTGTCTCTAGTTGCGTCGAGCTGGGGCTGCTCTTCATTGCGGTGTGCAGGCTTCTCATTGCGGCAGCTTCTCTTGTTACGGAGCACAGGCTCTAGACGTGCGGGCTTCAGTAGCTGTGGCATGCAGGCTCAGTAGTTGTGGCTCGCGGGCTCTAGAGCGCAGGCTCAGTAGTTGTGGTGCACAGGCTTAGTTGCTCCGCGGCATGTGGGATCTTCCCAGACCAGGGTCGAACCCGTGTCCCCTGCACTGGCAGGCGGATTCTCAACCACTGTGCCAACAGGGAAGCCCTTGATGCCATCTTGAAACATAACAATGGCACACGAGAGTAGTGTCAATAATTAGTGACAATCTCCCATAAAAATCTCTCCTTCAAAGTACTTTTTATTAAACAATTGATGTTACCAGAGCATCATTTCCTCAAATACCACTTTCTGGTTCAAACCTATGCCATCTCCAGGGCAGAAGCATCTTCATGAAAGAAGACAGACTGATACAGCATATGCTAGAAATAAAGCTGGATTCTAGATTCAACGTCTAGATTTGGGATCTTTGCTTTGAACCATCTAGTGACTTTGGGAAATCCCCAATCTTCCCGGGTTTCTTTTTCCTTATCTGTAAAGTAAGGAATTTGGACTAGATCAGAGGTTAACAAACTAAAACCCACCAGCAAATTCTGCCTATTGCCTGTTTTTATAAATAAAGTTTTGTTGGAATACAGCCATGCTCATTTGTTTCTGTATTATCTGTGGCCGCTTTCCTGCCACAGGGGAAGAGCTGAGTAGTTGTGACAGAGACCACATGGCCCGTGAAGGTGGAAACAGTTACTCTCTGCCCCTTTACAGAAAAGTTTGCCAGCCCCTGACCAAATGGTCCCCTCCCCCTTTCCACCCCTTGATGATTCTCAGGGGCAGAGAATGCAACCCAGGCAATTTCAAGGGCACAGGTGGAGTAGAAGCAAAAGATGGATGCGTCAAGACAAATCACATTCTTTTGTTGACGCAGCTTCCTCCATCACTGTTGCTTATGGAAGTCTAATAAATAGTCAAGTGGAACTACTTAAAACAACCAGACTCCATGTGGGCTCTAAGTGGTTTCATCATCCAGACACTGGTGATTCCGAAAGAACTTCTTCCAGCCTATCCGAATCAGTGAGGATTTAAAAAATTACTCTGATAATATACATTAATAAACACAATTAGGTTTAGGAATAACGGACAGGATAGCGTATACAATCCCTTTTGCCCGACACAAATCCTGTTTTGAAATGCGCAAGAGCATAGAACAACCCCTTCTGATGAAGCCCTTCTGATGCGGATGACAAGGGCAGGGTTCCCTTAACTGTGAACTTTCTGGGTGGAATATTCAGGAGACTAATAATATATTTTGATGATCCGTGTGTCCAAACTGTGCTTTCCAAACATCGTGAAGCTGAGAAGTTGCTGTGCCATAGGGCACGGCTGCAGTGGCCCACGGCCCAGAGGCTAGGGTTTCCCACCAAGTCAGACTTTCAACAATCTCATTAGCTTGGGAAGCATCTATTTTTTTTTAACATCTTTATTGGAGTATAATTGCTTTACAATGGTGTGTTACTTTCTGCTGCATAACAAAGTGAATCAGCTATATGTGTACATATATCCCCATATCCCCTCCCTCTTGCATCTCCCTCCCACCCTCCCTATCCCAGCCCTCTAGGTGGTCACAAAGCACCGAGCTGATATCCATGTGCTACGCAGCTGCTTCCCACTAGCTATCTATTTTACATTTGGTAGTGTATATATGTCCATGCCACTCTCACTTTGTCCCAGCTTACCCTTTCCCCTCCCCGTGTCCTCAAGTCCATTCTCTACGTCTGTGTCTTTACTCCTGTCCTGCCCCCTAGGTTCATCGGAACCAATTTTTTTTTTTTAGATTCCATATATATGCGTTAGCATACGGTATTTGTTTTTCTCTTTCTGACTTACTTCACTCTGTATGACAGTCTCTAGGTCCATCCACCTCACTACAAATAACTCAATTTCGTTTCTTTTTATGGCTGAGTAATATTCCATTGTACATATGTGCCACATCTTCTTTATCCATTCATCTGTCGATGGACACTTAGGTTGCTTCCATGTCCTGGATTTTTAAAATTGACTCTCTTATTCCTTTTCTCTTCCTTCATCTGAGGAGGGATTATTTGAACTAAGTAGCAAGAAGCGTTTTTCTGAAATTAACGTATTTGAAAGCTCTAAACTGAAAGATAAGACAGGGACCAGTCCCACAGATGCTTAAAATTCCAGGTCCAAAGGAGCAGAAAAATCTCCTATCATCGATGCAATTTTACCTTATGCTTTCAGTCTACCTGAACCATCAGACTGCTATTTCCCTTTCTCTTCCAACAGCATCTTTGCATACAGCCACTTTTGTGTCTTGGTGCAGTGGAAATAGCATATTATGTGGGCCTTTTCTTAACTGACCCTGAGAAGTGATTTCCAAACAGCTCTGAGTTCAACATTGCTAATTATTAGAGAAATGCAAATCAAAACTACAATGAGGTACCATCTCACACCTTTCAGAATGGCCATCATTAAAAAGTCTACAAATAACAAATGCTGGAGAGGGTGTGGAGCAAAGGGAACCCTCCTGCACTGCCGGTGGGAATGGAAGTTGGTGCAGCCACTATGGGGAACCGTATGGAGATTCCTCAGAAAATGAAAAATAGAGTTGCCACATGATCCAGCAATCCCACTCCTGTGCATAAATCAGGACAAACCTATAGTTCAAAAAGATGCATGCACCCCAACGTTCATAGCAGCACTATTTACAATAGCCAAGACATGGAAACAACCTAAATGTCCAACAACAGATGAATGGATAAAGAAGATGTGATACATGTAAAGAAGATGTGATACACCTTTGGAATACTACTCAACCATAACAAAAGAATGAAATAATGCCATTTTCAGCAAAATGGATGCAACTAGAGATTATCATACTAAGTGAAGTAAGTCAGAAAGAGAAAGACAGATACCATATGATGTCACTTATACGTGGAATCTAAACTGTGGCACAAATGCACCTATCTGTGAAACAGAAACAGAATCACAGACATAGAGAACAGACTGGTGGTTGCCAAAGGAGAGGGGGTTGGGGGAGGGATGGAGTGGGAGTTTGGGATGAGCAGATGCAAAGTAGTATATATAGGATGGATAAACAACATCCTATATTGTTGGATGGTCCTACTGCAGAGCACAGGGAACTGTATTCAATACCCTGTGATAAACCATAATGGAAAAGAATATAAAAAAGAATGTATATGTATAACTGAGTCACTTTGCTGTATGCAGTAATTAAGACAACATTGTAAATCAACTATACTCCAATTTAAAAAAAAAAACAGCTTTGAAAAATCTCTCTCATCCACCATTTTGTTCTCTTGGTGGCAACTGGAATGAATTGCCCCAAATGATAGGACACAGGTGATGTCAAAGGACGTAGTGTTTGAATCCCCCTCCACTTCCTCAAAATCATAGGGGATTTGGACCCCAACCCAGCTGGTGTGGTTCCTCGGGGTCATGGCTAGAGCTGGGAGCGTAAACTCAAGCTCCCAGAGCTGCCCAAGCTGGAGGGTGAACAAGAGAGAAGCCAAGTTACTCCCCAGGAGCACGAAGAGACCTCTGTGCACCTTGGATCTGAGGTTATCTGGGCACAGACTCCCAGCTGATGGCCATCTGCAGAGTCCCTGGTGAGCCTCACAGCTGCTGCCCTGGCTCAGGAATTTACATTCCGCTCCCTCGTAGCTACCACAAGAAATGTGACCTCATCACACACATTTTTCATTTTTGGCGTTCTTCTTCCGGAAGATTCCAAGCATCATTTCATGCACCGCACACAGCTTTCCTCTGCCTTCCTGCTTCCGCTCTGTTTTAACTCCGTTCCCCAGGCTTACGCTGTCTTCCAAAAGGACTCCGGTCCCTGGCGGTCTCTTAACTCATCTTTCTCATGGGTCGTGGCTCCATCTTTTTTTTTTTTTTTTTTAAAGTTTTTTTTTTTTTTTTTTTTTTTTGGTGACCCCGCCCCTCTCTTTT
>NW_006798732.1:324043-326004 GCF_000442215.2 Lipotes vexillifer | reverse complement strand
CGGACGCGCAGGCCCAGTGGCCACGGCTCACGGGCCCAGCCGCTCCGCGGCACGTGGGATCCTCCCGGACCGGGGCACGAACCCGCATCCGCTGCATCGGCAGGCGGACTCTCAACCACTGCGCCACCAGGGAAGCCCGTGGCTCCATCTTTTGCTCCCCTCCCCCCCAGCCTGCCTCACCGCTCATTCTGGCTGAAACAACAATTCTCTATCATGCTTGCCATTTGGAAGCAAAACCAACTGGGGAATTGTCTAGAAGGAGAGCTTCTGCTGCTCGCAGCTTTTTGGGGTGGGGCAAGTAGCTGGGATGCGGGTCACGGATGCGGAGCAGAGCGGCCCCAGGACTTCATGGCAGCTCAGACTGTTCAGGACTTACTAACTTCCCCAGTCAACACAGACAGAGACAAAAGAATAATGTTCACTCCCATTAGGGTGACGTTTACACAGCCACATTTATGGGAAAATGTTTGCGTTCCAAAGACCGATTTACAAACAAACTCTTGGAAGAAGAAGTCTCATCTAAATTTAGAACTTCCTAGATTAGCTCTCGGTTTTCAGCACGTATTTTTCCTTTCGTTTACACAGGTCATCTGGGTACGGGTTTACTGAGGCCGTCTCTGCAGGCAAACCAAAGCCATGAGGAGGCACCTGGCTGGAGTCAGACACCCAGGTGCCCAGGGGCCAAGGAAAAAGGAGTCTCTGTAATTAAGAAAGGAGTTTGGTTTCAACTTGGACTGGATTTTTCTGGATTAGTTTAAAATACTGTCATCACTCTGCCTGTGTAGAACTCACGTCAGATAGATTTTGCTAAGTAAATTCTGCCTTTATACCTTTTCAATTACCTGATTTGTTGTGAATAGGAATTTTCCTTTAAAGAAAAAGCTAAATAGTACAAAACACAACTTCCTAATTGGCCTATCAGAGAGCAGTTCTTCGTAGTCACGTGGAATTAATGTACATTGGTTGGATTTGCCCAGAATGCTTTGCTCCTGCAGTCAGTGACAATATGAGAATGTGGGCTTGGGACCTTTCTTCTGGTGGGTTCACCTGAAGGATGGAGCTGTTTCTTGAGTCCAGTTAACTGTAACTGAAAAGGTTTCCTAGTGAATGTTGCTCTCAAGACACAGCCGGGCTCCTGGGCCAGGTGCTCTGAGGGTCCTTGCTTTCTACACCAACTCGCTAAACAGTCAAGGTGTACCTGCCACTGCCACTGTAGCTCTTTTGTTCAGCGGGCTTGTAAGTGGCACTTTATTTAAGCCACAATGACTGGTAGAGAGGGCATTTCCTGATACTTAATGACCAACTGGAGGAACTGTGGGCCTGAGGCAATGCATATAATATGCTATTAAACTGACATTTAAGAATGTAAAGAAAAAATAATTACCTTCTTATGCATGTTACCATGGATACTAAGAATTGTTTATAGTTTTAGTCTTTTCCTGGAGGTTAAAGTCTAGTTGGGCAACCAATAGGGAGGAAGAACTTCAGGCTCAATTTCCACTCACTTTACAATGTCTGACATTACCTAGCTAGTGTACGTTTCTTCAAGAAGGCGCACATCACCCCCGAAATAGGATATGTAATGAGTGATATGGATTGCCATAATAAGTATTCATATTTTATTGAACAGTTTGGCAATCAGTATATAAAATCAGCTAACCTTGTAGAGAATCACGTTCTGTTTCCCCAGAGTGGCAGTAACTTTCATACCATTCTTTTTCCCCCCAAGAATGAACCATTTTTCAGTCTTCAGACTGCATGCACATATTTTATGCATTAGTTCCAGAAACACTTTTTCAGTCGGATCTATTACTATAGGGCATAACTCAGAGATTAACATTTAAGCATGAGGGAGAAAATACGCAGAGAAGCACCTGATACTCTATCATTTACATGGCAGCTATTGGTTCTATACTTTTGTGAATCTTGGAACACTTTCTCTTTTCTAAGGCTTAGGGAAA
>NW_006798732.1:317564-323996 GCF_000442215.2 Lipotes vexillifer | reverse complement strand
AAAGATAGGACGGAATTAAATCAGTCTCACAACACTGTGGAAGTGCTGGCCCAGATTAATACCACTAACTCCTCATCTATTCTAGGGATAAAGGAACTGAGGAAAATTTAGAGACTGACTTTTATCTACAACTCCAAACTTTCTCCCACAAATATTTTCCCCACAGTTCTTAGCACGATTTATCTGCTTTTATTTTTCTTTTTTCTATCATAATCAAATATTTATCAAATATTTAATCCTGGAATATCATTCATTCATTCATTAATCCATTCATTTATTTATTTATCTTATTTATTTATCATGAGCCAGATCACAAAAGCCTGCAAATGAAAAAGCCAAGTTCCCCTTTGGAGAAGTCTGTCTGCTAAGGAGTCAGGCATGTAACGTAAATTACAGCTGACCCTAAAGCAACGCAGGTTTGAACTGGGCAGGTTCACTTATCTGCGGATTTTTTTCAATGAATATTAGAGTACTGGAGATTCAGAACAGTTTCTCAGAGGAGGTGACATCTACTTTAGATTGTGAACTGTAAATCCCTATATATAATTATAAAGTTGTTATTATTAGTTTCCTTAACTATTCTCCTATAGGAATACAAAGATGGATAAATTCTTAGAGAGACTGTAAGTCAGTTGGGAGTCAAATATAAAAATTTGATAGTGGTTATAAAGCCCATTTTAATACACTTCCCCTCCAGATCTCCCCCCACATATTCATATCTATAAACAGTGCTAAATTTACATACAGAACTATGTCTTGATGGGAGGGAGGGTAGGAGTCTCTGGAAAAGGAGGTGGACACCTCCCATGGTGTTCATTTCCGCATTGAAATGCAATGCACAAGCTCTACATTTCCTGTCTTTATAAAAATACCTCAGGAGAATCCTGACACCTTTCTTTGAACGATTTTTATCTGTAGACATCCAGCTCACACTCAGTGCCGGTGTGATTTATCTGGGTCCCAAGAATCAGACTGTACAAGCCAGAAGCATAAGCTCTGCGTAGGAGGGAAATAAAGGAATCAGAAGAGAGTTCATTAGGGAAGGCTGTCCCCTTGGGTTTGGGCAAAACCTTTGGGGATGTAACGAACATAAATTCACAGTGAAAGGCTAGCATGGATGCAAGTGGCCAGACAGTATCCAGCCAGTCCTTGGGGGTTACAGAAAGCAGATCAGCTTCCCTGGCATAGAAGGGCTGGCTGGCTGGGAAGTAAGGAGAACTTAGATTAAAAAGATAAGTGCAGGGGGACTTCCCTGGTGGAGCAGTGGTTAAGAATCTGCCTGCCAATGCAGGGGACACGGGTTTGAGCCCGGGGAAGATCGCACATGCCACAGAGCAACTAAGCCCGTGCGCCACAACTACTGAAACCTGAGCACCTAGAGCCCATGCTCCACAACAAGAGAAGCCACCGCAATGAGAAGCCCACGCACTGCAACGAAGAGTGGCCCCCGCTCGCCGCAACGAGAGAAAGCCCGCGCACAGCAACAAAGACCCAACGCAGCCAAAAATAAATTAAAGAAAGAAAGAAAGAGATTTATTAAAAAAAAAAAAAAAAAAAAAAGATAAGTGCAGGAAGGGGAACAGATGTCAAATGGCCCCTGTCGCTAGCTTGAGGAGTGTGGATGCATTGATCAATTCCTACTGTCCTCAGGACTCTGGGTCACTTTCCCTGATCTCCACCCCTAGCCTCATAGCACTTAAAAACGCTGTACTGAAGTGATCTGTTTAAACATCAGTCTCTCCACTTTCCCCGCGTCCCCAACTCTGATCTCTTGCCATCCACGCAGTCACTCCGCCCTATAGTGCGTTCAGAGCCCAGCCCGGAGCCTGCCAGCGTTGCTGCTTGAACCTGAAACAGACTTCATTTACTCAGCCAAGAGTAGCCGAGGGTCCACTGTGCCAGCACTGTTCTAGCAGCCAAGGAAACAGCGGTGAGAAAGATAAACCACGTCCCTGATCGTCTGGAACATACAGGCCGCAGGGAACCATTCTAGACACGTATGCACAGCAAACCTGGAGAAAGTAAGGAAGATGGATGTCACTTCACTTGTGGATGTGAGTCAAGTCAGAGACCAGCTGGGGGCTGCTGCCTTATTCCACCTGTGACTAGGTGAGGAGCTAAATCTGGCTTGACGAGAGGGCATAGATGGTCCATCCAATGGCCAATCAGAGCTGGAAATGACAAAGGTGCCAATACTGGAAAAGTCTACTAACATTCTCAACAGCGGCCTTTTCAGTGGAAGAGTCCAAGGGAAAGGACAAACACAAGTACAACTGCAAGTATGTTGGCATCCAAATGTACAGTGATGAGGCCAACAGGAGCACTGGGTTCAATATTCCCATAGACCATCTCCCTGGGAGACAGCCTAACCTCACTGAGAAACTACAGGGCCCAGCAGAAGCAAGCTCTGACTCAGGCTCTGACAGCACCTGGGCTCATCACTCCACTGAACTGCTCTGTTTTCCTGGCCTCTCCTGTCCGGTCCACCCGCCGCTCCCAGCCTCTGCCGCCCCCGTGACGGCGGGAGTGCAGCACACATGGCAACCCTCAAAGCTGGGGAGCGTGTGGGGGTTCATTCTTACAGTCCTAACCAGAGACGTTTAGAGCCGATAGGATCGTGCAAACCATGAAGAGCAGAGCTGCGGATGGAGGAAGGTGGGGAGGGAAGATGGGAGGTGGGGCTCACCGGGACCACGTATAAGGTCAGCAACCCTCGATGAATTAGCCATCATGCCCCTTCCAGTAAAAGATCTGAGAAGCTTGATATCAAGTGGAAAAGCTGGTTCGCTTGCCTCAGAAGGATCATATGAAAAGGGGAGAAGTTCTCAGCTCTTTAGTCAAGTCCAAAGAAGAGGCGAGGACTTCCCTGGTGGCGCAGTGGTTAAGAATCCACCTGCCAATGCAAGGAACATGGGTTTGAGCCCTGGTCCGGGAAGATCCCACATGGCGCCAAGCAACTAAGCCCATGCGCCACAACTACTGAGCCCACGTGCCACAACTACTGAAACCCACACGCCTAGAGCCCGTGCTCCGCAACAAGAGAAGCCCCTGCTCGGCACAACTAGAGAAAGCCCGTGTGCAGGCTTTCTAATGGGTCTTTCTAACGAAGATCCAACGCAGCCAAAAATTAATTAATTAATTAATTTAAGGAAAAAAAAAAAATGGAGAAGAGGTGAGCCCAGCTTCCACGGCATCCTTGTCAGAAGCAGCCTGTGGACACGGCCATTCAGGCTCATCACATGTGTCAGCAGTGATCGTGCGTGCATTTTCTTTACACCGGCATCACCCTCTGTGAGGCTGAGGCTGTACAGAGGAATAGGCGGGGGAGCATGGAATTAGTGTGATCAGAGCTGAGCTGTACGAACTTGTCGGAGAAGGTTTCTAAACTACCTCCTCAGGTCAATAACTTTCTGTCATGAAAGAACTCAGAGGAACCATCTTGCTCTTTTCCCAAAGGATCCCAAATGGGATGAGACATTTCTTGCGGATGAGACGAGAGCTGAACTTGAAGGGTCGAGGAAGAAAAACGTGCCTTGCTGATCTGTCCAGGTGCTCAGACTTAAGGGGACTCGTGTGCAAACAGACGGCAGGTTGGGACACCGATTCTACCTTTCTGATCAACCCTGAGTCCCCCCAAACCTCCACAGAGTTCACAGAGCTGCTACTGGGTGAATACAGAGTCATAACTCAAGAAAATATTCAGAGAGGTTTATAAAAATTAATGTTTTTAAGTTTCTGCAGTTGCCCACTGAATGCGAACCTTGGCATGTATCTGAATTATTACACATCTGCCTTATCGGTACGGTTCAGTTTCAAGAACTGATTGAACAAGCCATACATGCAAAGGAGGCACAGAACCTTAGGATTCCGGACATGAATATATGAATCCACAAAGGTCCTAAAGTTTCTGACCGTGTATCAAAACTCTAGGGAATGTTTGCATCTACTTAGCTCTGTGAAAATGCATTCTCTTTTATGAAATGGCTAAAATCCAAACTGAGAATTGCAAGCAGAGTTGGAAATCTGGCATCTGAAGTGAGGTGTGTCCAGACTGCAAGTACTTAGGAACTCTCAGAATCTGAGTCCCCTTTGCTCCCTATATGTATATTTTAACCAAAATCAATTGACAGCTAAAAAAAAAAAAAAAAAATTAATTGACAACTAGCAAGATGCTCGTAATTCCAGTTTGGTATTAATAAGATGGAGTACTTTTCATAACCCAAGTTTTGTCGTTCATTGACCTCACCAGCCTATAAATACAAATGATCTCATCTGGTCACGACGCAAGTCTCACGGGCTGCTGTAGGTCGTGTTCCCAGGGAAGTAGCTGATTAAGGGCTGCTCTCGGGATCAATACTTGCGAAGGGAAAGGGGGAAGGAGAATTAGACAAAGACAGAAGTGGAGACGTGACACAGTCATCAGCCAACCACGTGGAGCTCCGGACCTGGGGCAGCCTTTCAGAGTTGTCCCAAATTAGGGTAAGAGGGCCTTTCAAAGCAGGTTGTCACTAGAAGGAGGTGTGATCTTCAGATCACCAGGCAGATTCCTTTAGCTGCGGCAAACCCCAGAGGCTAACAGCTGAGGGCCACCATCTGACAGCGCTCCCAGCAGCTGGGGGACGAAAGCAAAGCATTTATCCATTAGTGCTTAGGCCCTACCAGTCAAAGGTTTGCCCCCAAAACTTACTCCCCAGAACTTCTGGCTTAGTCAACGCATGGGCCCCACGTGGCTCAGAGAAGCTCCGCGGCAGACGCTGGAAGCTTCAGCAGAGATGTGAGGTGTGGGCAAGAGGCAGGGCCCTGTCGGGCGGCCCCTATAGGAAGCTGCTCAGAGCCTGCATCAGTGGCTGTAATAAAGGACAAGAGATGCCCAAAGGCACTGAGGTGGTACCCACGAGGTACTCCAGGTCTAAAACTGGATTCTGCTTTAAGAGCATCTTCTTAGTAGAAAGACAAATACCATGTTTTATATGTGGAATCCAAAATCTGACACAGATGAACCTATCTACGAAGCAGAAACAGACGAAAGGACAGAGAGAACAGACATGTGGTTGCCAAGGGGGAGGGGGAGGGGGTGGGGGAAGGGTGGAGTGGGAGTTTGGGGATTAGCAGATGCAAACTATTATGTACAGGATGCATCAACAACAAGGTCCTACTGTATAGCACAGGGAACTATATTCAATATCCTGTGATAAACCATAACAGAAAAGAATATGAAAAAGAATGTGTATGTGTGTATGTGTGTGTGTGTGTGTGTGTATAACTGAGTCACTTTGCTGTAGAGCAGAAATTAACACAACATTGTAAATCAGCTAGACTTCAATAACATTTTTTTAAAAATAGCACCTTAGAGAAAATCTTTTGATCTTTAGCAATCCCTAAGTAGTGACCGCCCCCCCCCCCCCCCCCCCCGGTCAAAAAGGCCATCTCAAAAAAGTGTAAAATCCAGAAAGGCAGGACAGGCCAGGGAGACCGCCACCGGCGCCCCCCTGCCAGTAAGAGTTATGTGATGTGAGGATATTTGAGCCATACACCACTCTGGGCATTGAGATTCTATTTATGTATAGAGCCAATATTTGAAAAGTATGTCCTTTGTTTCCTATTTCAAAGTATGACGCTTCACAAATGCATCCGAGATTATATCTGAAAACAGATTTACGCCAAACATCTTGTCTAGCAAACTCCGCACAAGTTAACGTCCTTTGCAGAAAATAAAGTTGAAGGAGTGAAACTGTTCATATTACGCATGTGGGTAAGAAGCCATTTCTACACTCATTTTCAGAGTACCTCTGAATTTCCAGAAGCAGCTTTCTTTTAGGCTGGCTGGTTTAAGTGCAATTTTAAAACAATGTGAATTGTCCCACTGTCCTCTTACCTACAACCCCTGAAAATGTTTCTTCTCTGAGAATCCAGTCCTGATGTTTTTCATGGTCAAATTAAGCTGCAACAAACAAGGCAAGATCCTATTTACTATTCGTTGTAAGTAGGTCTCCGCTGTTTAAAATAGTGTGGTCTTCTGGATCACAACCCTGATGCCGAGGAACTTAGCACTTGGCTACTAATCAGTCCTGGAAAATGGACTGCGGGCAGAATTTTTGAATCTTGATATACAGCTGCTCTGCCCCTCTCTTTGAGAATAACGGGTAATGGAATCACAACTAAATTTACTTAGAGGGATAGCTCAGCCAACACTGGTAAAAAAATTGCAATTGTACTCTACAGCACAGGGAACTATATTAATATTTTGCAATGACCTATAAGAGAAAAGAATCTGAAAAAGAATATATATACATATATGTACATATATGTGTAACTGAATCACTTTGCTGCACACCTGAAACTAACACAACCTTGTAAATCAACTATACTTCAATTAAAAAATTAAAAATCTCAAAATAATTTAAAAATTAAAAAAAAAATGAATTGACTCCT
>NW_006798732.1:302122-317554 GCF_000442215.2 Lipotes vexillifer | reverse complement strand
AAGAGCGGTGATGAAGGTGCGGAAGGCATCACTTGAGTTCCAAAGGCAAATGGCGGAGAAAAGCTCATCTCTCAGACCGTAGTCCTCTGTGACCTGTTGTACTGACACTTGACTTAAGTAGTTACGCTAACCTACTGGAGGTTGGCTAGTCAAAGTTTAATTAATCAGCTACTAGCATTTAAGTCAAATGTATGCTTATCATGAGACTTCTTAATATAGTTGACTCCTGAACTACCCAGGGGGTTAGGGGCCCCGACCTTCCATGAAAATCCGAGTGTAATTTATAGTCGGCCCTCCGTAACTGAGGTTCCTCTGTATCCACAACTCAGCATCCACGGGTCAAACGACCCGCTTGATCGTGCAGTACTGTACTTATTGGGGACAAAAAAAATCTGCATATAAGTGGACCCTCGCAGTTCAAACTCATTGTCGTTCAAGGGACAACTGTACATACCAGAGTTTGAAAAATTATAACAGCACATAAATTCGATACTATTATCTCTCATTGCAAAGTGCCTGAGGCACAGAGAGGCTAAGGAAGGCCTCCAAGGTCACACAGCTAAGCAGCAGTAGAGCTGGAGTTTAAGTCAGGCAGCACCAGCCACTGAGGCCTGCCTCTTTACCCCACAACCTCGATTCTCCCCTTATCATCAAAAACCAAGGGAGGGATTTGTCCCAGGATGTGACAAAGAGGCCAGGATGAGGGAGCCAACCTTGATGGAGGCAAATTAATCCTGTCTGGCTCTCCCATGGCCGGCCTTTCCAGCCCCGGGGCCCAGGAAGAGATGGGGGAACCGGGGCAGCGAAGTTACCATTTAGCTCCATCCACACCCCCAGCTGTGAAGTGTTACGTAGATGCTCCTGGTTGGGACACAGGGCAGCAGGCCAGTCAAGGCTCTAAACTCCTTGCAGCGCAGAGCCCTGTCTGCCCCGCCTCAAGCCCTGTCCTCAGGCTCACTTCATGATGGCACCCCGACCTCACCACGGTTCTGCAGAAAACAGTTCTGAGATCACCGAGCTGCAGAAGACCACAAAAATAATACATTCTACACCACGGCCCCTCTGTTCCAGGTGGTTCCCCCCCGGGGGTACCAGCGTGGAACGCTCACCGCCTGCCCTCACGCCCAGAGCAGAAATTCTAGCAACGAGTTGCTCGTTAACTTAAGGAAAGCCTGATTATTCATCAGCCCAGCAAATTATTTAGAGAACACTGGGCTGGGTGTGGAGACTCTGTCCATGAACAGAAAGGCCGGATTCTGCCTCCAGAGCTTACAGTTGAATAGGGGTGATGAACGTTGCCCAACTGGACTGGTCAGGAGTATTAAAAAAAAAAAAAAAAAAAGTGCCAGGTGCTACAGAATCACTTAATAGGAAGACCTTCTCTTATGGAGGCACCAGGGAAGTCACATTTCACCCGAGGCCTAAAGAATGAACAGGAGATAAACCGATCTGGGCGGGAGGGGGGGATCCATGCAGAGGGACCCGCATCAGCAACAGGCCTTCTCCTGGTACACTTCCACCCCGGCTTCCCATCTCTGCTTAGACCCCTTCCCTCCCTAGAAGCTGGTTTTAGGAACCCCCGCCCTCATTTCCTGTCAATAGCACTCATCACCCAGAGTCCTGGTTAGCTGTTTACTTTTGCACAGCACCCCTGGCAAACGGCCCACACCTTGAGGCCTGGGTGTCCTGTTTCTTTATTTCTCTCGTTTACAGGGACACTCCATAAAATGTCTGTGGAAGGAGGAAAAGCAGGGAAGGAAAGAGGGCGCAAAGCGATGAAATAACACCTCCCTGCAGCCACAAGTTCATTCTCCACAATGCCCTGGTTTCAGTCAAATGGAAAACGACAGCAGTTGGACCCAGAGGTCACAAGGACCACACCGCAAGCCCTTCGCACGTTAGTCTAGCGTCCAAACATTTGTGTGAGGCAGGGAGATGATGATGAATAAGATGCAGCGTCTGTGTTCAGGGAGCTTATGATCTAGGGGTGGAAACTCAACAGAAAAGCAATCCTATCATCCTTCCATCGTTTCGCCAAAATATGAAGCAGAAAAGGCAGGACGAGTTTGGGTGCCAGCCGTCCAGGCAGGATTCCGGCCTTGCCCGCTGACAGCTGACTTTACAACTGCCCTCCGGGGCCCTGAACGAGGAATCCCTGATGGATGCCTCTCTCTGCGCGCTACGAACTTTCCCGCACCTTCACCGGTTCTTCCCAGCGGGGGTGGGAGAGCCCCAAACCCTTCTGTCCGCGGGGCTGCCCGACCCCTCCTCCTCGCAGGGCGGGATCCGGGTCCGCCCCGTCTGCAGACCCGGGACGCCTCCGTGCGCCGCGAGCTCGGGACCCGCGCGCCCACTCGGCCGGCCGCCCCTCCCCCGCACGACGTCACCTGGGTCACGTGGGCGACCCCCCCCTCCCCCGCCCCGCCGGACTCAGCCGCTCGGCCCCAGATCGGGGGGCGGGCGGCGCGTCTGCTTGGCCCCTCGGGGGGGCCCCGTCCGCCCCCCTCCGCGGAGCCCGGGTCGGCGTGGGGGGGCGCCCTCTGGTGAAATCGGAACCGGGGCTCCGAATGAAGGGGAGCAGATGTCCCTGTGTTGCTGGGAGGCCCGGGTGGCCTGCTGTTCAGACGACGGTCGTCGGGGCGCTGACCTTCCGGGGCCGCCGTCAGTCTCCGTGCAGATGGCCCGCCCGCCGCCCTGCCCGCTCCTCCGCGCGGGGACCGCGGCAGCCGGCGGGTCGGCGGCCGGAGGGAGCCGTCTGCGTCGGGGGCGGGGGCTGGCGGGGGCGCCAGGCGGGAGGACAGGGCCGGCCCGGCGCACAAAGGAGCCCCGGCGGCGGCCCCTCGGAGGACAATGCAGCCCCGGGGCGCGGGGGGCTGCGCCGCGCTCCAGCTGCCTCTTCACAGCGAGGCCTGCAAACGTGCCCACTTGATTCTAAATCCTCTTAGGCGCTCGCCGTGTGAACCGGGAAGGGGGTGGCCCTCCGAGCCTTTGCAGCCCCAGGCCTGGAGCCCAGGCGCTCGGCGAGCGGTCTGCAGCGCGCATGCAAATAGAACCGGCGTTTTGGAGACGGGGGCAGAGTCTGCAGGCTAACCAGCAAACGCCCCGATCTGGCCCTTCGGTGCCTTGCGGGGTCCTGAAAAATGTGAAGGGTGTTTCCCCTGGAAGGACTTCCTGCTAAGTGTTCAGAAAAGCCAGCTGAGCTGCGCTAAGTCATTAGTCACCCAGGTATTTACACTGTTTTTCCTATTTCCTTTCTCTCTTGGCCTGTGTGGTCAGTGGTATAAAATTCCTAGGAGCTCCCACCTACACCAGCTTCCTGTTTATGCTTTCAGTGGCTTTAATGTTAAGCTGTTGAAAGCAGTTGACCAAGTCTCTATGAAACGACCAGCAAAGGTTTGCAGGTGAACAGAGAAAATAAAAGGAGGGGGAACCCTAAACCCAAATGGGTAGGTCAAAGGTTCGGGTTCAATTTTAATCACGTATGTCAGAATCGCATGGGGACGAGGTAAAAGTGAAGTGTAATTTGATGCCTAAGATCGTGGCTCAGTTTCATTTGGCCCCTGTGTCCACAGGAACCTGTAAAATATGATCCGCTAAACTATGAACGTTTTCGTTTCTAGCAGTTAAAGGCCTTTTTTTCTAATGTGGCATGACATTCTTTTGTTATAGAAGGCTAAAGTTCGCGCGTCAGCACAGTGTGTGTGCCCCCGTGTGCGCCTTACACCTCCCGGGGCTGTTCTTAAGTTCCTGCAGCAAAATGTTGCATTTATGTAGCTACCTGAATTGCAGCCTCCCTGACCTGGAAAGAACCTTAAAAGGGCAGCTCACCCAGCCTTTTCTGATGCAGAATTCCCTACTGTAGGACTCCCACGAAGTGAAGGATAGGATCCCTCTGGAATTCCCTACATCAGAAGAATCTAGGGGTAAGACGGGAATAAAGACCTACTAGAGCATGGACTTGAGGATATGGGGAGGGGGAAGGGTGAGCTGTGACAAAGTGAGAGAGTGGCATGGACATATATACACTACCAAATGTAAAATAGATAGCTAGTGGGAAGCAGCCTCATGGCACAGGGAGATCAGCTCGGTGCTTTGTGACCACCTAGGGGGGTGGGATAGGGAGGGTGGGAGGGAGGGAGACGCAAGAGGGAAGAGATATGGGAACATATGTATATGTATAACTGATTCACTTTGTTATAAAGCAGAAACTAACACACCATTGTAAAGCAATTATACTCCAATAAAGATGTTAAAAAAACTCTGAAGCTCAGCCTCCCAAATACTGACTCTGTGCCTGAGACAACCCCACAGCCCCCACCCGAATCCATGCCTCCAAGTCCTCGGCATTTCAGCGGCACACTTTGTGCCCCTTCATAAATAAATATTAATTGAAAATATCCGTGCCGCAGCCGCTAACACAAGCTGCCGAGTTACCACGCTGTGTCCTGGTGATTAAACCCTTGGTTTCATTGTCATATTCTCAGTTGTCACGGTCCCCAAACATCCATCCCAGTTGAGATGGGGGGTAAGAAGGAACTCGGGGTGATGATGAGCACACACAGATTCCTGTCTGTGTGCTGGTGTCCACTCCTTGCATGAACAGCTTTCATTATTTCCCTGTGTGACTCTTGCTCTCCTTTACCAGCCCTCAGCTTAGTCTGAGAAGTCTAAATGCTGCCTCTCTCCATCACAAGCTTGTTAAGAAACAACTTTGGTAAGGTAGATAGCTAGTGGGAAGCAGCCGCACAGCACAGGGAGATCAGCTCGGTGGTTTGTGACCACCTAGAGGGGTGGGATAGGGAGGGTGGGAGGGAGGGAGACGCAAGAGGGAAGAGATATGGGAACATATGTATATGTATAACTGATTCACTTTGTTATAAAGCAGAAACTAACACACCATTGTAAAGCAATTATACTCCAATAAAGATGTTAAAAAAAAAAAAGATAGCATGTTTCCTTGACAATCTGATTTTTTTTTTTTTTAAGGTTTTCGATCCATAAAACTAGAATCTGTCTCCACTTATGGAGCCAGAGGCAGAATTAATCTAATTTCTCTTCCACATGATATTACCCTTCAGGTATTTGGAGGCAACTCCCATGTCCCCTCAGCGTTTTCTCCCAGTTAAATACCTGCAGATCCTTCACCAGTTCCTGCCGTGGGTCTGAGTCTCCTGCACCATGCGAGTATCTGGAGATGCTCCCGTGCATCTGAGTTCCTTTGAAACTGAAGATGCCGTTTCAGTCATGCGGAAACTCAGCCTAGGAGGCAGCACGGGAGGAATATGGCTTAAAACCAACAGGGAAAAGCAAACCATGGCCAAGTGATTCAGACAAAAATAAATTAGGATTTTCCGTTTTAGTCTTTTGCTACTCTGTGGCAATCATGCCCGACTCAGTTTTGAAGCCCAGGAAAGAAGGAAACAGCTGTATTGCTCGCTAGCACCGAGCCTTTCATGTGCTTGCATTTTACCCTCACAGAACCCCTGTGAGCGGCCCTGTGAGCGGCTACTGTGGCTATTCCTCTCCTCCAGGCTCCAAGGTCAAAGGATCCACCCAGGGTCACCCGGCTAATAGGTAGCAGAGTGAGGTCTCCAACCTGTGACCTGCGCTTTCCATTTCCTGAAGCTGCTGCCCTGGAGCCCATAGTGAAAACGGAGGTCCTGGATTGGATTTGTTTTTCAGCACGTTCTATGACATACAGCTTTCATTCAAGGCCAGTTCGTATACATCCTATTTATAAAGCTACAAGAACTTTTGAAATGCAAGTTAAGAACTTTACGGGGGAAAGTTCTTTCTGGAAGCGAATGAAACAGAAACTCCAAGTGAAAGCCAAAAGTCATCCCAAACATGGTTTTATTCCAATGGCATTACTTAACGGTGAAGTGTTATATTACCCTTGAATTTCCTGCCTGGGCTCAGGATAGGCCTGGCCCTTGATGCTATTTCGATTGTCCATGTATCACAGCAACGCCATCGCCCCTAACTCACGCCGGCCCTCCGTCATGTCAGTTACTCAAGAAAAAGGGTAGAATGTTTCCCATGCACGCACTGTAATTTTTTTCGTGTTGCTCAGCCTGCCAGAACAAACGTAAAACCACAGAAAGAAGATTTAGATCAGCCTCTTCATTGCCTGGCTGTTATTTTACAGTTTTAGGAGGGGTTGGACATCAAACACTTGAAACTGTCATCCACACATTCCTTCTCGGAATAAAGCAGCATTGGCGTGGACCCCTGCTAAATTATTTTCTACCCCCAAGTGCTGGAAACTTTTGCCCTCCAGGAAAATACGCTACAGAAGACACACTGAATTAAGGGAGTTAGTTCTGAGAAAGTCTCTTGCGGTCTATAACAAACTGGCACATGTTGACATCTGGCCAGATGGATTCTCCGCCTCAGCAGGGGTGCTGCTTAGATGTTCAGTTTTTCTGATTTGTTGGCTATTATAAATAGTGCTTGAGATAACTTTTTCTCACTGCCCTATCTAAAGCACCCACCCCCCAAAATCACTGTCAAATAAATCTGTTTACTTTCTTCAGAGGATTTAAGGCAACTTCATGCTCTATTCCTTACACGTTTGTTCATGGACTGCCTTCTCTTGATCACGACTTGTGCGTAAATCAGGTAACCTGGTCTATCTTGTTTATTACCTAGCATACAGTAGGTCCTCAGGAAATGTTTTTTGAATGAATACATCTTTCGTGGATGTATATGTTGCTCTTACACAATTTTCTCCTTAAGATTAATTCTTTGAGTCGTCAAATTCCTAGAGACAGAAAGTAGGACACAGTTGCCAGGGGCTGGGGGGCAGGGGGAATGGGGAGTTCGTGTTTAATGGGTGCAGAGTTTCAACTGAGGAAGAGAAAAAAGTTCTGCGGATGGATGGAGGTGATGGGCGCACAACCATGTGAATACACTTAATGCCACCGAACTGTACATTTTTAAATGGTTAAAATGGTAAATTTTACAGTACCTGTCTTTTACCGCAAGAAAAATAGATGAATTCTTTGAATTGAAATTCTTGGGCTAAGGGTAAGTGTGTATATTTTAAATTTGGGTATATGTTACTAAACTTTCCTCCGGAAGTTATGTCAGTTTACATGCCAACTACCAGTTCATGAGAATAAGCATTTCCCAGCAGGCTGGCAACATTCTTTGCTCAGTCTCTTTATTCTTTGTATTTGGTAGGTAAACACACGCACACACAACAGTAGTTATTTGTGTCACTATACTTATTATTAAGAGTTGAGTATATTTTTATATGTTTGGCATTTCTTCTTTGGTAAAAAGCGTATGCGTTTCCTTTCCCATTTTTATTGGGCTATTTGTTTCCTTTTATTGATTTGTAGAAGGCCTGTGATCAGTAAAGATATTAACTCTTAGTCTGTTACATAGTTTGCAAATATTTTTCCCAGTTTATTATCTCTCTTTAAATGTTATTTGTAATTTTCTGCTGTATGAAATTTAAAATTACGTGCCGTATCAACATAATGTTGGGATGAAAAAGTCCCTCATTCCAAGATTATAAAAATAGTCATCTATGCTTTTATCCAGTACATTTGTGGCTTTGTATTTTTATATTTGATGCATCTATATGTTGATGGTAAGCAGTGAAGATCCAAGTGAACTTTCTTTTAACAGACAAGTTATTCTATCATCGTTTATTATAAAGTCCATATTTTCTCTCAGGAATTTGAAATGACATCTTTTTGTTGTAATAAATAGCCATATTCTGAGGCCCATTTCATTGCTCTAGCTATCCCAGCACCTAGACGTGCTGGTCTACGTACAGCGAGTTACCAATATATTTAGATGGTGCTTATTGCCATAAATCTTATACTAGTGACTAACCTTTAAGAACTGATCCATTATTGGAAAGATTTTAAATTACGTATAATTGTAAATTGGAAAGGTAAAGCCAGACAGAGAATTTCCTCTACTGGGAGTCAGCAAGGAAGATGCTTTGGCAAGGACCAGTGGTAGGAAGGAGAGGGCCTGGCTGGGATGATGGGCACAGCGTCAGGTCCGCCCGTACATCCAAATCACACTCCCCAGCGAGATTAACTCGGTTACCATGTGGTGGACAGAAAGCTGGTGGTACTGAGTTCTCTCTCTGCTGCTTATTAGCTTTGTGGTCTTGGATGAGTCACTAAAGCAATCTGCTTATCTCAAGGCAAAGAACAGCTCCCAGCATGATCATTCTATAGGTTAAACTGTACATTTAAATGCACTCTGCAGATAGCATCTAAATATTTATTATCATCATTACTATTACTGCGACTGCTGTAGGGGAAGATGGTTCCCCTCCCGTGTCTTCCTGCTTCTGCCCGTCCACCTGCATCCTGGCCCGGCCCCTTCCTTGTGACACATCCTTGTCTTCCAAGGAAGAGCTGCCAACAGAATGGCGAGGCTCAGAGGCCGCCATCCTTCGAGGGCGTGTTCCCAGGCAGTGGCCCCTCTGACGCACCTCGTCCAGGACACTGCTGGCTGCATGTGCTTGTTCTCTCCCTACAGACGGTCATAATTCGCTAATCCTATCATTTACATTTCCTTGCGGGGGAGGAGGTCTTCGTGTCCGTGTGGCCTTCGGTCTAGACCGCAGGCTCCGATCCAGCTCAACCTGTGAGCGCTGCGTTGGGGGCCCTGGGAGATAACAATGCCGTGTGTTTGGGCTGCCATTCTGCCGTTGTTCCTTGCGTGCTATCACAGGTGTTCCGCGGTGACACACAATCACACCTCATGGGAGGGGGACTGACTGACAAAGACTTGGGACACTGCTAGTTCCCGAACGATGATACCATCCCGGATGCCAAACCCTCACCTCTGTGACCTCTAAGCTCTGACAATTACCAGTCCCCAGCCTGGGTCAGTCACTCCCATGGGGAGAGTCTGTGGAGGACACAGAGTGAGAGTTCAGTGGACGCCAGTTACTGTTACTGCTCTCAGCACGGGCTCTGCAGGCGGGGAAGTGGGGTCCTGTGACACGGGGAGCTGCTGCGCCTGGGTCTCCAGCCCAGCACGCTCAGCCTACACTGACTCCTTGCCCTCCAGGTGGCCTTGCCCTCCACCCCCAGCCCCGCTGGGCCCCCGGCTCTCTCTCGACCCGCTACTCTCTGGGTCCAGCCCCTGCCTTCCCTTCTCCAGTTTGCCAGGGCTCCTTACGTTCTGTCTCCGTTTCTCTGGGTGGTGTTTCACCAGGCATCTCGCCAGGGCAGCTAAAAGAAAACCTGATGAGTGTTCAAGGCATCCCACGCCCAAGCAGGACGTGAGAGCTGCCAGCCAGCAGGGGGTTCTGTGAAGGACAGGCGCACAGCGAACCGTGGGCACGGCCAACCCTGGAGCCTGCTCTCTCTCGTTAGAGGGAGGCTGGGTAGCATCTGGCATCTCCGTGCATTCATGCAACGCCTGTGCCACTTACTGGGGTCAGAGGTGGGCAAGACAGACGTGATTCTCAGCCTCCTGGGAACTCAGTCCAACAGGGGAGACAGACGAACACCACGAAACACGTGAATAAACAACCCAGTGTGGCGAGCGCTGTCCAGGCATGGCCTGGGTGCTGAGGTCAAGGCGAGGGGGCCCGGCCTGTAGGCCCACTCACACCTGATGCCAGGGAAGCCCTCCCTGAATGCCTTAATCCCACTTTCAGCAAGAACTCTTTTCTCATCCCATACAGATCTGGAAAGACTTCCATCAGCTCCTCTTACATTTTGCGACTTTTCTAGTGACAAAAACAGAAACAAAAAATGATCACCAGGTAGTAAGTAGCGAAACCTGTAAAAGAGGGCATCCCTGGCCCCAGTCACACTTCCCTCTTTGTTTGCCCTTTGACACCTTTTAGTTGATTGCATTGAGGCCTGGATTAATTTTTCCTGGCCCAAGGCCCATGCTAATTTACATGGCTATTCTATATAGGGGTCAGATCCAGGAAGACAGCAGGCCAGCCTGGATTCACAAACAGAGTCACATCCATCAAATAGCTATGAGCTCAATATACTCAGCGAGAAGAATGGAGGGTAATGAGAAATCCTACCGCGGCCTGAAAGCGTGACTCACCAGGGTTGCCCTGTGGTCAGGCTGATGGGTAAAGCACTCCATCATCCTTCTGTTCTCCTTGTCAAACACTTGTGGGATTCCATTTTGGGCTTTAGACATGTAATTATGGTTCCCATTGTTTCCAAAGCCAGAATGAAACCTCAGATGATACGATTAATTGTGAGCTAAGTGCCCTCTTTCATTGTATGCCCTCTTCTGCGATGTTCATACAAATCCTCGTTTCCTGCAGCAGTGCTATATACTGCCGAACCACACGAGTCCCTAAAATCCACGTTCATGTTGTCATATTTAGCTGTTGTTCCGAGTGGGGAACTGGTAGACTGACTTAGAGCTGGGGCTAAAATCCACTATGGGAAACTCTATTCTTTTGCTGTATTTGTTGGCATCATCAACAATTCTTTTGGTCACTGGCAGTGTTTGTTCATTTATTCACATATTCATTCGATCAATCAACAAAGACTATTTTAGGTCTGTTACGTGGGAGGAACTGTACTAAGTGCAAGGTGGAAAGGCGTGGTCTCTGAACTAAAAATAGAGCTGCCATATGATCCAGCAATCCCACTCCTGGGCATTTACCCAGACAAAACTCTAATTCTGAAAGATACGTGCATCCCTATGTTCATAGCAGCACTATTCACAATAGCCAAGACACGGAAACAACCTAAATGTCCATCGACAGACGAATGGATAAAGAAGAGGTGGTACATATATACAATGGAATACTACTCAGCCATAAAAAAAGAATGAAATAGTGCCATTTGCAGCAACATGGATGGACCTAGAGATGATCATACTAAGTGAAGTCAGTCAGAGAAAGACAAATATCATATGATATCACTTATATGTGGAATCTAAAATATGACACAAATGAACTTATCTATGAAAGAGAAAAAACCTCACAGACATAGAGAACAGACTTGTGGTTGCCAAGGGGGAGGGAAGGTGGGAGAGGGAAGGAGTGGGAGTTTGGGATTAGCAGCTGCAAACTATTATGTACAGGATGGATCAACAACAAGGTCCTACTGCAGAGCACAGGGAACTATATTCAATATCCTGTGATAAACCATCATGGAAAAGAATATGAAAAAGAATATATATACATGTGTATAACTGGGTCACTTTGCTGCACAGCAGAAATGAACACAACACTGTAAACCACCTATGCTTCAGGAAATTTTAAAAACCTCGAAAAGGCATGGTCTCTGGCCTCAAAACTGCCCGGCTGGGAAGGTGTCCATCTTGGGGCAGGTGTTGTATCTGAGTCACCTGGGCAGTCACATATGTCTGCTCTTCTCACCCCAGACTCGTCCGAGATTCTGATTTGCCAGGTGCAGAGAGAGGCCCTGGCGTGTGGATTATGAAAAAACAAGACTCCTACAATAGTTCTGATTTTACACCCTTGGCTGATGAACCACTGGTCTAGTGATCTTTCCAGAACTCTGTAGAAATCAGCTCCTTTTCGTGGGGCAGTAGGGCCACAAGCCCCTCTTGGCCCAAGATGTCAGGAGCTGCCCTGGGCCAGGGGTAACGTGGGCTCCCGACGGCCTGTTCCCAGGCACGGGGTCGGGCCTGCACCGGCCACCTGCTCTCATGCCGACTCTGGCTGGGGCATCTCTGCTGTAGTCTGTCCCTGGCCGGGGGCACCCCTTTGTGCTGAGCTTACCTGGTCCCCTGACCTCTTCCCTGGCTCCGAAAGCCCGCCTTCTGGGGTTGGCTCTGAGGTTCCACCTCATGACTGCCTCAGCGCCCTTCTCAGTGCCGTGGGCACCCAGGGCACCTGGCTCTGTGGGCTGAGGAACGTGGAGACACCGAAGCGGTCAGAAAAGTGGCATTTAGGGAAGTGTCAAAGCTCAGATGAGGTGCTGGGCAGGGAGGCTCCGCCACCGAGGAAGGTAAACAGAGAGGGTGAGCCGGGCTCTGACAGCGGCTTCCGAGCGCGGGGTGGGAGTGGGGGGCAAGTTCTTTATCAAGTGCCCACAGGTGTGTGTGGGGGGTCAGGGCAGTTAAAGGCCTGGGCACAAAGCAGGCCTCCGAAGGGTCGCAGCCCCACCGGGCCGGGCACCGCCCTCCCGCTCTGCCCCGTGCAGCAGTCAGTGTGGCCAAGCTCTGGTCTGAACACCGCACGGTCACTGCTGGACTGTCACTTTTGAGTGAACGGCAACGGTCTGTCTCACGCAAGGCCTTTGCCAGTTCGTGAACTGTTGAGCTTTGTTTTTCATTGCTAGTGTCACGCCTGATTATTTTGGGCATGACATTCTGGCCTGAATACGGCTGACACTGGGGACAAGTCAGAGATGGTGTATTCACCGTTTTACAATGTAAGGCTGCGTATGTAAAGACTGGGCCAGCCAGCCAGGGTTTAGGGTCTGTAAGTCTCCTGAATGGATGAATGCAGTCAATCCAGAAAGTCTTACTTAAACTAAAATAAGCCGGAAAAGTACAAGTAAAACCAGAATTAGCTGCTGTATGTTTGCTAACTCTGGCGATTTGCTGGTTTTTGACCTTCAATCATCACATCCTCTCGCAGCGCGTCATCCGTGGGTTCATTCGGCTTTCCTGGCGATTTGCTGGTTTTTGACCTTCAATCATCACATCCTCTCGCAGCGCGTCATCCGTGGGTTCATTTGCTCGGCTTGCCCTACAGGGGTGTCATCGGCGGTGCCTAGGAAGCCGACCCCAAACCACGCCTCCTTCCTCATGGCCACACCCCCTCCCCTCATACAGGGACCACCGGGCACACATGCAGATAAAGTGAACAGACGTGGTTCCCTGTCCCTCAAGTCGCCCCGTCGGGTGAGGATGACAGCCACAGAGCAACCGTTCCAAGGTGATGCAGCCTGTGGTGGCGTCTGCCCGGGGGCTTGAGGACGCAGAGCGGCGAAGCCAGGAGCACCGCTCTGCGGAGCCCGGGGCGCACGGTCAGATCGGGGGAGGGCGGCCTGCGTGTCTCGGGGGCGTGCACGGAGGGCAGGCCGGGAGGCAGCTCCGCGCCGAAGCCTGACCCGTTGCTCCGTGAGTGGCTGCCCTGCGTGTGCCATTCCTGCCCCTCTGGTTCTTCGGCGTGACCACAGTCCACCCGCAGCCGCCCTCCAGGGCCTCAGCTCAGCTGGAAGAGAAAACTCAGCCCCTTGTTCTCGGGAGACAGGGAGGGAGCCGGCGGCGGGCATTTATTTCTCTTCCTTTGGACGTTGAAACAAACCACATCGAACTGCTGCTGGGATCCCCGTGCAGGTGTCCCACAGACCTGGCAGCACACGGGTCTCCTCCGGGTGCGGCCCCGATGGAAACACGTCCTGAGCCCTCAGAGAGGTCTGTGGCGCAAGGCTAAGAATAGGCGAGCAAAGCAGCCCCGGCTCAGGGGTCAGTGTGCTTTGCAGGCCCCAGGAAAGGCAACTATAGCAAGCTCAGGCCAAGCCTCAGGGTCGTGAGAGACTTCCCAGCTTGGCTCCGGGAGCTGGGAAAGATGGGCAGGATGTGGTGCAGTGGCCCTGTGCGGTCTGCAGGGCCAGCGCTCCCAGCAAAAAGCCTCCTACAGACACTCTGAACAGTGCTAACCAGTTTAAAAAAACAAAAGAGCGTGCGCGCGCTCGCGCGCGCGCGCACACACACACGCACACACGCACGCACGCACACACACAGCCCCTGAACAGCTCTTTGCTTTAATCTCCTTCAGTGGAAACTGGGATTTGGGGCAGTTGTTGTAGCGGGCGGCCAGCTCTTGGTTTTCAGGGTCTTCTGAGTACGTAGAGCCATCAGCAAGGCTGTGAAAAACACAGCGTGTACCCTGATAAAGCCACATGTGCCCCAGGTTGACGGACGTGAGTGATGGCCAAAACCCGGAACAACAACTTCTCGGTGCTGATCTGCAAAGGACCTGGCCAAGCCCGGTGTGTGACGGTGCAGGAGTCCCTTTTCTAACCCCTCCCTGCCAAGACCTCTCCCCTCCGCCCTTCCAGCCGTGGAGCCCGTCCGCTGATCGTTGGCACAGTTTCATTCAGGGGACATGGGTCCGAGGGACTGGAAGGATAATAGGTTTCAGTCCTGATTCAGTGTGTTCTAGGGCAGAAAAGGCACTTCCTCTTTGCTTCTGAACTCCTTCCTGAAGAGAAAAGCAAAAAGCCACTCCCAGGAAGACAGAGCAACATGGTCACCCCTGCATCCCCAGGGAACCACTTCAGGGGGCTTCTGTTAGCAGCAGGTGGATGAGCTCTTTTCCAACCAAGTGTGTGAAACCTGAGACGCTCTGAGCACATTGCTGGTGAGTCACACTGAGGGGGGTGACTCAGTTTTTTAGACTCTGATAAGCATCGTTACCGGAATCCCTAAGGCAGCTGCCATCAACAGGTTGGAACGCATACATTTTAAAAACATGGAAAGGCTCTACCCTTTCACTTTTCATTTCTTTATTCTTTTGATTTACCTTAAGCAAGGCACTTCATTTTCTCCCCAGCTTTGCGCAGATGTAATTGACAAGGCCCTACTCTAAATCCTCACTTAGAGGAAAAGATCTTCTTAAACAGATTGTTCTCTTCCTCTTTCCCGTCCCGGAGAAGAGTCTTGCTTCCAAATACATCCTCCTTGACGGCTGTAAGATAGGATTGACGGGAAAGGACGGGAGAGGGAATTAGTATTTCCTAAGCAACCGCTGGATTCCGGGTCGATGAATAGCCAGCGAAGCAGATTTCTAACGTGGGCAGGTCCCCTCCATCGGACTAGCTGAAGACGCCTGGAGACAGGCAGCGTGTGTGAAGGCTGGAGCCTGAGGTCACACGGTCCAGGTTCGTGGAGACGCCGAGTTACCTGCTCCGCGGGTTTATGTGGATTTCGTGAGCTGACCCTCGAGAAGTCAGCACAGTATCCAGCACAGAGGACATGCTCGGGAAACGCGAACTCCTCCAGTTATGTCATTCCCGGCCCATAGCTCTGAAACCCATAGTTTATGTTCACCAAACACCAATTCACTTGGAAAGACAGACCTGGCATTAACCACAGCTGCGGCACAAGAACGATGACTTGCGCTGATGCATATTTCGGGGGGAAAAGGCACAAAGTGATGAGCAAATAGCTTGCCGTTTGGTGGCCTAGAAACATGTTACTAGTCTGTGCTTTCCTGGTGCTTCTTGCACCAGCAGAGTTAAAGCTTTTGCCACGCAGGGAAAGACTGCACTCCCGGGGGGGGTCATTAACACACTGCGCGGATCAGGCTCTTACTTGAGCCCTTCTCCCTTTTATTCCAAAGAGAGTTTTTGCAGTTATTCCATTTAGTTCTAAAGACCTGAAGTGTTATGGGATAAATCTGCTTATGGTGATGGATGGGCATTTGGACAACCCAGGGCTCTGCTTCGAGGGCACTTTTATGAGCACTGAATAACACTCAACAGG
>NW_006798732.1:296312-302112 GCF_000442215.2 Lipotes vexillifer | reverse complement strand
AAAGAGCCCAGCATCCCAACCGAGAAGTGTGGGTTCCTCTCGCGTTGCAGAGAGACCAGGTGACTTGTTTAAAAGTGCCCGACAGATTGGTGACAGGCAAAGTAGGCTGCCATCGGCCATACTCTCACACGGAAGGAAAATGAAGGAGCAGGTCATCCGCTGCCCATCTGCCTTTAATTAGAAACAAAGGAAGTCAGGGCTTTTTATCCACTGGAGAAAAACAGTGAAACTTGACTAGCTAAACACTGAAAATCCCTGTCATCAAAAGTCCATGGGATTGAGCTTCTGGAAGGCCAGCCCAGCGGTAAACGCTGGTGACGTGGCTGTCCAGCTGGAGTGGCTGCAGAGAGAGTCATGGGATGGAGCATCGTTAGCAGCTGGTACAGGAGTGGGGAGCAGGCCCTGCCTTGCCGCCTGCCCTGGAGCTCTCAGGTCCAGTCGTGGGCCACTCTGCTCTGATCTCCTGAGGAGAGAATGGCACCAGATATTTTCCCCGTTCCAGATGCAAACCCAAGACCTTGAGTCCAAATGTTCTCAGTGCAGGGAAAACGTTCTGAGACCTCAGAAAACTCATTCCCCCGGAGACCATTTTCCTGGCATGTAATTGGGTCGGCGATCACCCGTTTTAGAAAGGTTTGGGGTGGTCCAGTTTCCTCTGGGAACCCTGGAGGTTTCATGGTTTCAGTTTCCGGAGTTTTCTGCTGGCCTCGGAGTTCCAGGGAAAACTGAACTTGCTGAGGAAGCGTGCGCCAGCTGTTTGACCGCAGCCTTAGTTTCATGCTGAGGAAAAGAAAACGCAATTCGGATTCCTTCCCCTTTCTTGATACGAGCGAGGGAGCTGGCCTGAGCACAGCCTGTGTGCAGAGGGAGGCTTTGAAAGTTTCACCCCTGGTATACCTGCCTAAGAAAGATCTGAAAATTTCAGAAAGACTGAGGATTTCAAAACATTGTGTAAGGAGCTACACATTTTTTTTTTTTTTTTTTTTTTGCAAGTGTCATTAGATCTCCTGCCACCACTTTGGGGTGTCAGAACCGCTAAGCGTCAAGCATCACCCTCCCTAAGGGCCCGAGTCGGTTGTGACTGGGGATGGTGTGAGTCTCTGATTTCCACACACTTTAACGCAGCCCTCTAATCTGAGGTATGCAAACTAGGTTTTCTCCCTTCGGAAAGATGATCCCATACAAATATGATTGAGGAGCTATATGCACATTTCACAGAGAGGGGACAGGGGCCACATCCAAAAGGATGGAAATTTGCTCAAATGAACAATTTGCATTTCCTCTCTGCCCCGGGGGGAGATAAATGCGAAAACATCTGTTGTGAAAGTTAAAGTCTACTCTTTACCTCCTCCAACTTTCTCAGTCCTTGTTTTGTACAGAAGGGCACTAACAGAAGGCAAGGTGGCTTTTTTTTTTTTTTTAATGCACGCACAGAGAATCCGAGCTACAACAAATGGTCCAGGGCACCAGTGTGGAGACTGAGAATATCAAGTCAGGCCAGTCAGCTTCTAGAACAAGTTGGTGGAGGGTCCCTGTGACGACAGAGCTAGTTGAGGAGAGTCAGCAAAGCATCCCTGGGCAGCCTGGGTGGTCCTCCAGCCCGAGGGGTCATCACCCTGCTCTCTGTAACAATAAGTGTCAGAAAGCACAGCCCATCTCCCTAAATGAGCAGAAACCTTTCCCCACTTTTCCAGCCCCATCAAATATTTCTCCTTCCAAAGGCAGGACGGTCGTGTGTTTCTTGAAGCTAATCAAGTAGAGACACTTTGAGGTGCAGGTGGAGAGTCACCTCTCTGAGGTCACTAGATTCGAGCCTTCACCATCTGTTCCGGGGGAGCCCAAGGAGCCCCCGTGGGCATCAGATGGGAATTTCCACCTCCCAGCTACAGAGCCATTGTGGGAAGATCCGGCAACACCAGGTCGGAGCTCCGTATCCAATTAGGGCAGGTATTTCATCAAATGCCAAACACAAGTTGGTTTTCTTCTTTCCCTTCAGAGTTGCTCTGGCTAATTTCATCAGGTCCCTGAGCTTGGCATCAAGACCAATTAGAAGAGAATAACGATAAAGTCCGGGAGTGTGCAGGGCTAAATAGATAAAAAAAAAAAAAAAAAAGCTGTCGCTCATAGATCCCAGTGGAGCTTTCTGGCAGGAGCCACTTTCCAGCATCAAAGCCATTTGGAAGTTATCTATAAGATGTTTGACCTTTCAGCTGATATAGCTGCTTTGGTCTGATTTGCAAAATACCCAAAGTTTTTCAGCCATGACCTTGGCTTCCCTCTTCTTTTTATTTCTTCTTTTGTCTCTTGAACCAGACTATTCTCTGAGTATAGTTTGGTTCCACTGGCCAAAGATGTTAGAAGCAAGGGCTGGGTTCAGATATGTCACTCAGTCCAGCCTCTTTGCCCCTCACGATGAAGGAATTCTGTGCAAAGACCTTATCATTGCTGACCCTGGCACATTCCGACAGCCCGCCTGTGTGGGCCCCAGACAAGCCCCCACTGTGGCCAGCTGGATGGATGTCACCGGGGAACCCTCTCATCTCAGAGGGTCACTTCCTTTCTCAGGCTACAGCCACAAGAGCGGTGTCAGCTGGGGCTGGGAAAGTAGGCCAAACCAGGACTGGAGGAAAACCAGGCAGAGTGTGTTTGGAGGTGTCTGTGATCCAGAGAGAGACAGATACCTCCTCTCTGTTGAGAGTGACTTGGGGATTATCTCCATTTGCCTTCAATTCCTAAAGGTCATGCACTGTGGTCCAAACCATGTAATTCACCGAAATCTGCACAGATTTACTAGATTTCTGCATCCAAATTTCTTTTCTGAGAATCAGCGTATTTCTGTCTTGTGATCTTGTGTCTCCAAATATTGCGCAGGGTGTGGATACACTGGGGCCAAACCTGGGTTGCCATCTGTGTGCAGACGTGTTCCTCATATGTCCTCCTCTGCCAGTTTGCTGCCTGAAACCTCAAACAGGAAAGGAAATCTTTAATTCTACCATCTGAGCCAAGGACTCTGCCAAGAGGAAAAGACGCTTGTGGAAAATGTCCCACGAGATTTTCGATGATGTGCGGATTCTTGCCTGAGGTTAAGCTCTGAAGGAAGTTGGTGGCGGGGATGGGAACGGGGTGGTCAAGAACAGGCGGTCCGTGGGTCCCAGAAAAAAGAAAAGTGTATCTGGAAAGGGCATCAGGAGGGACACGCAGGGAAAGGAAGACAACTTCACCTAGGCCACACCTTTTCTGGTCATCGGTGGGTTATTCTCTTGGCATCAGCAGAGCAGGCCTGCTGGTGAGGGCTCTCAGTGGATGGGAAGCTACTTTTCTCCACACCAAGGTCAACAGCAAACAAAGCTGCCTTTGTGTCCGGTTCACCCTGAACTTTGCTGACCACCCTGCCCCCAGCAGAGCCGGGAGGAGCTGACTCGATCGTGAGATCCAGCTCCCATTCACATGGTTATAGACACAGGGACGCAGCCATGGGTTTCCAAACCTTTGCTCCTGCTGTGCCCTCAAGGGCAGGTATCCACAGGCCCATGGGTCTCCATATTGGGAGGACTAATATTAAAGCAGCATCTGCTCTAAGATCCAATCTCCAACCACCTGGCCCTTTCCATCAGGTCCTCCAAAAGGCCGAAATAACCTTTAACACGGTCCAGGAAGAGGATCTTACCAGAAAGAGGGGCTGAAAGAAGACCAAACTCACTGCCCGCCTTCCCTTCCCGACTTAGCCAGGCAACAAGCTCCTCCAGTCGCCTCTTCTCCTGTGACGGCCCTGCTGGGAAGGAAACATAAAGGACCCACATGTAACCGTTTCTCACAATCACTTCTTAACGCTTTTGCCAACAAGTACAGGCAGAGCCCATGGTGCGTAAGTACAATGGAAACTCAACTGCTGAAATGACAGGGGATGTAATTGGTCTAGACCACCTGGGACCGAGTTGAAGAGACTGGATCCCAGCTGGTTGACTCCTCACCTTGAAAAAACTGCAAGAGTTGCCCAAAGGCCTGGAATCACCAGTTGTATTTTACAGTATTGTGCCTATTCTATTTACAGCAGCCTATTTATAATATTCTATTTACAGTTTATTTACACAGAAGCAACCTAAGTGTCCATCGACAGATGAACGGATAAAGAAGATGTGGAACATATATACAAGGGAATGTTACTCAGCCATCAAAAAGAATGAAATAATGCCATTTGCAGCCACATGGATGGCCCTAGAGATGATCACACTAAGCAAAGTATTGACGGGTCAGAAAGAGAAAGACAAATACCATATGATATCATTATATGTGGAATCCTATTTATAATATTCTATTTACAGTTTATTTACACAGAAGCAACCTAAGTGTCCATCGACAGATGAACGGATAAAGAAGATGTGGAACATATATACAAGGGAATGTTACTCAGCCATCAAAAAGAATGAAATAATGCCATTTGCAGCCACATGGATGGCCCTAGAGATGATCACACTAAGCAAAGTATTGACGGGTCAGAAAGAGAAAGACAAATACCATATGATATCATTTATATGTGGAATCTAAAATATGACACAAATGAACCTACCTACAAAACAGAAACAGACTCACAGACATAGAGAACAGACTGGTGGTTGCCAAAGGGGAGGGGGGGGGGGGGTGGAGGGATGGAGTGGGAGTTTGGGGATTAGCAGATGCAAACTAGTATATATAGGATGGATAAACAACAAGGTCCTACTGCAGAGCACAGGGAACTATATTCAATGTCCTGTGATAAACCATAATGGAAAAGAATATGAAAAAGAATATATATATGTATATATATATCTGAATCACTTTGCTGAACAGCAGAAATTAACACAACATTGTAAATCAACTAGACTCCAATAAAATAAAATTTTAAAATAACATAAAATATTGTGCCTATGAATACAACGAACAGTACTTGGTTTCACTATCAACATTTGTTTCAGTATAATTAAAGCCATTTCACTCCTTGAAAAAACGTACAACCTTATATTCATATTTAGGGTCTGAGTTCCAGAGTGCCTTTTAGTTCTTTACCATTTCATCTTTTCAAGAAATCGTATAACATATGGAAAGAAAATGGAAAGATTACTCACTTGACTGGAATCAGATTTGAAATCACTATGAATATATTTCCTAACACTTCCTCATTGATTGCCTCGGAAATAAATAACCCCAAGCGGTAGCATCATAAGATTTCTCTTATTACTCTGCTTCTAAAATAAATTCCCAAGAAAGTGCGCAAAGTATCAAAATAGCATTCTCAGTATCTGCCAACCTCACGCTCGCATCTCAGCAAGAAAGCATGCAACGAGTGAGTAAACTGCCTCTTTGTCAAACATAAGTGCGGCAAA
Source organism: Lipotes vexillifer (assembly GCF_000442215.2). Classification (NCBI taxonomy): domain Eukaryota; kingdom Metazoa; phylum Chordata; class Mammalia; order Artiodactyla; family Lipotidae; genus Lipotes; species Lipotes vexillifer. Next base: position 296,752 of record NW_006798732.1, on the reverse strand, counting down.
TTCTAAGGCGGCTCCTTTTCAACTAAATTGTCTCAGCCCGCAGAGCAGCGGGGAGAGGGTTTGCTGTGGGACCCAGGCAAAAACCCAACCTTCAGATGATTTTTCCAGAAGGGTATTATGTTACGTTCCTGGGAGAAATGACGAGATTTTCGCGGTGAAACGGCACATTAAAATTCAGAATCCCCTGCTCTCTTTAAATGCGTTCGAGTCTCCAGAATATGTGTGCCTGACGGGCCACTGGGTCGCACAGAGTCCCCGGGATGCTAAGGAATTCTGTAACCTGACTGGCTGCTGCGATTTCCACGAGGCCTGACCTCCTCTGGACTCACCCTGACCCCGCATACATGCTTTCCAAGAGACACAGCCTTGTCTCGTCCGGAGCACTGTGTGATGAGAAAGCAGCCGGGCCCGCCCACCCAGCAGCCACGGTCTCTCGGCTC
>NW_006798732.1:267450-295137 GCF_000442215.2 Lipotes vexillifer | reverse complement strand
CCCCCCCCCCCGCCTCTGGCGGGGCGGCAATGGCTCTGCCTTGGCTGTCCTTAGAGGTGTCTAGTGGCCCAGCGATCCAGGGCGTGGCTCACCCGGAGCCCAGGCTTGGCCAGACTCACGGAGTGCCAGGCTCTGTCTGCTCGGAGCCTTGGGGGTGACACAGGGGCCCGTGGCAGCCGTGCCCCACGTGGCCTTGGGCGGCAGGAAGGGGTCTCAGTCACCTGGCGCCAGCTGCCCGACGACTCCACCCAGAGCGCAGAGGCCATGCAGGGGCCTATCCAACCCCAAAGCCCCTCATTACTCACAAGCTTTCCCTGCAGACTCCCTAAATCCCGGTCCCCCAGGCCCCGTTTTTAATCCAGCTCTCTCTCCATTTCGCTCTACACCCAATAAGATCCCTTGCCCTATCAAACTGGACTTCTAGTTCCTGTTTTCAACGCCCCAATGCCAGCCTCTGACCCCAGACACTCTAAAAGCCTCTCAGCAATTATCTCCACACTCAATTCCACATCCTCCAATTCAAGGATTACCCTATAACCAAATTTCTTTTCCCAATACACACCTCTGGGGTTTCCCTGGTGGCGCAGTGCTTGGGAGTCCGCCTGCCGACGCAGGGGACGCGGGTTCGTGCCCCGGTCCGGGAAGATCCCACATCCCAGCGGAGCGGCTGGGCCCGTGAGCCATGGCCGCTGGGCCTGCGCGTCCGGAGCCTGTGCTCCGCGGCGGGAGAGGCCGCAGCGGTGAGAGGCCCGCGTACCGCAAAACAAACAAACAAACAAACAAAACAAACAAATACACACCTCTGGTCGCGTTACAATGTCATTCTCCTGCTCACAGACTTCCAGTGGCTTCTCACGGCCTGGAGTTTCCTTAGCTGGGTGCAGTGACCCTGCTGCCTATTTGTGTAAATAAAGTTTTATTGGCACGCAGCCACACCCCTCATTTACATATTGTTTACAGCTGCGTCCATGCTCTGACGGCAGAGCTGAGTCATCGTGACGGAGAGCACGTGGCTTGAAACGCCTAAAATACGATTTATCCCTTCACAGAGAACATCGGTTGACCCCTGCTCTAAAACGTGGTCCCAAATTTCCTTTTGCAGTTTCATGTCTTTAGAGCCTGGGCACTCCTGCCTTTAGGGCCTTGATTTCCACTAGTCCACTCTCTGCTGGGGGAAATGTACCCTCCAGGTCCATTCCAAGTGGACCCACTCACAGACACTTTCAATGCCATCTCTCCCTGCTTTGGACCCATCACACACTGTTATGGCATTTTGCAAGTTCTGACTTTTATTGTAAGTGTTAATGTGTGTTTCCCATCCCGGTTGAGTCTGGAAGCTCCCGGAGGGCAGGAGCCAGGTCTCAACCATCTTAAGCTCTTAACCCAGCTCCCTGCAGTGTCATTCAATAGCTATTTGGAGACTTACTTGACTCAAAAACTGGGAGTCTTTTCTTCCAGTGGCTTCCAGAATAAATCATCAACATTCTCCCAGATGCCCAAGGGCATCCCAACACCACCCAATTCAAGGGGGAGTTAGAGTGAAAAGAGACAGTGGTCTTAACTGATTTTGCTTCAAATTTCTTACTTTTGCAAATTAAAAAAAACAAAAACAAAAACAAATTACCATATGGTAAGGGCCCTTCCCAGGGCTTTGGAAGGAGTCAGGGCAAGTGAGGGGCTCTGAAGCTTAGCTTTATCAGCTTCTCGGCAATTTACCTCTGTACAGAGGAGTCACTCAGGTGTGAAGGCTTTAATGCGATTGCCTGGAGAGAGCTGCTCCAAGAGGTACTGTGCTCCGTGCTAATGAGGGCTCCAGACGCAGCTGGCACTCATCACGCAGGCATCCCCATGGCATAACAAGAGGTTTCTACATTTTTTCTTTAATCTGTGGGTTTTTTAAATCTTGCAGGTTTGCTATGGAAAACAGTTTGGTAGCTCCTCAAAAAGCTAAGTGCCGAATTACTGTATGACCCAGCAATTCTGCTCCTAGGTATATACCCAAAAGAATTGAAAGTAGGAACTGGAAAAGATACTTACACACCCATCTTCATAGCAGCATTACTCACAACAGCCAAAAGGTGGAAGCAACCCAATGTCCATCAACAAATGAATGGATAAGCAAAGTGTATGTATACGATGGAAAATTATGCAGCTGTAAAAAGGAATGATGTTCTGATGTATGATACAATGTGGACAGACCTTGAAAATATTATGATAAGTAACATAAGACACAAGAGGACACATATTTTGTGATTCCACTTACATGAAATATCTAGAACAGGAAAATTCTTAGAGACAGAAAATAGATCAGAGTTTACTAGGGGCTGGAGAAAGTGGGGAAGGGGAAATTATTACTTAGTTGTTTTGAGAGGTTCTATTTGGGATGATGTGAAAGTTTGAGAAATATACAGTGATCATGGCTGTACAACACTGTGAATGTAATGAATGCCACTGAATTGTACACTTAAGAATTGGTAAAATGGTACATTTATGCTATGTATATTTTGCCACAATAAAAATACCAAAATAAGTGAGGTAATATCTGAGCATCAGAAATGAATTTGTTCGGATCAGGTTATTCATGCATAAAAAATATCTGGCAGAATCTTTTGCATGAAAATATTTATCTAGGGCTTCCCTGGTGGCGCAGTGGTTGAGAGTCCGCCTGCCGACGCAGGGGACGCGGGTTCGTGCCCCGGTCCGGGAGGATCCCGCATGCCGCGGAGCGGCTGGGCCCATGAGCCATGGCCGCTGAGCCTGTGTGTCTGGAGCCTGTGGTCCGGGGCAGGAGAGGCCACGGCAGTGAGAGGCCCACGCGCCGCAAAAAAAAAAAAAAAAAAAAAAAAAAAAAAAAAAAAAAAAAATTTATCTAAAATGATTGCCATCTCTGGAATAAGAACACTGTAGAGCTCATACAGAAAAAAATCTCACAGGTTAATTACCAAGCCAATGAAAATTGATATTAACCTGCTGTACATTTACCAGCCGTCCCTACACTTGTCAACCATCCACCATGGATGCATTCAAGGGCAGTGAACACACAGGTTTCAAGAGATGGTGTGGCTTGTGTTTGCCAATGTTGTCTTCTAAAAAAGAAAAATTTACTCGGTGGTGATTTGCCTGGGCTAATTTCTTTCAGATCCTGAACTCCCTGAGGTCTGTTTAATATACCTCCTTGGCTGTCTGTATAGATCCTGACAGCCAGCCAGAGGTGAGGGGCACCCGGGCAGCCTCACAGAGGTTCATCCAGAGCATAAAAGCATTGATAAGGGAGGGTCGTTAAGTGGGCGGCGGACCACAGGCCACCTGGACATTGTGAGCCACCTCTCTAAACGTATTTGCTACCCCTGGCTCCCCACCCCTGCCCCAGGTTCCAGTCACCCTCTCAGTTGCTTTCTCTGGGACACATTCCGAGCCTGCATTAAGTAGGGTAAACAATGCTTGATGGGACAACAAACTCTGAGATGGTTTAGCACAGTCAGAGCTTTATTTTGCATTCCAGCACAATCTGAGACCGCTAGGCAGGTGGCCTTCTGTGAAGTTGATCAGGGATCTGAGGTCTTTCCATCGAGTGGGCCCCCATCTCCGTCAGCTGGGGGTTTGTCTGCGGATCCTATACACGTGACCATAAGCCCGGGGAGTGGGATTGTGAGACGGCCCAGGTGTGTTTTCTGGGCCAGGCCCAGAAGGGATGCACGTCACTCACTTCCACCTACATCCCATTGGCCAAGACTCGGTCACATGACCCCACCTGGCTGCCAAGGAGTCTGAGAAATAGCCTTGGGTGAGTTCACAACAGTGTTTTCTGCCACAGGGATTTTATAAGCCACACAATCAGTGCTCTTCCCATCCGCTGTCCCATTTTATCCTCACTCCACCAGGCAACAAGAATTGCCTTGCCTTCCAAGGGTAGGAAATGGGAGAAACCTTGAACTCAACGCTCCAGCCTAGATAAAAGACTGTGGCCAGGAGCTGCACTTCCACTTTCCTGGCCGGGGCAAGACTCCTTTCTCTCGTGACCTGCTCTGAGCTCCAGGGCAGACTAGGCCAGCCTCCGCCCAGAGGGAGATCTGCTCAGAACATCTGGGCCCCAGATGCTGCTGGCTTCCCTAATGGCTCCGAGGGCAGGGGAAGGTATTGGTCTTAAGCCGTAAAATCCTGCGAGGTCTGCTTTTCGTCTCTGAGAGCTCTTCTCTCCCCCTTGCACTCTTCGAGGGCTGAATTCAACGGAGCCAGGCTTCTTTGACAGCTGACAGGGAATTCTCCGAGGAGCACAGTTGATTTTGGAACAACTCCTGCTGTCAGTCCTGTAAAGCCCAATCTTCCTGACCTATGGGACATGATGACAATCCCACCTGTGTTTGCAGTTAGTCACCTGAGGGGCTTCACTGTTAAAAGTTTGTCAGAGGTTAAGCTGGATGGCACAGAAAAGGATGCACTCATTGGGCTGAGTCTCGCACTCTCTGCACCCTTCCTTGTGACTTTGCTCACAGGCCCACGAACGTGCGTTGCCGAGGTGTGAAGACACAGTCAGCAGGATATACCTTTTGCCTCCTCTAAGTGTAGGTTTCCACCCATACATCTGTCTTGGCATTTTATTTCCCATGAAAGCGGTCCTTGGGTTGAGGTGTGCGTCCACTGCGTGACCTCTTAACTCATAGTAGGACTAACAACGTGGAGAGCTGAGCAGATTCATAAATGGTCATTCATAACGGGATGTGGGGGAAATGCAAGTGCACTGTGTGCAACTTCAGCTTTCCAAGGTTGTGATCAAGGACGATCACACCTTCCAACTTTCCTCCCAGTGTATCTTTCAGTCACACACAGCCCTGAACTGGATGGATGGTATGCTGACCCCAGGAGGGACTTTTTATGTTTGCACATGGCTCTGTTACTAAAGATGCTTTACAGATAACTATGAGAAAAGTAAATCTTTGTTATATTAATACAGTATATAAGAGCAGAGAGGCTCAAAAATACACTTGCTTTAAGGTTAGGGAATGTACCTCTCTCGTGTTCAGGTGAGAGGGCTGAGATCTGGGTGGTGGTTGTTTTTTTTCACTATTTCTGAACATTTACCTCTTCAGGTTTGCTTCCTCTGTACCACAGTGGAGAAGAAAGGCATGTGCTTTTGGGGGGATGCTTTCCGATGCGAGGAATAGCATATCTGACCAAAAGTGAGGTTTATTTTCTCACACAGCCAGACATCCTGGATGTCGAGTCATGGGAAGGTTGGCTAATTCAGTGGCACAAAAACATGATCTTTTTGCTCTGTGGTCCTCAGCCATGCCTCCTCATAGCCACAAGATGGATGCTGAAGCTCCAGACATCACATCTTCACAGAACTAAGGCCAAAGTCTGCAATGTCTTTACTCTCTTCATCCGAGAGAAATACCTTTCTTAAAATCCTCCAGCAGACTTTCACTTGTATCTCAATGACCTGAAGGGAGTTCATTCTTATCCTTAATGTACTCACTGGCAAAAAAGGGGAATGGGATTTTATCACAACTGGTTTAGACCAGTGGTTCTCAAACGTCAGCATGAATCAGAATCTTCTGGGGGGCTTACTAAAATACAGATTGCTGTGTTCCTCCACCAAAATTTCTGATTTAGTACATTGGGGATGGGGCCTAATAAATTTGCATTTCTAATAAGTTGCCAGGTCATCCCACTGCTGCCAGTCTGGGGATCATACTTTGGGGACTATTGGTTTAGACAGGTCCTGATTCATTTTCTGGGGCTGAGGGTAACAGGAGGAACACATCAGGACCAAGTCGGCAGAAGGGAGCTTGTTAGGTCGGCACCCAGTCCCAACCACCTCATGTTTTCCTGTATTTTCCCCTGCATTTTCTGAGTACATACCTAGACTCTTTTGGCCTTTTTTTTCAGGACCACTGCAGATTAGATGGCTTTCCTGAAATGTTTTTATTAATTTGATTCCTACAGCAAGTCTTTTTCTTTTGAAACTAACATAAATTCTAAGTCCATCGGTGTGTACTGCTTAAATTATGTAGAGCTTAAATGATTTCTTTCAGTATCTATTGCCTCTTGGCCTTCTCTGTACGTTATCAGTCTTCATGTTTGTTCCGTCATCCAGCTTATTAGAGCCACATCTTAAGATCCTCACAACCCTCCTAGCTCTTACCAACCTAAACACTTTTGTAGCATCAGCAAATTCTTTCACACTGCCATTCACTTCATCCTCTAGATCACTGACAAGTATATCGAGCTAAATGCCTGGAACATACCAACTTGAACTTCAGCCACAAGCAGCATCTGAAACACTGTGACAGCAGCCTTCAATCAGTGTATCAGTTTCTTACATTAAAAAAAAATCCATATTTGATTCCATTATTTCCTGTGCAGAGTTTGTAGCAGATACATAGAAATAGATATAAACATGATTATACAGAAAGAAACTTATCTTGTTGAAAAGGCAGCGTAGATGGCTTAACATTTTGGAGATCGTTTTGGAGATTTGGCGGCACTAAACGTGGAGATTTGTTTCGAGAGACACCCCTTCAATCCCATGCCCAAAGAGCTAGCTACTTGATATCAAATTCCACCATTAGGAAGTCATTCTTTGGACTAAATGAGCATCTCGTTTAAAATAAGTGTCTCTTTTTTTTTTTTTTAATGTTTTTTTTGTTTGCTTGTTTTGTTTTTTTTTTTTTGCGGTACACGGGCCTCTCACTGTTGTGGCATCTCCCGTTGCCGAGCACAGGCTCCGGATGCGCAGGCTCAGCGGCCATGGCCCACGGGCCCAGCCGCTCCGCGGCATGTGGGATCCTCCCGGACTGGGGCACGAACCTGTGTCCCCTGCATTGGCAGGCGGACTCCCAACCACTGCGCCACCAGGGAAGCCCCTAAAATAAGTGTCTCTTGAAAGGTTAAGGTTAAGAGAGCTATAGCCCTAGTCGTATATACCAACCTGAGCGCGACTCCATTTAGTAATATTCATTCCTCCCAGCTGTGATCTACACACCGAAAAGATGGAAAGATGGAAGCAAGGAATGGATTGACTCGGGAATTCAGGGCAGCAAACCTCTCTGGGAGGGAATTCCCAGTGGGCCCTGGGCCGCTTGAGGGGGTGACACGGGGAACTGGGTGTGATGCTTGTACATCACAAAAGGCCCCAGAAGGTAGCAGTGGGGACAGAAGTGGGAACACGCCTCTCACAGTTTGATCCAAGACCGCCCTGTTTAGTAGCTTAATGCGCATCTTAATAAAGATTAATAAAGAGCCCGGGGATGTTCTTATTATTAGGGGAATGTTAATACCTGAACTCCAGACCAGCCTTTCTCCCCTCACCTCTGGTCAGAACAGGTTGATGGGGCCCATGCCTGTTTTTAAAGCCTAACCATAGTCCTTATATCTCAACCAAGCCCCACAGGGCCAGAATCCAAGATGAAGAGGCTGAGGTACGAGGACTTTTAGGTGATTCACCAAAGGCCACATGGTTAATGGCAGAGCCAGGATTTGGTGGTCAGTGCTGTTTCTATCACACCACGTGGTCTATAGGATCAGGGCTGCCGTGGATGGCTGTGCAGCCTGTGCACTGCACAAAGGCACCCAGGTGACGGGTGACAGGGCAGCAGGAACCAGGGGTCCTTTTGTAAGGAGCACCAAAGCCCCAAATGTACTGGCTTAGGCTTTGCTTACTCATTACTAGCTCCTATTTTCCTACAAATGAATTCACCCCTAACAGACCAGAATTCTTATGCTTATATTAGAGTTATTTATGTAAAACTGGTTGCTGTAAGGCGGGTTCTAGGTGTAAGGACGATTTGGATTTCTCAGCGTCTTCCTGAGTGGTCTTCCTGCCTCAGTCTCGCCTCTTCCAGTCGCAGGGCCAACACCATGTTGCTTCACGTATAATGAACAAACAGTACACGGTGTGTTTTAAAAGTGTACAACTTGGGGACTTCCCTGGTGGCGCACTGGATAAGAATCTGCCTGCCAATGCAGGGGACACGGGTTCGATCCCTGGTCCGGGAAGATCCCACATGCCGCGGAGCAACTTAAGTCCGTGTGCCACATCTACTGAGCCTGCGCTCTAGAGCCGCCAGCCACAGCTACTGGGCCTGCGATCTAGAGCCTGTGAGCCACAACTACTGAGCCCGTGTGCCTAGAGCCCGGCTCCGCAACAGGGAAGCCACTGCGATGAGAAGCCCGCGCACCGCAACGAAGAGTAGCCCCTGCTCGCCGCAACTAGAGAAAGCTTGCGCGCAGCAACAAAGACCCAACGCAGCCATGAAGACCCAACGCAGCCATAAATAAATAATTCTTTAAAAAAAAAAAAAGTGTGCAATTTGAAATGCCGACATACGTGTACATCCACGAAACCGCCCCACAAAGTGACCAACACGCCCAGCCCCCCCCAAACTTTCCACCTGACCGTTTGCGATCACTCTCCCACCCCCTGCTCCCAATCCAGGGAACCACGCATCTGCCTTCTGTCCCCAGAGGTCAGTTTACGGTATGAATGGAATCACACAGTCTGTGCTGAGTTTTGTTCGGCTTCCTCGCCGGCATGATTATTTTGAGCTTTATCCACGTCCTTCCATGTGTCAACAGTTCGTTCCTTTTTCATTGCTAAGTACTATTCCATTGTGTGGATGTGCCACAATTTGTTTATCCATTCACCTGACGATATAACCATTTGGATTGTGCTTGGTTTTAATTCATTAGTTAATTAATTAATTAAGGCTATTACAAACAAGTCTGCTATAAATATTTGTATACACGTCTTTGTATGGACATAGGCATTTATCTCACCTGGATAAATATCCAGAAGGAGAAAGCCTGGATCTTATGGAAAGTGTGTAACTATTTAAGAAAGCGTCAAACTGATTTCCAGGTACTTGTGCCATTTTACATTGTGTGTCAGAGGTCTAGTTCGTTCGCATCCTAACCAGCAATTCACAGGGTCAGTCTTTTTAACTATAGATGTACAAATAGGCACACAACAGTATCTCACTGTGGTTTTAATGTACATTTCCACAGTGCATAATGATGTTGAGTATCTTTTCATGTATTTATTTGCTGTCTGTATATCTTCTCTGATGAATCGTATGTTCAAATCTTTGGCTCATTTAAAAAATACAGTTGTTTGTTTTCTTATTGCTGAGTTTTGGGAGTTATTAATATACTGTGGATACCAGTTCTTTATCAGATCTGTGATTTATAAGCATGTTCTTCTAGTCTCTGGCTTATCTTTTCACTTTTTAACAGTGCCCTCTGAACAACATTTCTTAATTTTGAGGCAGTCCAATATATCAGTTTTGTATGTGTGTGTATTATTCTTTTGCCATTGAATGTAAAAAAGTCTTTGCCTAACCTGAGGCCACAAAGATTTTCTCCTATGTTTTCTTCTAGGAATTTTGTAATTTTAGTTTTTACAGCTAGATCTCCAATCTATTTTGACTTACTTTTCGTATAAGTGCCAGGACTGGACTGGAATTATTTTTTGCATAAGAATATCCAACGGTTCCATCTGCGCTAGTTGAAAACTTTGTATCTTCTTCTGAATTATCTTTACACCTGTGTAAAGAGACATACGAGAGAAGTTGACCATTGAGAACTGCTGACACCTGTCTCCGGTGTATCCCGCAGGACACCGACCAAAAGAAAGAAAACCAGAAAGAGAGAGCCAGGATAGCAAGACATAGGCATTGCAACACCCTGGCACAGGCTCCTGCCAATGCCAGCTGGGTTTCTTGCCACTGTTACCATTTGTACAGGCCTTGCCACTCTGCCCCTTACCTGCAGCCCTGAACTTTAAACCCAAGGATTAGGTCAAAAAAAAAAAAAAAAATTGACCTTTTCGATGTGAGTCTATTTCTGGACTCTCCATTTTTTTCTATTGACTAAGCTTATTGTCTGTCTTGACACCAATATCATACTATTTTAATTACTCTATTCTGTCCCATTGATCTACTTATCTATCTTGATGCCAATACCACAGTATCTTAATTACTGTAGTTTTATAATAAATATGAAAGTAACGTAGTACGAAAGCTTTCCTCCTATTTTTCAAAGTTGTTTTGATTTCCCTAGGTTCTTTATATTTCCAAATGAATTTCAGAATCAGCTTGTCAGTTTATACAAAAAGGATCCTCATTGGGAATGCTTTTATTTTCTACAGATTAATTTGGGGGAAATTTGACATATTCGGTATATTGAGTTATCTGACCCATGAAACTTGTAAATCACTCCATTTATTTAGGCCTTTCATTTCTCTCAGGAATGTTTTATAGTTTTAAATGTGCAGACCTTAATCATGTTTTGCCAGATTTATCCCTAGGAATATAACACTTTTTAATGCTATTGTAAATGGAATTTTAAAAAATGTCAATAGCGAACTGTTCATTCGTAGTATTTGGAAATAACAGATCTCTGTATATTGATTTTACATCCTGCAACCTTCCTAAAGCCACTTATTGGTTCTTTTGGCTTTTTTTTGCAGATTCTATAAGATTTTCTATATAGACGATAATGTCATCAACGCATAAAAAAGGTTTTACTTCTTTTCCAATTAAGATGGCTTTTCCTTCTTTTTCTTGCCTTATCCATGGATCTGGTTAGAACCTCCAGTACGATACTGAATACAGGTGGTGAGTGAACATCCTTGTCTTGTTTCTAATCTTCAGGGGAAGGTGTTCGGTCCTTCACCATACATAGGAGGCTAGCTATACATTTTCCTTTGATAACTTTTATCAAGTAGAATTCCCTTCAATGCCTAGTTTGCCGAGACTAGGACCCCCAAGCACACATATATCAGACCACTTGAAGCTGTCCCAGAGTGCACAGATAGTTTACTGTTTCCAGGCTTTCTCTCCATGTTTCACTGTATTTACTTTCTATTGCTAAGTCTTCAAATTCACTAATCTTTTTCTCTGCCGTGTCTAATCTATTCTGATCCCATCCAGTGTGTTTCTAGTCTCAGATGTTGTAGTTTTCATAGAATTTCAGTTTGTATCTTATATTTTCCATGTCTCTGCTAATCATGCATGATCTTTCCTCCAATTTCTTGAACACACTGAATACAGATATAATAACTATTAAATATCTTTCTCCACTAATTCCATCACCTATGGCATCTGTGTATCAGTTTCCATGAGCTTATTTCTTCCTCTGATTATGGGTCAAAATTTTCTGTTGCTCTGCATGCCTAGTAATCTAGATTGGATGCCAGACACTGTGAATTTTACCTTGTTGGGTACTACCTATTTTTGTATTGCTTGAACTATTCTTGAACTCTGAACTCTGGAGCACAGTTAAATTACTTGGAATGGTTCAATCCTTTCAAGTTTGCTTTGAAGGTTTGTTGGGCAGAACCCCAAAGAATGTGGTCCAGGTCTAATTTTGCCTTACCACCAAGGCAAACACTTGGATCTCCATGAATTACGCCTCTTTTGCTCTGGCCTCGTGTTATCTCCGGAGAGTATTTACTGTTATCTCTTGGGTGGTTCTTTCCCGCACCCCCCCACCCCCCGCCTCGGGAGTTTCCTCACACACGCTTGCTGATAGGTTGTCAGCTGAAGCCTCAGGGGAAACCCTCTGGATACTCCTGGAGGCTTTCTCCACACGGCTTCCTCGTCTCCCACTAACTCCAGCCACCTTGGCCTCCCCAGACTCTCAGCTGTCTCCTCAACTTAGGGAGATCACAGGGACCTGCCTGGGTGCCCTCCTCTGCCCCACTGCTTGGAAACCCTCCTTTAGGCCTGGGGCAACTGGATGCCCCCCACCCCCCCAACCCCGGTTTGCTTCTCGTCTCTCAAGGATCGCTATCCTTTACTACCCGATATCCAGGGTCTTTCCAACTCTTGTTTCGTATATGTTATCTCTGTTTCCAGTCATTTCAGGCAAGAGGGTAAATCTGGTCCTTGTTACTCTATCTTGCCTGCCCTGTGTTTCAAACCCTTGCCTTACATCAAAACCTACCAGGTTCAAGTGCCTCTCTTTTAGAGCTCCTTCCCTAATTTAGCAATTAGTCTAAGCAGGCAGCCAGGGTCTGTGATTAAGGGCATAAGCACTGAGGTTGCACGGTATTACTTCATTCTCGTGGTTTGACCTCGAGCGAGTTACTTAGCTTCTTCAAGCCCCAGTCCCCTTTATAAATGGGGGAAATACTGCGAGGGTTAATTTTATGTGTCAGCCTGGCTATGGGGCTCAGTTGTCTGGTCAAACATTAGTCTAGATGTTGCTGCGAAGCTATTTTGTCAACATGATCAACACTTACGATCGGCTGACTTTGGAGGGAGATTACCCTTGGTAATGCGGGTGAGCCTCATCCGATCAGTTGAAGCAGACACTGAGGGTTCTGGGAGAAGGAATTTGCCTCAAGACTCCACACACAAGTCCTGCCAGCCTGCCCTGTGGGCTCTGGATTCAAGATCACAACTTAACTCTTGCCTGAGCCCCAGCCTAACCTACCCGCTGCTGCCCTGTAAATGCTGTACTTGCCCATCTCCACAATCACATGGGCCAATTCCTTAAATGAACCTCTCTAAGCAGGACACCTGTTACTGATCAGTTCTTTGGCTCTCTGTCTCTTTCCCACATTCTCCCTACCATGTATTTGTTTGTTTGCTTGTTTGTTTGTTTGTTTTTTTGCGGTATGCGGGCCTCTCACTGCTGTGGCCTCTCCCGTTGCGGAGCACAGGCTCCGGACGTGCAGGCCCAGCGGCCATGGCTCACAGGCCCAGCCGCCCCGCGGCACGTGGGATCTTCCCGGACCGGGGCACGAACCCGTGTCCCCTGCATCGGCAGGCGGACTCTCAACCACTGTGCCACCGGGGAAGCCCCATGTATTTGTTTTTTAGATACACGTTGCCAACAGCTCAGGTGTGTGTGTGCTTTCACTTTACCGTTACAGAGGGCTCTCTTCCCTGGGCTGCAATGTACAAGGCAATATTTCAGAAGAGAATACATCTTCTCTTAAAGTATGTCAATTCATCTATGAAACAAATACACGAATGCAGGTTCAGCTGTGGAGGCCTATGGGGCAAGTGCCTGACCCTACTTTCCCTCAAACTTCACGCTTTTCCCCTGACTCCCTGTCCGGGGCTGCCCTGAAATTCTCTTCCGCTTCACGTCCTCCCTTCACAGAGGCAGCCACTGGGGCCAGTGTAAATCCTGGGGGTCACGGCCAGGAAACTGAAGTTGGGGGAACCCAAGCAGTGGCAGAGTGAGGTTGGACTGATAACTTGAAGGAAAGCTCAAACTCCAAGTTTTTATACTGAAAAATCCAGGGCAATCGATATACATCAGCCTGACCTACACTCAGCAAAGCAGAATGTAAGAGCTCTGACTTCCTGCTCTGTGCCCTGGAGAATTAAGAGAGTGAGAGAGGCATCTTTTAAACTAGGAGAACATCCTTTTAAATGTTGAAAATATGTGAGGGTCTCTTCCTCTAACAGTATCATTTACGCCATCATCATAGCACTAAAACCTGGTATTTCTGGCAACGTGCTTTCACTATTACGTATCCATACAGAGATCAAGTGGGACTTCAAGCGGAACCTCTGTGCGGACCTTCACTCTGTCAACCTCTTTGCTCGGGTAGATGTATGTATTAATTCAGTTATAGAAATAGTAACTTAAATAATGGATGAGCTCTTTCTACTTTTCGTAGACAAAGAGATTTAAGCAACCGAAGAAAAGGCAACTGTATTTATCCGAGTAAACCCGCATAATGTACGCAAAGAGGAATAAATGGAGACTAACGACAGGAAAACATCAGCTATTTTAATTTATCCAGTGTTCTTTTTCTTTTTGCAATGGAGTTAGGAAATTGAAATGTGTAAGCCAAAACATTTGGAGTTTTAAGTCCTACGGTATTCTGACATGTGACGATTTTAGTCACATAAAAATTTAAACGTCTTGCTTTGGAAAGAGATAAACAATGGAATAAGAGATGATACACGCCTAAGCTCCAAGGATGAATTTTAAAATGGTGTTTGATTTGCTCATTGAACCTTCGTGATCTGATTCCTGCTATGAAACTGGCAAAAAATAAACACTAAATGAGGCACTTTCGAATAAATATAACGTTGAAAGCTCTGGTCGAGGGAACTATACTGTATATCATTTGGTAAATCTCATTTCTCTGAAACTCCGGACTTTATGCTTTTATTGGCTTTTTCTTGCCAATTTTTAGTCTCCATCTCTGAGTCATTATGACTCTTCAAAAGAAAGCCAGAATTCATGCAAAAGCACATAAAAGAAGACTTGATTAATTTTGAAATTATAGACACTCCAGGAAACAGTAAAGTTAACACACCTGGTATAAAACGTACTTGGAGCACTTTCATATTTAATGGAAAATATATTCCACTGAGTGTTCACCCTGAACAACATGACCTAGAAATCCATTAATAGTTTTGCAAGATTATTGGAAGATTGAGATTTTACTATCCCCACTCTAGCCGAGCATTACATGAAAATGATTATAAATTTCAACAACTCACCCTGAAGTCCTGCCAATCAGAACTTTTGCCCCCAATCAGTGGAATGTACATGAAAATATAAAAATTTCAGCAATGCCTACAGAGACGCTCCAAATTACTAAGGTATTAAATCATCTAATATGAGATGGATCTATGACCACAATGGGAAGAGTCCCCGAAGAGGACAAAATATTTATCTAAAGGGCCAATGGATCATGGGACACAGAGTGGGTTTGTAATATGTTCAGTTATATTCTCACTTCAGGGAGAGAGAATGCTGTGATTCCCTCTAAACTGAATTCTGGTTGTTCAACAAAACCAGATTATTACCCTGTACGAAGAAATAAGCCCATAAATAGCGATACAGACCTTGGGTTTTCCCCTCCTCCCTGTGAAACTTCTCTGGAATTTCCTGCTTCTCTTTTGTGCAAGAGATTTCTTTTTTCCATCGTTCTTCTAAGGCTGATCGGCTTGTATCATTTTGGAACACGGATTTTTCTTTCAAAACATCAGATTAAAAAATTCTCAGCCTTGCGTTGTCTCATAAAGATTATGCTCTGATTAAAACCAGACCTGGCTTGTGGATCTGCTTTCATTTCTCTTCTGAAACGCAAACAAGAGAAGTTTTAATAAAAACATTCCATTTCCCACCAGGGATGCTGGCGATGGTAATCCAGGTATTACTCTATCTGCAAATATGCATCCAACACGCAGGGCCTGCATGGAAGTATTTCAAAGGCTTAACCCAAGATTTTCATATTAAGAATGGAACGTAGTATTTTTTGATTCCTTAAATCCCTAATTTTGGAGAAAGGCACCTTTTAAAATGACCTGCATAATGACCTGGGACTGCTAACAGATATCCGGTAAGATAATGAGCTCACCTGTTTCCCTTTCTCAGTGCTCTTTACAAGTGGGGAAACGGCACCCAAAGACACGTGAGAAAAGATGTTCACTGCAGCATTGCTTATAGCAGCCGCCAGCTGCATGTAGTCTGACTGCCCATCAGGAGGGGGCTTGGGGAGGGTGCTAGTGGAGGGGTTAAAAGCTGAAGCACTGGAGACCAGCTGCCTGGTTATGGATTCACTAATCCTTGGGCAAGTTACTTAAACTTTAGTTTTCTCCTCTGTAAAATCGGGATAATCACAGTAGCTAATTTTTAAGGCTGAAGTGAAGCCTGAGATAATAGCACCTAGAACAGTGTCTGGCACATAACAGGCTCTCCATAAATATGTGTTGAATAAATACAAAGAGGGTGCAAGAGTGCCCAGCAAACAGTCGGCACTCAAATGGTGGCTATTACATGGTGTGTCCATACAATGGCATAGTAGGTAGTGATTTTTTTTTTTTTTTTTTTTTTTTTGTGATACGAGGGCCTCTCACTGTTGTGGCCTCTCCCGTTGTGGAGCACAGGCTCCGGACGCGCAGGCCCAGCGGCCATGGCTCACGGGCCCAGCCGCTCCGCGGCACGTGGGATCTTCCCGGATCGGGGCACGAACCCGTGTCCCCTGCATCGGCAGGCAGACTCTCAACCACTGCGCCACCAGGGAAGCCCGAGTGATTTTAAAACTTTATGTATCACTATGTAAAAATAGATTTTAAGATTTTAAAATATGATATAAATAAAAAAGCATAAGATGCTACAATTTTTCTAAGAAAATGGCCAACACACATATACATACACACATTTTAAAAAAGTATTTATTTGGTTGCACTGGGTCTTGGTTGCAGCAGGCGGGCTCCTTAGTTGCGGCAGGCGGGCTCCTTAGTTGCAGCACATGGGCTCCTTAGTTGTGGCACGCGGACTCTCAGTTGCGGCATGCCTGTGGGATCTAGTTCCCTGACCAGGGATCAAACCTGGGCCTCCTGCATTGGGAGTGCAGAGTCTTAACCACTGTGCCACCAGGGAAGTCCCAAAACACGTATTTTTTTTTATATACGTACACATTCACACACTCAGGACCATCTCTGGATGCATCCGCAAGCACAGGTGTGCTTATTTTCCTTTGCACGCTGTTTTGGCTTGTTTGACTTCCCTGTGTGGCAGGTGGGTTTTCTGGGAAGCAGATTCTCTGAGCTGAGACTCGTGTGCAGAACATCTGTTAGGGGGTGCTCCTGTGGAGGGGAGGGGGAAAGCAGGATTGGATGGAGGGAGAAGTTGGTCCGCGATGGATTCCCAGCAAAGCCAACCCCTGGGGAGTCAGAAGCTGGATGGCCCCTCAGAGCTGCTCCAAGATGGGAGGAGGGGCCAGGCCTTCATGCCCCAGGGATCGGGCACTGGATGCTGGCTGGTCCTGGGAGGAGGTGGGCCTGGGGTGAGGCAGTTTTCTCCAGCTGAGGCAACCCCCAAAGGGGGTCGATGGTAAGGGCCTTCTAGCACATCCCCAGCAGCTGGGGGAGAAATCACTCCTCCTTGAAGGGGGATCAGGCAGCACGGAACAGTATCCACAACATTATCTGTTCCTTCAGTAAGTGAAGGACATAGCTATCGAGGATTCAATTTCCAGTCACACAAGTTTGTGGCATGACTGACACGGTGCCCCAGGGCTATCGGCCCTCCCCCCCCCACCCCACCCCGAGTTTTCCCCACACCACCCTGCCAAAAGTACCAGAAGTTTTAACAATTTGTTGAGCGATGGCCTAAGAGGTGCTTCCTGGAGAAATTTATTTGGGTGTACTCACTGCCTTAATAGGTTACTCAATAATTGTTTATTATAGACCATAATTCAGGCACATGTCAGAACAAGACACTGAAATTGTCCAGTTTTCCCAGTTTAGCCCTTGTGAATATGAGCACGAGTTTAGGGCTGATTCTCTGGACCACCAAAGGAGCATGAATATAACATAGAGCCGCGTTCCCCAAAATGGGATGTGGGTGCTCCAGGGGGTCCAGAAGACCCTGGTCTTCTCTTTATAGCAGGGGCATTTGCTATAGAAAAGGAAGTTTGAGAATTTTTACAGATACAAATTTTTGTCTTTAAAAAGGAAAGGCAAGGAAGAAGTAAAGCTTCCCCAACATTTAATAAACATACAAAGGCTGGCCCCTTATTCGGCCGGCAAGCTAGACCCACCTTATTTCCGGTCCAGTGGAAAACAGAGTCCTGATTCCACAGCAGGAAGGAAAGGGACAAAGCCACCCCTGCTTTCAGCATCTTGTAACACTTGCAGTGAGCTCTTCTTGCTGAACTGGAATGCCAGATAATATCATCTAGTTTTCACTAAACAAATCTTCACAAAATTATTACGTGGCATTGGCTGCTGACTCTTTTGGTGACACGGTATCCTGGAACAGAAAAAAAGGGCAATAATGGAAGAACTGGAGAAATTCAAAGAAAGTCTATAGTTAATAATACTTTATTAGTGTTAGTTTTTTAGTTTTGACGGATTTACTATGGTTATTTCAGACGCCCACATTAAAGGAAGCTGCAGTGAAGGGTATATGGGAATTCTTCATCCTATCTTAGCAATTCTTCTGTAAATCTAAAATTCTCTCAAATCAAAAAGTTCTTACAAAAAGTCTATTTGAAATATAGCTTTTTACATCTATTATTGTTAACAATGAACACTGACCTAAGTGTATAGTGTTCCTTTGCTATATTAGAAGATGACAGAACAAAATTATCATGGTTAGCAAGCAATTTAAAATCAAAATTCCAGAATATAAAAAACTAAGCCTCGGTCTTCCCTGGTGGCGCAGTGGTTGAGAGTCTGCCTGCAGATGCAGGAGGACGCGGGTTCGTGCCCCGGTGAGGTGCTTCCTGGAGAAATTTATTTGGGTGTACTCACTGCCTTAATAGGTTACTCAATAATTGTTTATTATAGACCATAATTCAGGCACATGTCAGAACAAGACACTGAAATTGTCCAGTTTTCCCAGTTTAGCCCTTGTGAATATGAGCACGAGTTTAGGGCTGATTCTCTGGACCACCAAAGGAGCATGAATATAACATAGAGCCGCGTTCCCCAAAATGGGATGTGGGTGCTCCAGGGGGTCCAGAAGACCCTGGTCTTCTCTTTATAGCAGGGGCATTTGCTATAGAAAAGGAAGTTTGAGAATTTTTACAGATACAAATTTTTGTCTTTAAAAAGGAAAGGCAAGGAAGAAGTAAAGCTTCCCCAACATTTAATAAACATACAAAGGCTGGCCCCTTATTCGGCCGGCAAGCTAGACCCACCTTATTTCCGGTCCAGTGGAAAACAGAGTCCTGATTCCACAGCAGGAAGGAAAGGGACAAAGCCACCCCTGCTTTCAGCATCTTGTAACACTTGCAGTGAGCTCTTCTTGCTGAACTGGAATGCCAGATAATATCATCTAGTTTTCACTAAACAAATCTTCACAAAATTATTACGTGGCATTGGCTGCTGACTCTTTTGGTGACACGGTATCCTGGAACAGAAAAAAAGGGCAATAATGGAAGAACTGGAGAAATTCAAAGAAAGTCTATAGTTAATAATACTTTATTAGTGTTAGTTTTTTAGTTTTGACGGATTTACTATGGTTATTTCAGACGCCCACATTAAAGGAAGCTGCAGTGAAGGGTATATGGGAATTCTTCATCCTATCTTAGCAATTCTTCTGTAAATCTAAAATTCTCTCAAATCAAAAAGTTCTTACAAAAAGTCTATTTGAAATATAGCTTTTTACATCTATTATTGTTAACAATGAACACTGACCTAAGTGTATAGTGTTCCTTTGCTATATTAGAAGATGACAGAACAAAATTATCATGGTTAGCAAGCAATTTAAAATCAAAATTCCAGAATATAAAAAACTAAGCCTCGGTCTTCCCTGGTGGCGCAGTGGTTGAGAGTCTGCCTGCAGATGCAGGAGGACGCGGGTTCGTGCCCCGGTCCGGGAAGATCCCACATGCCGCGGAGCGGCTGGGCCTGTGAGCCATGGCCACTGAGCCTGCGGGTCCGGAGCCTGTGCTCCGCAACGGGAGAGGCTGAGACAATGAGAGGCCCACGTACCGAAAAAAAAACAAACACAAAAAAACCAAGCCTCTTGTTTTGTTTGAAGTGTATGGTTGTGTGATTCTCCATCCAGGATTTTAAAATAATTTACTAAATTTTTATAATATTTAGAAGCTACTTTTGAGATTTCTTATCTAATAGCAAATACACTGCTAGAGAAACTGCAGCAGATAAATAATTTACATAAAGCAATAATGAAAAATGAAAACGCTCTCTTTAGTTAGAAAACCCTTTAGAAGACACAAGCAAAGTGTTAGAAAAGATTACAAACTGTGGGCTGATTGCCGGAAGAATGAAAGTTGAGAGGCTTCTAACATGACTCCATAATTGAGCGGCTGGATTGTTTCAATAATGAAATACCTGCAGAAATGCTTTCATATGGGCTGCCAAAGAAAAGACGTACCAGAAAAAGATACATGCTCATCAAAGTATGGCTTCTTTAATTAGATGAAGGTGGTCAAAAAGTACAAACTCCCAGTTTTAAGATAAATAAGTTCAAGGGATGCAATGTACAACATGATAAGTAGAAATCAACACTGCTGTGTGTTATATATGAAATTTGTTAAGAGAGTCCATCCTAACACAAGTTCTCATCACAAGGGAAAAAAAAATTTTTTTTCTATTTCTTTGATTTTTTATCTGTAGGAGATGACGGATGTTTACTAAACTTATTGCGATTATCCTTTCATGATGTATGTAAGTCACATGATGATGCCGTACACCTTAAACTTACACAGTGATGTATGTCAAGTATATCTCAATAAAATTGGAAGGAGAAGATAAAGATAGAAAGAAAAAAAAAAAAAGAAGTGGGAGTGGGGTGGTATCCATATAAGTATAACCACTCGTGGAGTGGCAGCTTTGGCAGAATTAAAAAAAGAAAGGACACCGAGGAAAACGCCCAGACCTTGTCCCTCCCATGACGTTCGTTGACAGCATCAGTCACAAGGATGTCACTGCAGCAAAAACACTGAACCAGAGACCCCCCCCCCCAAATGCTACCGGATGTCATAAAAAAAAGAAATCGGGGAATGACCGTGAAAATCTCTTGTGCCCTCGGATGGTTGTAAGTTTTCTGATGGCAAAGCGCTTAAAAACGTGATTAAATTTGAAATGGTCATTATTCTTTTACAAATACAAATGTTCCAAATGTGCTGGCTTTTTTGGGGTGTGGTTATAAGGGGCTGACACACAGTCTGGCAGACATTTCCAGAAACTAAATATGTTTACTCTGTCCATTTGCAAAAATGATGTTAAAATGAGTGAGGAAGGAATAACTTTTGAAAGAAATTCATGCTACAGAAAGAGCATTTTGAAACTGGATGTTTTGAGAATGTTTCTGATTTACATGGCTTTTACCGTCACAAACAATGTAAAAACTCATATCTGCAAACATAAAAATTCTGGAAACTGAATTTTCGAACCTGCCCCCAGTTTTTCCAAATGCAGAATTTTATCACGTTTTAAATATGTTTGTTAGAAATGTAAAGAAGTGCCACACTTTCTAATATTCAACAACATCAATTTGACATTCAGAAAAAATGGAAATTTACTAGCCCATAAGAAACCTTGGGATAATTAGTGGAGGGAATTAAAAAATCAGTATCATAATTTAGTAAGTGCAGAAAACAAGGGTGCTCCTTCCATGTAAATCTACGTATCTTTGTGAAGCATGTTTTCATTTATTATAACTAAGCAATAAAAGATAATAGCGAATTCAAAACCAACTTCAGAAATTTGTTTCTTGTTTGTTTCATTGAAGTTGATTTACAAGATTGTGTTAGTTGCAGGTGTACAGCCAAGTGATTCGGTTATACTCCATTATAATTTATTACAAGATACTGAATATAGTTCCCTGTGCTATACAGTAAATCTTTGCTGTTTACAAATTGGTTTTGATCTCGCTATATCACAAAGTACTAAACCCAGATTTTCACTAATCTAAATCTTATTTCAACTTTTGTCCTTTAAAAACTTTTTTTTTTAATATTAGGAACATACTCATAATATGTTCCTACTAAAGCACAATATAGTATATAAATAAATACAGATATTAATATTCAATATTTTTAAAGTGCCAATATTGGAAACACATGCTCAGAAGTGTTTTCCTGATAGGGGTGCATGATTTATAGTCTGTTATAGAGGATAGCTAATCAGAAACAGCAAAGAAAATGGGTTGGTTTAGTCCTTTATAAAGTCTATTAGAGAAAAACATGCTCCCTACCATATGCACAACAGGCCAATTCTAAGTGTGCGTGGGCCCTCTCTCTGCCAAGTAAACAAATTAGAAAGCTAGTTACCTAAGCACTTTTACAATTGTTCAGCAACGTCATCTATTTGTCTTTGGTTGAAAGTCACGTTTGTGGAGCACAGCCCCAGAGATTCTGATGCAGCAGGAGAATGGGTGTCAGTCCAGGAATCTGGGCGGTTAGCGAGTACCCTGCACTGTCAAGAAGCAGCTGCTCATGCGTGGAGATCTAGAGAGTTAAGTGACTTGCCGGTGGTACCCAGGTGGTGCCCTAACCAGAGCCAGGACCGGGACGGTCCAGACTCACCTCTTTGGGTACGTCCTGCTCTTGAAGCGACAATCTGGTGCCCGTCCAGTTTGATATTTGCAGATTGGAGGAAAAGCGACTGATTCAAAGCTTCAGCTGGCAATCGCTCTTCGCTTGCAAAATATCCTTTGAATTTTCTGGTGAGACTCATGCCACAGGCTTTATAGAGCTAACGACAAAAGGTCATTGTTGGGTTTGCTGGCGTCGCCATGTTGCTAGGAGAGCCTCTGCGATGGAATGTCTCAGGCCACATGAGCCTGGAGCCTCCACTCAGCCCCGCCGTCTGCAAGGGACGCCGCCTCTGTGCACGGGGAGTGAGACCGCACATCCCAAGGCCAAGGCCAGGGCACCCAGTCCTCCCGGACTCCGACTAACACAAAAGTCCCCAAGTCACAATAGGGTGCTTACAATATTAAGAAATAAGCATATGTTAAAATTTCAAATATTATTTTGCCTTGTGGTACCCAAACCTGCTCGTTTCTCCTTGGCAACAGTTATAACGAAGAGCAGTAAAACGGGCCTAAATGGATATGAACTCGTTTTGCTGGAAACAGGCGATGACCTGGCCGCAACATTTGACTTGCCGGCCTTGGGAACTCTCCAAGCACGTGGCGCGAGCGCGGGAAGTCAGCCCAGCAGCCTCGCGGGCCAGGTCAGCGAGCACAGGGGAAGACGAGGGTGCACGTGAAGGGAACAGAGGCTCTGTACGTAACAATGTGCTAAACGCTGTGCTGGGATGCAGAGCACAGACCCATCTCTTCCAAGCACCAGGATTCCAACCGCCACACTCTTACATCCTGGAAGATACGCCCCCAAGCGTGACGTGTGCTTATGTATACATACGTATGTACTTTCAGAGCGAGAGAAAACAGAAAGAGTAAAAGGAGATTTCTGACTCACCAGCTAACATTTTTGAAATGTCTGAAAACTCCTTTGGGGAAAGCGGCGTAGCTCTTGCTTAGAAAATACAACCCATTTGAATTTTAAAATATCCCTGCAATTTTGGGGGGCAGGATGTGTTTTGTAAACCCCCCAAAGCCGAGCGTGGGTGTCAGTTCTGGAGTCTTCCTGCAGCGTGCTAACGGGAGGCCGTGTCCCCTGCGACCAGGGCTAAGGGCACAGCCACGGGCTCCCACACCTGCTTCTGAGTTCCCAGCACAGGGCCAGAGAAGGGCGAGGGCATGATGGGCTGAGGGCAACTCTACCCTTGGGTGAAACTGGAGAAAAAGAGAAGCGGCCACAGGGAGGATATTCTGGAGTGGTTAGAAGAATGGGGGACCTCCCACTTCAAAAGCTCAGTGGGGACCACAGGGCTCAGGTCCGCCCGGCGCCCCGGGCATGGAGCAGAGCCCCCAGCCCTGCACCCGGCCGCCCCTCCGGCGTGTAGTGATGCTCTGGCTAAAAAGCTGAGGGGCGGAGATGCCTCTGGCGGAACTGGGCCCATCCTCACCAGAATCTCCTCGCTAGGACGATCTGCTGCCATTCAGACTGTCTGCATGTCATGGCTGTCACAGGGAATGGTGATAATACCTGTACCATCCCAGGGACCGTGGAGAGCGAAGAGGAGGGAGGCTCCAGGCCCTGCCGAGGTGCCCGACACCTGAGGGCACCAGTTTGTCGATACACTGACAACTGGCACAGAGGCTGGGAAGCTCTGGCTCGCACTGCAGCCCCATCTCTGCTGCAGGAATGAAAGCCTTTGTCCCCCACTGAAGAATCTGGAAGGGCAGGCATCTTCTGCGTGGCCCTGAGGTCACGGTGCCGAGGTCTTCTCCTGTCGGGGGAAAGCAGAGACTGTGCGAGGCCTGAAGACGGAGAAGACTGCAGTCCTGGGGGGACTGGGAATCCCTGGCAGGTACCCCAAGTGGAAGAGGGCACCCTGGTGCCTGCCCTGCGCCAGGGCAGAAGCTAAGGGGAGCGCCCGTAGCCCTCGGTTTCTCAACTCCGCACCTGTCCTCCCTCTGAGAGGGGAGAGGGCCACAGGCTGAGCCCCCGTGCTGCCTGGCCTGGATCCCGGAACTGGGATGCGGAGAGAGTGGGTTGGGGGTTCCTGCCTCTCCTGTGGTCCCGCCTCCGGCTGGGCCATCCTCTGCGTGCCTCCAAGGAACGATGCCACAGGTGGGGAGTGGTTGCCAAGGTGTGTGACAGGGTTTGTATTTGATAGAGGAAGTGAAGGGATAGCGGTGGGCCCATCCACAGGGGGGGGACAAGGCAAATACTCCATAAGGCGGGTAATCTCCCTTCCTCGTGTATTCTCTGGCCAAGAGGAAATCATTCCATTCACACACTGCAAGTAATCGCCCCGTTACCAAACCCTATGGACTTAAGAGCGTTTTGTGTACATAGCTCAAAGAATCAGGCGCATGGTTTTCAGTTATGACTGCTTTAGTAATTCCTGCCACAGACTAAACAATAAAATTCTCTTCTTGCTTCCAGAGTCTTATCATTGTGAAACACACTTTATTAGACAGTTTTAGTCTTGCCTGAGTCTCCAAATAATGGTGCAGGCGGTCACGACCACGTGTCACAGCTGCAGACAGACAACCCAAGCCCGAAGACTGCCTGCCACGTTTTCTGACCAAGTTCCTCAGAAACACCTTCTTTCCAGTTCAGCTCAGGTGCTTTTTGGCATCAGACAATTTTTCTCACCTCCTAACTCTGTCCCCATCATTTATTTTAACTTGCTTTTATTGAAATAGAGTTGATTTACAATGTGGCGTTAGTTTCAGGTATTCGGCAAAATGATTTAGCTGTTGCCCCGTGGCTAAATCGAGTCCCACCTTGGAGGCTGACTGGTCCCGGAGCTCGGCCGTCCCCAGAGTCTGGAGCGACACGGGGACGACGCACGTCGCAGCGGTTCGGAGGAAGCCAGGTGGCGGTTCCTGCATCCTCGTTCCGCCGTGATGCCTGTAACACAGGCGTAGTGACGTAGATGTAGGGACGCCTGTATCACCACGTGTGTGGAATTCTCAGTGAACGAAGATGGAAGAAGGGATGTCAAATGTAACTCGCGCAGGTAAGAAAGAGGTGACGCACCATAAGCGGTTCAGAGGAAGCCAGGTGGCGGTTCCTGCATCCTCGTTCCGCCGTGATGCCTGTAACACAGGCGTAGTGACGTAGATGTAGGGACGCCTGTATCACCACGTGTGTGGAATTCTCAGTGAACGAAGATGGAAGAAGGGATGTCAAATGTAACTCGCGCAGGTAAGAAAGAGGTGACGCACCATAAGGTGACGGGGAAGTGGGGTGTCCGCTGGGGGAGAGACTGGAAAAAACGACTTCGAGCAGGGAGGTGGAAGGGATGCCGCTGGGATGAAGGGGTGCTCGCGGATGAAGGGAACCGGTGTTGGCTGTCAGCCCCGCCGGACTCACCTGAGGGCCCCCCGAGCTGCACCGGGGCCCTGTGGGTGACCACTCTCCCCTCACACACACCTGCAACTCCTTCCAGGCACAGAGGCGAGGGGCTCCAACTGAGAAAACTGGGGAGAAAGAAACAGAAATGAAGCGCGACGGGATGGCATTTGGGTCCGTCCCCCAAGCTCCACGGTGCCCCCTGTGCGCCGAGCGCTGCCCCAAATCCTAGGAGCCGCCAGGTGTGAGTGTGGCTCCTGCCCTCAAGGAGCGGATGCAGAGGCGGGAGGACGCGGTCAGCGGCGCACCTGTGAGGACGGACAAGCCAGGACCACAGCGGGCAACGAGCGGGCAAGTGCATTCTACCTGCAGCCTCCCCTTAGAGCTTTCGGCGGGGAAAAATCAGGGGCCCGTGACTTTCCTGATCACATTTAGACGTGAGAAACGTCCCAGTCATTTAAATCTCAGAACACCAGCTCATTTCAGTGATTTATATGGCCAGGCAAGTGTGATCATCAAAAGCTCCACACTTCATTGCGCAGGAAAACTTCGCCCGCCCCTCCCCCTGGCACGGAGCGCGGGCTGAGGGCAGCAGGGGCGAGGTGCCCCCAGCCGGCCCACCCCCAGCCGTGGCTCGGATTCCTGCCTACCGCGGACAGGGGTGAGGCAGGTGGGATGAGGGGGAAGGTCAGGGAGCCGGGAGCTGCTCCAGGACCACCGGCGGCAGTGCATCGGCCTCTCTCTCTTGGCCCCGCTTACGTCCCAGCAGCTTCTTTCTCGTGCGACGCCTTCAGTGGTTCTCCCAGACCGTCCAGCCCCCCGTCCCCAGCTCGGCCACAGTCCAGCCGGGGTCTCACCGCAGCCCCTTCTGCTGAGTGCATCCCCTCTGGCTGTCCACTCTCCACTCTCGCCTCGGCTCCTGTACTCTAAGGTCGCGTCCTACTAGGGTCGCCTCACTCTCTACCTGGCCCCCCTGCTCCCTCTTTCTGCTGAACAGGCCTCATCCCGCCATCTGGAAACGCTGTGAGCCCCCTGCCCACCAACTCTGAGCACAAGCGGCCGCCTCTCTTTGCTCGGCCATCAGGGTGGCTGACCCACCAGGCTCTCCCTCCAGACTCAGCCAGGCTCCAGCCCACTGTGTCCCGCCAGCTTCAGGGACATAGGTTAAGCCTCCAAATACTTCCTCAAAGCCCCTGTGTACTGTTTTGAGGGAGTCACCCCATTCTTCTGGGTGGGACCCACCGCTTAGCCTTCTCTCCTATGAACTGCAGTTCTTTGCTCGGCTTCTGTGTCACCCTGTATAGTCTGGAGGTGGGTGGTGGGCTGAAAGTAGAAAACTGGTCTTCATAAGCGTTCCTTGCAAATCTTGCAGCTCATTTTGGAATATTTTATCTATTGCTTGTGGCCTCAGTTGAAACGGAGACTAAAGGTTCCAATTTAGCATCCTCGGTGCATCCATCTTCCCCCCAGGGCATCGCATGTACAGAAAATGGAAACATTTGTGTGGTCCTCTAGGGTCAATGGATGTGCTGTTGGCAGCTGGAGGTGACTGGCCAGGAGCTCCAGCTACTCTAGGCCCAACTGGACACCTCAAGGCCCAAGGGCACGCCTGTCATCTATCTGCATACCCAACGTGTTACTTCACATTGGTTGGGAAGCCGTGCGCTAGACTGTGCACGAGGCCCAGAGTGACGCAGAAGAGCAAATGATTCATTTGAGCTGTGGCATTAAGCCACCCAGAGGTGGTGAGGCCTGGGCTGGGTTTTGAAGGACGAAGCAGAGTTCCTAGGCAGCCAAGTACGGCAAAGGCATTCTGGATAACTCAGTAACTTGGTGCAGCTGGAGAATTCAAGTGTGTGTCAGGCAGAAGGGGATCTGGCTGGGCAAGAGGCTGGAGACTCTGATTGCGCAAGGGCTCCTGGGAGGCCTCTCCCTCAAGACTTACTCAGAGCTGTTACTTTCAGCAGTCTCAGTGTCACCTCAGCCTCACTCTTGGCTTTTTTTTTTTTTTTTTTTTTTTTAGTTCTCCTTCATAATTCACATCTAATGAATTACCAGGTTCTGCTGCTTTCACCTTTCCACTCTTTTTCACGTGACCCCCTCCACTCCTTCCCCGCACTCACTGCCATGGTCATACCCAGGGTCTTCTTTCTCCCACCTGTAAAGGAGGACCTCCTCCCGTCTCCCTTGCCCACCTGCCCCTCTCCCCACCCACCGTCTGCACTGCAACCACAGTGATGTTAAGACATCCAGGCCGCTTAACCACCCCCGCCACCTGCTATCACCTCACATCTCATTCGGCGAACCCCCTGCCTTGCCGTGAGCCTGCCCAGACCCACACGCCCCTCGGC
>NW_006798732.1:242104-267314 GCF_000442215.2 Lipotes vexillifer | reverse complement strand
CCTCCCCTGTCCCCTCTGCTCCAGCCGCATCAGCCTCCTGGCTCTTCCTCAGACTGGCCAAGCACACCTACCTCAGGGCCTTTGCACTCACTCTTCCCTATTTTCGGAGAGCTGATGCCTCAGATATTCTCCCCTTCTTCAAAGTCTCAAACACCACGTTATAAGAGACCATCAGCAAACGACAGCAACCCTGCCCGCGACGCTCCCCTCCCCCCCGCCCCCGGCTTCCTCCTCCTCCAGAGCATTGATACCTCGTGGCCTGCCGCACATGTATTCCGTTACTCCCACGGCTGGTAGGAGGGTCACAGATGATGGACCAGTCAAGCTGTGTGCGAGGAGATGAAGAACGTCCGACTCACTTTACACCCAAGGGCTCTCCAGGCTGGAAAAGCTGTTTCCTTTGATACCAATCATTTATTGAAGATAGAATGCATGTGGTTCTCTGTGCTAGACATTTTACATGTATCACCTCAGCTAGTCTCTGCAGTAATCTATGGAATACATATGATTTCTAGACCCCCTTGCAATACAATGTGGGTTTTACAGTAAATTAAAGCATATAATAAGACACTCAAACACACAACATATACTTTAAATTGCATTTACTCCTGCAACTTGTTTATCTTTCCTGATCTTTTTCTGTGTACACATAAGGGCACGTATAGTGGACTGGGAGTTTGTGTGTGTTTTCACTTGCTTGTTTTGTTCTTTCCTTTACAAAAATGACATCCTGCTATGGACATCGTTATACAGTGTAATGTGTCTCAGAGATTTTTGTCTTGAAAGTTAACAAGATACACCTTACTCTTTCTCTTGGCTTCTTACATAGGATACACCACGATGTGTTCGATTCATCACCTACTGGTTCACATTCGCGTTGGAATTTTTGGTTTGGTTCCACTGTATTAAAAACAATTCTGTCTACAAATAACAAATGCTGGAGAGGGTGTGGAGAAAAGGGAACCTTCCTGCACTGTTGGTGGGAATGTAAGCTGGTGCAGCCACTATGGAGAACAGTATGGAGGCTCCTCAGAAAACTAAAAATAGAACTACCATACGACCCAGCAATCCTACTCTGGGGCATATATCCAGACAAAACTCTAATTCATAAAAATACATGCACCCCTATGTTCACAGCAGCACTATTCACAACAGCCAAGACATGGAAACAACCTAAATGTCCATCGACAGATGAATGGATAAAGATGTGGTACACATATATGATGGAATACTACTCAGCCACAAAAAGGAATGAAATCATGCCATTTGTAGCAACATGGATGGACCTAGAGATTATTATCACTAAGCAAAGTAAGTCAGAAAGAGAAAGACAAATACCATATGATATCACTTATATGTGGAATCTAAAATATGACACAAATGAACCTATCTATGAAACAGAAACAGACCCACAGACACAGAAACAGACTTGTGGTCTCCAAGGTTGGGTGGGGGAGGGATGGAGTGGGAGTTTGGGATGAGCAGATGCAAACTACTATACATAGGATGGATAAACAACAAGGTCCTACTGTACAGCACAGGGAACTATATTCAGTGTCCTGTGATAAACCGTCATGGAAAAGAAGATGAAAAAGAATGTGTGTGTGTGTGTATATATGTGTGTGTGTATATATATATATATATATATAACTGAATCACTTTGCTGTACAGCAGAAATTAACACAACACTATAAATCAATTATATTTCAATTAAAAAAAGCAAAAACAATTCTCTAATAAAACCTGTCTTCCTATATATATTGCTGATCAGGGCCCAGGTAGGTTAATATATATAAGGAGGGACATTCCTAGACTTGATTCCTAAGTCAGCAAATATGCACATATCATTGATTTATTAGAATCTGGTAGGACGGCTGTGGTCTCTGTAGCAGATGTGGACAGTGCCTCACCTACATCCCTCCACCCACCACTGCCAGGCAGGCTGTCCTGACTCTTTGCCTGAGGCTTCCCAGGGCCACCGGGGCTTGCTCTGTCTGTGTGTGAGCCATGGAATGAACACCCCAGAGCAGACTTCAATCAGTGACCCACAGGAGCTGATGGACACGCACCCGTTGGAGGGTTAACTGCGTGTTGAGTCTTTCACTGGATCTGGGCGTTCCTTTGCTCTCAGTGGTAACCTGATTGGCGGACACTGTTGATTGACAGCCTCCCTTTCCTACCAGCTCTTCTCCTCCTCCATTCCCTGCTCATGTTCCTCAAGTTCACCACCAGAATGAACCCTCACACTCAAATCTCTGTCCTGGTGCCTGCTTCTGGAGAGACAAAACTAAGACACCCTGATTGATTTCTGGGGGGGGAAAAAAAGAGTTTTTTCTCTGAATAAAGGTGATGCACGAAGCTGGTATTTTTTAAGTATAAAAAGATAGAAAATGAAAGGTAAACATCTTTCACCTCCCAGCCTCTAGTCTCTCTACCCAACAGTAACGCCTGTTCACAGTGTCCTTTATTTCTTTCCAGAAAAAGACATGACTACACAAATATATACACATATCCTTTGAAATTTACGTAAGTGGAATCATTCTGAACACTGTGCCTGGAACCTTTTCCCCACGTAATGATATAGTCTTGGAGACCATTTTTATTTGCACATACAAGATCTTTAAGTAACAGTTAACTGCCTTATATTTTGTGGCCACCCCATAGGTTTCCAACCAGTCTCCTATGAGAGAACATTTATTGTATCTAATATTACACAGGTACAACCATGCTGTGACAAACGTTTTTGTACACAGACCATAGCTCATTTAAAAAAAATACTTATCTGTTTATTCATTTTTGGCTGCGTTGGGTCTTCGCTGCTGAGTGCATGCTTTCTCTAGCTGGGGCGAGCGGGGGCTACTCTTTGCTGCGGTGCATGGGCTTGTCACCGTGGTGGCTTCTCCACCGCAGCAGCCTGTTGCGGAGCACGGGCTCTAGGCACGCGGGCTTCAGTAGTCGTGGCTCGTGGGCTCTAGAGCACAGTCTCAGTGGTTGTGGCGTGCGGGCCCAGTAGTTGTGGCTCGCGGGCTCTAGAGTGCAGGCTCAGTAGAGTGCAGGTTGTGGCGCACGGGCTTAGCTGCTCCACCGCATGTGGGATCTTCCCTGGACCAGGGATCAAACCCATGCCCCTGCATTGGCAGGTGGATTCTTATCCACTGCGCCACCAGGGAAGTCCCTCAGTTTAAAAATTTTAAATAAATAAATTCATAACAGAACTGCTGGGTCAAGGGGTATATGCGTTTTAACTTATTTTTCTATTTTAGATATTACTGTTTTTCCCTCTTGAAGCTGATTGTTTTGATTTACACTCTTATCAACTGTGTGTGAATGACTGTTTCCCATGGCTTCCCGGACACTGGGGTTATCAAACATTTTAACGTTTACTAATCTGTTAGGTGCCATATCATTTTACTGTGGTTTCTACTTGTTCATATCCTTGACCCATTTTTCAGTTGGATTTTTTTGTCCTCTTCTTGATTTCTAAGAGCTTTTAATTAAATAATTTTTTGAGGTAACACTGGTTTATAATGTTATGTGAGTTTCACGTGTACAACATTACATTTCTACTTCTGTGTACCCTACAGCGAGCTCACCACCAAAATTTTAGTTTCCAGCTGTGACTATACGGTTGACCCCCTTTATCTATTTTGCCATCCCACCCCCCCGATCCCTTCCTCTGTGGTAACCACTACTCTGTTCTCTGTATCGACCTGTTTGGTTTTGTTTGGTTTGATTTGTTCACTTATTTTGTTTGTTTGTTTTCTACATTCCACCTACGAGTGAAATCATATGGTATTCATCTTACTTTGTCTGACTTATTTCACTTAGCATAATAGCATCAAGGTCCAACCAGGTTTTTTACAAATGCCAAGATTTTAGCTTTATGGCTGAGTAGTATTCTGTTGTGTATATATATATATATATATATATATATATATATATATATATACCACATCTTCTTTATCCATTCATCTGTTACGAGCACTTAGGTTGTTTCCGTATCTTGGCTATTGTAAATAATGATGTGATTTACACAGGGGTGCATATACCTTTTCTAACTAGTTTCTAAGAGCTTTTTTATTGAGTATGGCTACTAACCTGCTAGATACGGCACTTATATCTTCTCCCATTCTATGAATTCCCTTGAACTTTTTTCTAATGAAATATTTTCTTATACAAAGGTCTTAAATTATTAAATCAAGTCTGCTCATTCTTCTTTTATTTTCTTCCCCATAGTTTCTGGATTCTATGTCATGCTTAAGTCCATCCTGCCCCAAGTTTATAAAAATATCCATCTCTGTATCTCCTAGTTCTTTAAGATTTTACTTTTGTATTTAGGTCACTAATCCAGCTGGAGTTTATTTTTGTGGATGGTGTTTGTTGTTGGAAGAAACTACAGAGAGGTGGGAGTGGGGCAGAGAGAACAGGCCAAGAAGAGAGTGCTTGGGTGGTGTCTGCACAGATCAGAACCAGCTGATGGCCTTCCTAGGGAGGGTGAACTCGGTCCTTTTCTAGGGCTGTTGTCAGTGGTGTGATGGAGCCAGCCTGGCCAAATTATTACATACAGCCATTATTATAAGTTGAATCCTACAACATCATTATTAAATTATACTTCTATAAAAAGGTAAAAATATTCCAAATTCATCACTTTCTAATTATTTTACTGTGTTTTACTATTACCTATGTCCCTAAGGTTATTTACTTGTATCGGATGTAATACGGTGAAAATACGACGTAAGGAGATGTCTTGTTGGAAGCTCAAATAGGCCATGGGGGGAGCATATACGCCATGGAAATTGGCAAATGCTACCAGTCAGAGTCTTTCTTTTTTCTTTGGGGATCCAGTTGTTAAGCATTTACCAGCACACCACTGACTTCGCCCATCTCCAGATAAGTCTATTCAGAGAGGAGCTGCCGTGCTGGAGAGGAACCGCAAGCATCAATTATGGAGTCAGACGGGAGGACACTGAGATCCCTTCCAGCCCTAACATTCTATGAATCTGCGATGCTCATAATTACTCTCGATGGCCATCCTGCCAGGGGGAATTTAGCTCAGAAGAACCTGCCTTTAGGGGGTTTCTCCACGGTCTCCACATTGCTAACCTGGTGTAACACATTTTGGTGTAACTCAGTCTCTTGATGAGTCCTGCACAGGATTTTTCCCTGTGATACCTCAGATCTGGATTCCAGTGCGGCAAGTCAGAGCTCTAGATAGAATTATTAATCACCATCCCTCTGTTTTTCATTTGATATTGTGTTCTGCAAAGATTTGACTCCTCTTTAAATGCTGTTAAAGTAGCCACAGTGTACTAACCACTTTACTTCCTCCCTGCCACATGGCAGCTCGTGATCTGTAGAAAGTAAAAGAAAGTTGGAGGAAAGAGAAGCAGAAGATGAGCTTGGGACCTTACACCAACTCTTGGAGCAATGGAAGCCTTATTTTTCCCAGTTATAAACAAGGGCTCTTGTTTGGTCTTCATAAATCAGTTTTTCAGAAGAAGCTATGAACACTTAAAGGTACATAAAAGTCACAGGAAAAAACATAATATTCAAGGAGCTCTTATGAGAACCTTCTCACTTGGAATAGGAGAAAGTTACTTTCTTCTGCTTCAACATTTTCTTTTAAAGATAGAGAGACCTTTTAAAAGTGTTTACCACACATTTAGGAGTCCCTACAGAATCAATCACAATAATAATTTTATGCACTGTTTATCCTGAACCAAATCCATCTACCGTATTAATAATGTTTGCGGGGGGTGGTGGTGGAGGTTGCTTCCACCAAGAGTTTTCTCTTTCACAAATATTCTTTAGAAGTCATTTTGCCCACATTTCACAGATGGTCAGACTGGTTGGTCTACTGACTGTCTCCCGAACATTCCAAGCTCATTTCCAATTTCTCTCCTCTCCCTCTTCCTGCCCAGTTCAGTGATGCTTTATTCTTCAGGACTGAGAACTCCTATCTTCTGTACCACTCATTGGTGCCTAATCATACTTTCCCTTGTGACCCAATGCTGTTAAGTCCATTTCTACTGCGTATGGTTTTACCCCCGCATTTAGACAAGAGGTTTCTATCCTGGGATACACGGACCCCTTGAGACTTCAGGGAAACTGGGGATGTCATGAACTTATAAGTAAAATTTTGTGTGTATGTGCCTTTTTAGGGGCAAAATTTCTTATCTTTCATCAGATTCTCCAGAGGATGTTTTTTTTTTTTTTTTTTTTGCGGTACGCGGGCCTCTCACTGTTGCGGCCCCTCCTGTTGCGGAGCACAGGCTCCGGACGCGCAGGCTCAGCGGCCATGGCTCACGGGCCCAGCCGCTCCGCAGCATGTGGGATCCTCCCGGACCGGGGCACGGACCCGCGTCCCCTGCATCGGCAGGCGGGCTCCCAACCGCTGCGCCACCAGGGAAGCCCCTCCAGAGGATCTTTGACCCAACAGTTTCGTCTCCTGGAGAACAGAAACCAGATGCTATTCTTTGTTGTATTTTCCACAGTATCTTGAATAACTCAGCTCAGTAACTGAACGGGCACATGGTCGATCTAATGTTTCCACTTATTTGCTACCAGTGAATCCCTTATTTTCCAAACGAAGAAAGAGGGACAACATGGTTTGTCTGTTTCCGTCTCACAGTTGAGCATATATGGAGATAACAGATGTTTAAATGTTTGGAAAAATATAAAACAATACCGTACAAGTATGAGAGCTCACCTTGAGACATGGAATAAAGGAATTCTGCACTGATGAAATTCTCTGTCATTTGATTACCTTTAAAGAATCTTCTAGAGAAGCAGAGGTTGGAAAATGTCTTCTCCCTTGACACCAACTTCAGCTTCATCTGTTTTATCAATACCTCCTCTCACCCAACAGCTTGTCAATGAAAACTGCTTCATCCCCTGGTCATTACTCTCCACTCACTGGTGATTTTTATTTCCTGATTGACGCTCATTCTCTCCAATACTATTCCCGCTCTAATGCTTGGCGATTTCAGTACTCTCTCAGATACCCCTTGCAATACCCTAGCCTCTCATCTCCCACACCTTCTTTCCTCCAATGATCTGTCCTCCACCCCACTTAAGCCACTCACTCCCATGGTCATACCTAGACCTTATATTTACCAGTAACTACACTCCTTCTGTGTAGGTAATGATCCTGACACCCAAAGATGTCTACACTCTAATCCCTAGAATCTGTGAATATGTTGCATTACATGGCAAAGGGGAATGAAGGTTGCAGACAGAGTTAAGGTTGTTAATCAGCTGACCTTAAACAGAGAGAGTATACTGCAGTACCCAGGTGGACCTAATGTGACCACGGGCGTTCTCAAATGTGGAAGAGGAAAGAGAAGAGGACGTGAGAATGATGCTATGTGAGAACGTGGCTTTGAAGACGGAGGAAGACAACCTTGAGCCATGGAATGTGGGTGACCCCTCTGTGGGCTGGAAAGAGCCAGGAAGTAGCTTCTTCCCTGGAGCCTCCAGAAAGGAACACAGTCCTGCCCACACCGTGATTTCAGCCCAGCAAGACCCATTCCAGAATGCCGACCTCTCATAATGATAAAATAATACATCTGTATTGTTTTAAGCCAATAAATTTTGATAACCTGCTACAGCAGCAAGAGGAAGCCAACACACCTTCCTTCCATTAGCAAATGAGGTCACGCTGCCTCCGAGCAACCCACTCTCCTATCTTTACAGTTTACTCTCTCTACTACCCAGTTCCAGCAATGCTTTGGCCCCACTAGGACCTACAGTCCCCTGACCCTATAGCCCGTGACCTCACTCCCTGTGTCCTGATCCCCCGAGCAAAATCCTAACTCTAGTTGAATCCAGCCCTCCACCGATTTTGTACTTGAACCTGCGGGCTGAATGTAGTTGGAAAAAAACACACAACCAACCTGACTGGTTTCACTTCAAACTCGAGAAGGACCTTTGTGGCCCTACGAGGATTCTGTGCTCCCCTCACCCTCTCGCTCTCCTAGGAGACTATTTCACCATTCCTCTTCCCTCTGGAAATCTCCAAATCCTCTTTCTTCAAATCACCAAATTCACCCTCTACTGATTTTGCATGAACGTGACCTTACTTCCTCTGCCACTGAGAGAGAGGACGGTCAGAGGAGTGCTTTCTCACACCCCACCATCTCGTCTGCCCCCGCCTGTCTACACTGCCTTCTCTTCCATAACTGCGAACCATCTCTGATGGCGTCTAAGCTCTGCCCCTCCAGTGGGACAGAGGACCCGTCCCCTTACACCTCTCTAGCATCTGTCTCCTTCTGTGCCTGTGAAGTCACCTTTCCGTTCTCTACTGGATCCTCTCCTGAATATAGCATCCGAACACCCTGCTGTTCCCCATTCTAAAAGCAAACTCTTTTGTCCCTGTGTCCCCACTGCTGTTACTTCCTCCTCGTCTCCATCTCCTGGACTCCTCCAGTCAGCCTTGCAGCCTCACCTCGCCCCTGAAACTGCCCTTGGCCATGTCACCAGGGCTTCCCCACAGGTAAACCCAGGGGTCAGTTCTCCGTCACATCGCACTTGGCCCATTGGCAGCATCTGGTATCATCTCTGGCCTGAATGATCGCCAAATATTCCTAAACGGCCTCTCAGCTCACCTTGCTGCCCTGAGTCTATTTTCTGCTCGGCAGTCCGAGCGCTCCTGTGTTGTTTTGTCTTCAGTGGATCGGGTCCTGTCTCGCCTCGGGTGATAACCCTCCAAAGCATCTCAGCTCATTCAGGGTAAAAGCCAGGATCCTGACACTGGTCCACGACATGCCTACGGTGGCCCCATCACCTCCCTGCCGTCACCTGCTGACACCTCTCTCCCGTTCCCTCTGCTCCAGCCTCGGGGCCTCCCCCCGGCCCCTCAGACACACACGTCGCCTGTTCCCGCCTCTGAGATTCTGCCCCTGGAGCCTCTGCCTGGAGAATTCTTCCTCCAGATCAGCACGGCCTTCCCCTCCTTCCTTCAGGTCTCTGCTCAAATGTCACCTTATCCCAGTGGCTTCCCGGACACCATCCATCATGAAACAGTAACACCCCTGCTTGCCCCCAGCTGCTTTATTCCGTGGTAGAATACAGGACAGGCATTTATAGCAGGGCTGTTCCACATGTCACTTACACTGACCAGCATTTATCACTATCTGAGATTTCATATATATGAAACATAATTTAATATTTGCATTAAATTTAGATTTGATACTTATTTAATATTTAATAAACATACTCAATATTATTAAATTATATAGAATAATGTATACTATGATACATTAGTGTCACATATACTAATCATATTGTATGTTATATAGTATATTAT
This sequence comes from Lipotes vexillifer, assembly GCF_000442215.2. Taxonomy (NCBI): domain Eukaryota; kingdom Metazoa; phylum Chordata; class Mammalia; order Artiodactyla; family Lipotidae; genus Lipotes; species Lipotes vexillifer. Next base: position 258,007 of record NW_006798732.1, on the reverse strand, counting down.
ATATGTATGTAAGTGTATTATGTATATGTATCTTTTTTTTTCTCACCCACTAAAATATAAATGCCATCAGGGCAGGGGCTTTGTTTTGCTCGTCGCTACACCTCCAGCGCTTAAGAAGTGCCTCAAGGCGTAGCTGAATAAGCCTCCTGAAGGACGGTAGGAATGGATGGGTGGATTTAAGGAAAGCTGAGCCCCTGTCCGGGCGTATCCAGCTTGGCCGCGGCCCTCTGTGCTGTTTCAGCAGCGGGTGGGTGAGATGAGGTTTTCCTTGCTTCACACGCCTCAGCATCAGCTCTTACCAAATACTGATCGTGTGATCCTGGAGCTGGTCTACCTGACTAATGTCTTTTCGGCCACAAGGGGCACCTCCTCCAGGGAGGTCCCGGACTCCTGTAATGTCACCACCACTTAAGCTCTCTTTGTTGTCTTTTGACCATCTTCCCTTAAAAGCGCCCTCCTTGGGGGATGACAGTAAAAGAACAGAAGTTAATTATTGATGCTGCTGGTGAATGCCTTCTTTGATTTCTGTGAAAGCCACTGCCTTTTTTCAGGAGGAGCTTTGTACCAAGGTAGAGTGGCACTGCTTTTCCCACCGTGGGAGGGACCAGCTCAGGTCCAAAGCACCATCTGAGAACGGCACTTACCCAGCAGTCAGCGCATAATGACTGCACTGACCCAGGGCCATTCTGTTTGTCAACTAGCACGTAGAAATATACGCCCCTAGAAAAATGGAGGCAGGTAAATTTTCTCTCTCATTTTCACCTTTTCTTTAAAGGTGACGGCCCCATGGAGCCCCCTGCCAGCGGGGCCGTGAGCAGAGCGTTTGTCTACACCGCCCTCCAGCCCAGTTCCAGAAGCACAGAGCTTCTCAGCAGCTCCGGAGGCTGGACAAGCAGAGGCTCTTTCAAGTTCCGGCCACAGTGAACCCTCTGCTTTAAATCATCACCATCAACAATCCAAACAGGACCTGGTTTCTGAACAGGGCATCGAGAGAACCAGATCGTCCTTCACCCTTGACCTCGACGTGTGACCTGCCACGTCCACAGCGGAGCAACAAGTGTGAGTGGTTAGACCACGACGCCGGGGCCCCAGCTCGCCCTGGCGGCTTGCACGCTTGGGTGAGTTACTTAGACTTTGTGCCTCAGGCTGCCTGCCTGTAAAATGGGGAGAAACAGCGCGGCGTGCATTGAGCCGCTGGAGCTGCGTTAGTTTGTGCACGCACGAGGACCGTGCCCTGCACCTCCCTGTACCTCCCGAGCGGTAGCTCAGGGGTAGCAGGACCTGGAGGCTTGCATCCCCTCGTACCACTTTGGGACCCAGGGCCACGGTATTTAAGCACGCTTTGGCTTCTTCACTGTAAATGGGGATGATTATACTACTGAAACCGTAGGGCTGTTCACAGGACTAATCCGAAGAGAGTGCTTATGCCTCTACCTCGCTGAGCTTTGTGACGGGGGCTTGGTCAGTGATGCTGCCCTTACCATTGCCCTCAGCATCTTTCCACCTGGGAACCAACCCCCGCCCCCCGCCGCGTGGGAGTCGTCCTCGGGTACCACGACCCGTACAGGGACGCGTGAGGGGAACACCCATCCCTTTCCTGTTAATACGTGACAGCAGTTTTAAGTGGCTGTTTCTCTGGGAGACTTTGGCGGCGGCCCTGGGGTAAAATGGGAAGAGCCCTGGGATTGGAGACAAAAGCCCCGACTTTGAATCTCAGCTCTTCCACTCGCCAGCTGCGTGTCCCTCGCCGACTTGCAACCTCTCTGTGCCTCACTGCCCTCCCCGATGGAACCAGCCCCAGGGCTTCCGTGCAGACCAGTGAGAGGATGCCTGCCTGAATACGAATGTGAAGGCAGAGGTAAGGCAGGAGAGGTTCTGAGCTGGACAATACCAAGGCCACGGAGGCCGGCAGAGGCGGGGAGGGCCCAGCCCAGGCCCCGGGGCGTCGAGTGGCTGCCTGGAGGGGAGAAGCCTCCTGGGGGCCCCAGCCACGGCCCACATCTGATGCACACCGCCAGGCATCGCTGGGCCATCCCCATCGGGGAGCCCATTTTGTGCCCAGAGCTGTGGGGAAGGAGTAGAGTGTTTCCTTCCGGGCACCCTGGACATAGAGCTCCAAAGACAGGCGGGAGATCCCTGGGCAGAGCTTCCCAGAGCATCCCTGAAGAGAAGCACAAAACGGTGGCTCTTCCCTCCTCCTCGATTAAGTGAATGGTCCCGATTATTGACTCATTCACAGGATTCCCAAAAAGGATTATAAAGGGTCCCTTTAAAGGTTAGAGGGGGAACTCAACTCTACGGCAACTGCCCCGAGACAACTGAAACGTGCTGGTGCACCCGCCCCGGAGCAGCTGTCGAAATGCCTCAGCCTCACACACCTCGGGCCTGGCTGGCCGCCCCCAAAGCTGAATTCCTGGCAGGTCCAGGAATCAAGAAAAATCCACCAGAACAAGAAGTGCCTCTGCGTTCTCCAGTTACCAGCAGGTGGAAGGGGGCCTGCTCCGGATGGAAATGGTTTTTTTTGTTTGTTTGTTTTGTTTTGTTTTTTTGCGGTACGCGGGCCTCTCACTGTTGCGGCCTCTCCCGTTGCGGAGCACAGGCTCCGGACGCGCAGGCCCAGCGGCCACGGCTCACGGGCCCAGCTGCTCCGCGGCACGTGGGATCTTCCCGGACCGGGGCACGAGCCCGCGTCCCCTGCATCGGCAGGCGGACTCTCAACCACTGCGCCACCAGGGAAGCCCTGGAAATGGTTTTGACGAGCCTCCAGAGTTCAAGGGCGTTTCCCACTCAGCACGCAGGGCTGAGTGCTGGCCGGTCTTCCTTTGGAGACACCGCTCTCATGAAGTCCGAGCTTCTGCCCCCAGGGTCTGCCGGCCAGGACACGGAGAGCCGCGTGCAGACCCCTTTCCTCGCCTCTGTGCCGAGATTCCCACGGGGAGCCAGCGGCTGCGGCTGCTTCCCTTCAGGCACTGAGCTGCCCGGGGCCTTGTGATCTTGCCTTTGCATCTTCTCGAAAATGGACAGTCAGCCAGGAGACATGTCGGTTTTGCTTTACCTTTGTATCTGGAAATTATGGAATTGAATTTGAATACTAATTACAAGTGCCACTGCCCTTGTGAATGAATTGGGGGGTGACTGGCGCTTGATTTCTTCGCTCCACACTCCGTCACCATGGGGTAGAATGCCTGTTCAAGGCTCCGTGATGCTGATCCTGATTTAGAGTCTTTAGCAGGAAGGATGGTTGAGTCCCCTCTGTCTGCCTTACTGGATGGGCCAGCTCTTTCTGTGTCTTTATAAAAAAGTATCAGGGACCAGGTTTCACAGGAATTCTAAATTGGGCAAAAGGCACTGCGGTGATGCATGGAGAATTCTCACTCCCCTCTATTAAAACTAAATCCTGCTATGGGACCTACGGCGTAGGTACATCCTTACTGTGAAATGTGTGGACTGCACGAGCGCCGATGCTCTGGTGCCGCGTCTGGCCTCTAGGTCCCCGCTGCTGCCCCTCTGGGTGCCCTGTCACCTGCAGCTCTCTGAGCCGCGGCTGTCTCTCGGGCTGGGGGCGCCTGGGGACATGATGCTCCCGCGTCCCAGCAGAGAACCCTCGGAGCCTAGTCTGCTGCAGGCGGGGCCCCTGGCCGCGGTGGTGACCTGTGGCATCCCGCTCGGGTGGCACCAGCACCAGCTTCCTCCTCCTGCCTGGCTTACTTCTCCTGGGATGGCTCCCAGGAACGCGGCACTAGCCTCTCTTCGGTCGCAGGTGTGCTCCCAGGAGATGCACACTAAGGAGGATCCCGGCCCAGGACAGCAGGCTGGGCTGGGCTGAGCTGGGGGGGAACGTGAAGGGCCCTGGGAGCCGCAATACCTCTGCAGCCTGGCCTGATCCACACTCTGCCACCCAGTGCCTGTGTTCCCCGTGGCCTCCCTCACCACGGGCTCCAGAAGAAGCACCTCAGCATCTCTCCTTGGGTCTGCGGTGTCACTCTCCCTGCCTCTCCCCCAAATGCAGCCAGCTTACCCAGTCTAGAACGCCGGCCCCGGGACACTCCCTTCCTGGAAGCCAGCTTACGCGGGCACAAGGGACCAAGCACTTAACACCTGATGCCTCGCTGATGCTACTCTGGACCCACTTCACTGCTCCAAAGGGACTGTCAGGTTCTGGAGAGCTAGAGACCGGGGCAAATGGTTTTCGTTTAGTTTCGTTCAGGTTTTCTTCTTTTGTGCCCCATGCTACGCCGAGCACAGCCCTGGTGACGCACAGTGGGTACGCAACGACTCAACATTTCAGCAAGTGTGGGTTAAGTGTCCACTGTATTCTGGGTTGCGGGGAGATATCTCTCCCAGCTCAAATGCTAGTGTAGGAAACAGTTAGCAAAAGTACATAACTAATCACACGGTGCATCACAAAGTGTTAGCAGATGCACAGCAGGGGAGACTGCCCAGGGTGGGCAGCGGGGAAGTTGCCATTTTAAACAGTGTCCACGGAAAGCGGTGTCGACAGAAGTTTGGGCTGAGCTAGGCCTTGGAGGAATGAGGGAGCAGGCTCGACAGGCACCTGGGGGAAGAGCATCGCGGCGGCGGCAGCCCCGAGGGCCGCGACCTGGAGATGGGGGCGCACCTGAGGCACCAAAGGCTGCGGCAGTGGGAGGCTGGAGGCATAGCACCCGACCCTCATCCACTGTGAGGACCTGGGCTTCGGCTGCAAGTGAGATGAGGGGCTGCAGGTTTGTTCAGACGAGTGACGCCATCTGACTCCCGTTTTCACAGGACCCCTCGGGCTGCTGTGCTGACAGGGGCCTCTGGGCGCACGGGCCGGGGCTGGGGGCAGGGACACGAGTGGTGAGGGGATCGGCGATCCCACTGCGGGGGACGACGGTGGTTTGCCGGGATACGGTTTGAAGGATTCTCTGTCGGGTTGGAGGCAGAGTGTGTGAACTCCGGTGCCTTGGTTAAAGTGCAGTCCATCAGGTTTTCCCCTGGGACGATGTTACTTTTCCCTTTTGTAATTAACAAGGAATTTGGGGGGAGATACATTTAGATGCCGTAAGTATCCTCTGCCTCATCAAGCTTTCATGGATGATTCTTGCTTGAATCAATCATCACTAGAATCATTGGCAAATGGTGACTCCCCTAAACCCATCATTCATTCTGCATTTATGAATCAGCACTTTCTTGTAAGGAGGGCTTTCCCTTGTGCCCTGATTATTTACTCATGTGAGTGGACTCACACACTCTTGTTTTTACTCACTGAGTTATAATCTGTTAATATCAGTATATATTTTGATGATCAAAATATCCCAGATTTGGCCAGTGGGAGCCACTGCAGGTTGGCCCCTGGGCCATTTGGACATTTCTCCACCATTCTTTGAGCACCTTCTCACTTCCAGGCTCTGGGGACCTCACCTGGGTCCGTGTGCTGGGGGCCTCATCGGGGCTCCAGTCTTTCTCAGATGGTGCCCAGGGGACTGTTGGCAGTGCTGGGGGGATGGGGGACTGGGGAGCCCATTGCTCCTGTGACGGGTGTTCTCTCCTCTGTGATGATTTGCCTCATCTCCTGCCCCAACTGCTGCCAGTCTCCACAGCCGAGGCTCCCGGCCAAAGGCCGTGCAGCTGCGGCTGGGAGAAGTTAAGGCAGCGGCTCGACGCGGCACAAGCCCCCACCCCGAGTCAGGCTGACCCCTCAGCGTCCTGGAGAGGAAGTGTGTTCACTGGGGCTCTTGGTCTGCTCCTCCCGGGCCCCTTCCTCGAACGTGCTCACTCCTCGGGCACCCCGCATCAAATCGTTCTCCCCCGGCAATGCCCGTTCCCCAGCCCAAGTTTCCCTCGTGCCTGCATCTCTGTCCTGGAACCTGTCCAAGTGTCCCTGCTCATCCGGGACTGTGGCCCTTGCCGCCCCCTCCAGTCCTCAGGATCTGGATGGAGCCTGGCTCACAGGGCAGCCCCCCTAACGATCCGGGCTGCCTTCTCCTCGTGACATGCTCCCTGCGGCCCAGGCTGCTCTGCTGCTTCCCCTTGCAGCCTTTAGTCCCCTGGGAGCCCTGGATACCTGCCCTCCTCCGACGGTCAACCCAGGCTCTGACTCTGGCCCTGTTTCCTGGAATGGCTTACATACTACATCCTGTTCTTGGCGATTATAAAATCTACCATGATTGATCGCTTTTCTCCAAACTTCCCCAAATGTCTCCCTCATCAAATAATTATTCCTTGCTGGTCACCCTGAAGCTCTGAGCAATCACTGACTCCGCTGTCAGCCCACCCCGCAGCTCCCCTCGTGTGCCAAAGAAGCTGCTTTTACCAGCTCCTCAGATGTTTCCTGATTTCATCAACGAATGGGTACGTGATCTCTGGCACACTTTTGCTATGCCTGGAACTCCAATTCTTTGAAAATTGGTTCGGATGGTTATATGCCTAATGTATTCTCCAGCACACTCGATTAGTTCAACAGTTTCTATCAGCCACACCTTAGCCATTGCTTGTTGGCATACTCCTGTGTTAGTATCTTCAGCAAAGAGTTTACAAATTAGAGGATGCCAGAGGAGAAACTCTGGCACCTCTTCCTAGGTGGAAGGTAGAGGTAACATCTGGAGCGGCGTCACGTACAGACAGACCTAATAAACCTCGGGTGACGATGCTAGTAAACCAAAAGGGAAAGCCCTGCAGAACTCCTGGCCTCGCTGTAAAAGCACCTTCCTATGGCCACAACGTCAAGTGTACGTTTCAGAGGGAACTAGAGCTCGGTGCCAAAAGTAGTAAAACTGACAGAGTCCGAATGTTGCATCCTTTCAGGTAAACCAGTTAGAAACCGGAGACCCCGGCCTCCCGGCTGCCGGTTGCTACAGGAAATCTTATTCACAGTGGATAATGACAATACCTAAAAGACGAACAGAAAGAAGGAAAGTGGGGGAGTTTCTCCGTGCCTTCCATCCAGGAAAGGTTCATTTGCTCCCTCGTGGTTATTGCCTTGCGGTAAATCTGCTTAGTGCTAAGTAAGCCCTCAAGATGACACAGCGTGTTCCAGAGCAAGTGGCTGACAGCGAATGGAACATCAGGATGACAGCAGCTCCTGGGCAGGTGCTTACGTGGCCGTTATTCAGCGTCTGTGCGGGGCCTCTGAATTTATGCCTTTCGGGGGAGGCTCAGCCAGGAAGCGGGGTGCAGGGTGGCCGGGCACCGCTCCTCAGGCCACCAGGCTACTGAGGCTGGGAGTGGGCGGGGCAGAGGCCCGGGCAGTGAGTGCTTCAGAAACCGTTACAGCCAATCAGCGCCGATACCAGGCTGATTTGTGTTACCGTTTCCTCCCAGCCCAGCCATCACCTGCTCTCCTGGGACACGCTTGCAAGGCCCTGAGTTCCTTAGAGCCCGCTTGAAAAGAGGTTTCAAAAAATTTTTTTAATTAAAACAAACACTTGGTCACTGACCCTCTTTTCACCTTTCAGAGGGTGGAGAAGGGTGAGGCTGGGGGCTCAGGTGTCCGTCCCGCAATGAGCGGCCCCCCGGCATCGGATAACCTGCCCGCGGCAGCATCCCGCCGCTATGCCATCCCTTGCCCACCCCCCGAGATGCCGCCAAAGTTCCTGGCCCTGATGTTCCGCTCGCAGGCTGAGTCCAACTGCGATTAACTGTCGGGGGAGTGTCAATGGTTTCCCTCAATGGACACAAGGTGGGAGTAGGGGGTCCTTCCTGCCTTAAGATGACAAAGTGCTTGACCTTGACCTCTCCCTTTGTAGGATGAGGATAAATACAGCTGCCTCACATGGTTGCTGTGAAAACAGAAAGACTGAATACTCATGAATACAGGTAAACGCTCAATAAATGTTTACTATTGGCAGAGGCTGTAGCAGGGGGTGATTCTTGCTCAGGAGAAAGTCAGTCATCCCTGTGTACCTCTGACCATTGGTGAATTAAATCAAATATGGAAAGTTCACTGATGCCCAAGCTACTAGAGGAGCATCACCTTTTATCCTCAAGGTAAGTGCCAAGAAGACATTTCCTACAGAATAACGCGGTGATCTTTCCAAAGAGAGAACTCTAAGGCTCCTGCTTGCCAGCCCCAGAGTCTCAGGCAGCATCTTACCTCACTGGAGTGCACACATGCCCGTATATGATGGGGGGATGCCAGAGCCTGGAGGTGTCACATTTGTCACCTGTGGTTGTGCCACCATCAGGATGTTAAATGAGACTTTTTCAACGAGAGAATTTTCAGCTAACACTGAAACAATACTCAGAGTATTGGGTTGAATTTATCTAAGGGTATTTGTTTTCTTTGAACACTGCCCGTGGTGCATATGGCAAAGAATCGGACCTCATTGTAAGACAGCTCATGATTTTCCTGGGGGAGCTAGAGGGCAGAATAAGGTCCTTAACATGAGAACACCACCCCAAGGAAAGGCCTGTGATGGCACCATGAGACAGTGTGGGCCACGGAAACAACTTAAATGTCCATCAACAGAGGAGTGGATAAAGAAGATGTGGCACATATATACAGTGGAATATTACTCAGCCGTAAAAAAAGAGTGAAATAATGCCAGTTGCAGCAACATGGATGGACCTAGAGATTACCGTACTAAGTGAAGTAATTCAGAAAGAGAAAGACAGATACCATATGATATTGCTTATGATACAAACGAACTTATTTACAAAACAGAAACAGACTCACAGACTTAGAGAACAAACTTACGGTTACCTGGGGGAAGGGTGGGAGGTGAGGGATAGACTAGGAGTTTGGGATTGACATGTACACCCGGCTATGTTTAAAATAGATAACTAATAAGAACCTGCTGTATAGCACAGGGAACTCTGCTCAATACTCTGTAATAACCTAAAAGGGAAAAGAATTCGAAAAACAATAGGTAACAAGTATACGTGTAACTGAATCACTCTGCTGTACACCTGAAACTAACACAACATTGTTAATTAACTATAAAATAAAATAAAATAAAAAATAAACACATACACACAGACACACACACAGAGACACACACAGACACACACACAGAGACACACACACAGACACACACCACACACACACACAGACACACACCACACACACAGACACACACACACAAAGAGACACACAGACACACACTACACACACACACAACAGAGAGACACACACACAGACACACACACGCAGACACACAGACATACACACACGCACACACACAGAAACACACACCACACACACACAGACACACAGACACACACACACTCACAGACACACACACACACACACACACACACAGACACCACACGCACAATGAGGGCGAGTCCTGCCCCCTCCACCAAAGTCAGCAGGAGCCTCTGGTTTGTCCATCAGGAAGGCAGGGCTGAGAGTCACAAACTCCATTTATAGAGACAAAAACTGAAATAGCTTTGCAAGTTCCCACACATTGCTGGACGGTGAAGTCAAAAGTGGACCTCCCCAAAGTCAGCTCCACAGAAGGAAGGTGCTGGTCTGCTGTGCTCCCAGCAACATCCCTGGGGCCTGGAGCAGCAGTTGGCACAAAATGAATGCTCACTGTTTGTTGAATGCATGTTTCACATTTTGGGCGGCGGGGGACTCATTTTTTGCTTACTGAAGATTATTACTTAAAAGAAATGAAAAGACAAACTACAATCTAAGAGACTATATTTGCCACACATAACAAAGAAAGGTTTCTTATGAAGACTGTATTAAGGTCCTCTACAAAGTAATAAAAAATAATACTGAAAAGACAAACAAATCAATAGAAAACTGAGCAAAAGATGTGAACAGGCACATCGCAAAATGTATAAGGCCAATAAGCATATGAAGTGATGCTCAACTTTCAAGAGTCAGAGAAATACAAATCAAGACCATAAAGGATATATTGCTTTTACCCATTCCGCCGGCAAAAATAATTAAGTGTAACACCACCAAATACTGAAGAGTATGCAGATGAATTGGATCGCTTACACACCAAGGATTAGGACAGAAATTGGCGCAATCATTTTGAAACACAATTTGGCATTATTTTGTAAAGTTGAATATTTACACATTTTACGATTCAACAGTTCCGCTTCTAGATAAGAACTCCCCAAAATCTTTTGACGTGCGTCCAGAGACGGATATAAGAATGTACTTAGCAGCACTGTTCAAAATAGAAAAAAATAATTAGAAGCAACACCAGTGACCATTGGCAAGGGAACAGTATTTTCAAACAGCAGGATATTCTACAGCAGTGACAATGAATGATACACACAACATGATTGATCTTTGCAACCACTGGAGAGCAAGTCTCAGAATGTTACATACCCTTCTTATAAAGTTCAAGGACAGATGAAACTAAACAATACATTGTTCAAACATACAAAGGTACTTGATAAAAACTACAAACTAAAAACGTCAAGAGAAGAATAAACACAAAATCCAGGATAGTGGTGATTTGGGCGAGTGGGGAAGTAAGGGGACGAGATGGGAGAGTAGAACACAGGTAAGTTATAAATAATGGGTTGGCAGTGAATTCACAGGTGTCCCAAAGAATTAAAAAGAAAACATATGTTAACAGAATGCTATTAACATTAACTATGTCTTACGCATTTCCCATTTAAGAGAATCATTATGAAATACTTATTTTTCCTTTTTCTTAATCTGAATGCCTTCCAGGCTTACTATCATAGAATAATTGTTTAGAAACAGATTCCTTATAAAACAGAAGATTCTAATTCTGGAAAATAGCTAACTGGGATGTACTGTTTCATCTTGCTTGACTTAGGAATGCTGTTATCGATCTCTAAATGGAATTTTGAAACCAGTGACTTTTATAAAAATATGATGTGCTGTGGGAAGAAACAGGAAATAAAGAGCAGGAGGGAGAGAAAGAAAAGACAATGTACAGAACAAACTCAAACAATAACTTTAATGGGCTTTATCCTTCCCTATAAATCAACAAATCATTTTCCCACCAGCCAGACAGTTGCAGTAGAATCTGGATTCATTCTGCTCATTCTGGACATGGTTACAAGTGCTCGGACTGGTGCCATGTTATGCATTTGGAAGAATGATTGCATTATAAACCCCATTCCAAGCTTCCCACTGTTCCAACAGTGGAAACAGTGAAGAATGGTTGGGCTGATTTAAGATGTGAAAATGTAGCTCCCATATTCCTGAGGCTTCCTGCCACTCAAACCTTCCCCCCAAATAAGTCTCAATCACCTGCCTAATTAAGGTCTGAGGTTAGGTAAGAAAGACTCATTTCTTCTAGTGGTAACTTGTATGCTGCTTGTAGAACGATGCACTCATGAAATTGGAGCCCTGTTGAAACTCCAGGCTTAACACCTAGCAGGAAATAACCTCGATAGAACAGGCTTTGGGGCTTCTGTTTCCAGAGGTGTGATTGATAAGATACCCTGAAGGACCTTCCTCACTGAAAACTGAATTACTAGATTAAATGTTGAAAGACACACCCCATTCATTTAGGTGCATTGCTGAGCTGGCACTAAATTAAGGAATGCGCAGAATCCCACAGAAAGTGAAAACGGGCATCCTGGGAGGTAGGCCAACATCAAATTCCACTTATGCCCTGAAGGGGTGTGGCCAAACCCTAGAGACGCTGAGTCGCTGCTCTGATGGTCTCTGCTATCAGAGGACAGAAGGTAAGGCAGAGGGCTGCCCGAGGGGGATCTAATAGGAGACCCCTAGTTATTCGGAAGGCTCTAGGCCACAGTCCTAAGGGAAGGACGAGTGAGAAGGAAACTCTGATATTCAGAAGGGAACAGAAGGGAAACTTGGCTCCACTTTGAACTGAAGGTAGGGAAAAATAAATGCCGCTCCTCCCCCTGAGAATGCGTACCCACAAGCCAGCAGTCTAAATCCACCCTACCCGGGTGGTACAGAAAACTCAGGTTGAAATTTTAATTTAAAATTGTCCAGGGTTGGTGGCTCTGAGGAACAAGGGCTAATCCTCTCCAGAGGAGCTCGGCTTCCAATGCAGCCCGGGAAAATTCCTGCGCAGATAACTTTCCCAAACCATCAGGCAACATTCACGAAACACTCAAGGAAAGAAGCCATCACAGGTGAAATCCACCAGAAACAACACAAAACAGAAACAAGTCCCCAAATGCTTTAGATATTGAAAATAACTGGCCCAGAATAACTCATTTAATAGGCTTAAAGTGAATATAATAAACTCAGCGAACTGTCTTTGTAGCAGATTAGATGCAGTTGATTCGGAGAGGAAACAGTGAATGGCAGATAAACCCAAAGAAATGAAAAAAATCTGGAGAGGAGTGGGATGGGAAATGGGAAAGAGAGTTAAGGGGGAAGGGGATGGAGTTGGAAGCTTTAACGTATGTCTAATCTGAGTTCCAGAGGGAGAAAACAGAGTGTGGAAGAGGCACTGTCCAAACAGAGAAAGTTTCAGAGTTGTTGAAAGACGTCCATCCTTAGATGCAGTAAGCCCCGTGAATCCAACCGGGATGAATTTCTGAAAAATCACAGGAAAACCTAAGAAAAACAGAAGATCCTAAAAGCAGCCAGAGAAAAAAAAGGTCACTTACAAAAGAACTACAATTAGGCTTGTGCTGATTCTAAACAGAGGACTGAAAAGCCAGGGGGAGCCCACCTGACCATCATCAGTAGAGAGAGCTTTCGCCTGAACTTGAACTTCGTAAAGGCGATCACACTTTCTCTCTCTTTCCTGCCCTCTTCTTGGCTTTCTGTATGAGGCCAGTGCTTGACGTGCTCGCAGTGGTAGCGTTTCACCAGCCTTCAGTCCTTCTCTGCACATGTACCAACTCGCGACCTAGTGTGTAAATGAATGTCCAGATTGATCCCCTCAGGTACCCTCCCAATGTTACCTGTCAGTTCTCACTTAAAGTGACCAGGTAATCAACACTGTAATGAGGTAAGAATGAAAGGAAAGTTGATACGAGTCAGACATTTCCAGGCTCAGCATAATCCATATGATTAAGTGCAAATCTCAAGAAACTGGTAAACGTCCAGAAGAAAGAGTTTCTACTTCGTATGCTGTAGACAGTAGAAACCGAAAGGTCATAGTCTAAATGATCACCTATACTTAGAAAAGATGCCCATGGATGGCACGTTTTAAGGGAAGTTCCTGCCAAGCATGCAGTTTGAGAAATGCTTGAAAATTGGAGTTTATGTGTTAAGTCCGACAGCACTGGCCGCACTACACAAAGAATAGCGCCATAAGTAAAAGCAGCCTGGAAACTGTCAATGACATATTCATGCTATTAAAGATCAGCACATCTCCTTACTTTTATTAATGCTAAGATTTTTAGCATTAATAAAAGAAGAAGAGTAACCATAGAAACAGAGCATTTATCTTATTTCCATGGGAAGGAAAGCAACTCCTTCCATGGAGTACTTGGAGGTGCTCTGGCAGCGATTCTACCTGAGAAGATTCCTCTCCTAAAGCTCTCGCTGAACTATTTAAAGTAATGGGAATTCTCTCAAAATAATAGGCAAGCCATTTAATAATAAAGGCAATTTTCATTGAAAGTTAAAATATTCTTACTATACAGAAATGCAAAAATGTGATGGCAACAGACCAAACCATCCAATAGGAAAGAGGGAGAACAGCAAAGGACCAAATCAATGTTCAGACTCTGCAATAAAAAGGAAAAACGGACACGCACTGAAAGCCTGCTCATTGCCAAGCACTTGTTATATACTTCATTGCACTGAAGACTCACGACCATCCTATAAGTACATAAACATACATATTTATTTGTATCTTTTCCTCATCTGCTAAAGCCATCCAGTCCTCCCTCGGTATCTGGAGGGGACTGGTTCTAGGACCGCTGTGGGTACCAAAATTCGAGGATGCTCAAATCCCTTATAAAAAATGATGCGGTATTTGCATAACCTACGCACAGCCTGCCAGTACACTTTAAATCATCTCTAGATTACTTATAAGATCTAATACAATGTAAATGCTATGTAAATATTTGTGAATGCTACAAATAAATAGTTGCCAGAGGGCAGCAAATTCAAGTGCATTTTTACTATTTTATCTCCTTTCCCTCCTCTCTCAGTATTTGACAGTTTTACCATTAATTTTCCCCTCTCTTTTGGTTACCTTTGTAAATTAAAATGCTACATCTAAACTTCCCTTTCCTGTTCCATCAACTTGCAATGGTGTATCTTGATTCCTTACTTTGCAATAGGAGGATATTACTGTCTCTATCCTTTCCTACAAATTTTAAACTTCTACTTATTATTATTATTATTATTTTGGTCCGCGCCGCACGGCATGTGGGATCTTAGTTCCCGGACCAGTGATCGAACCCACGTCCCCTGCAGTGGAAGCGCGGAGTCTCAACCACTGGACCGCCAGGGAAGTCCCTTAAACTTCCACTTTTGATAGATCCTATTTCACATGGTCAAGGATGATGTTATGTACATTTTGCCTCTACTGATAGAATAGTTAAATATTTTGAGGTTTGCCTATAGATTGATTCTAATACTGGAAATCAATAAACTATTTATCATGGTTGTATAGTTATTTTTTATTCTAGGGCCAAATTCCTTCTCCCTTGTTCCAAGATCACAGTGCCATTCGCCTTAAAAGACAATATGCTAGCATCATGTAAGATCAAACGGATTTTGTCTTAATTCTATCTGTTGCTCAAAATAATAATAAATGTTTGGTAGAATTCACTTGGGATGCCATATGGACATCGTGTGGCATAGAGTTTTGTTTGTGGGAAAGTTTTTAATTACAGATTTAATATCTTTAGTAATTACAGGACTACTCTGATTTTTAATTTCTTCTTAATATGAGTTTTGAAAAGCTGTTTTTATAGAAAATTGTCCATTTTACCTCAATTTTCAGTTTTTTGGCATAAATTTTTTTCACAACATCCTCAAGTACTAATTTCAATTTCTGAAATATCATTAGTGATGTCTCCTTTTTTGAAAATAAATTTATTTATTTTACTATTTTTTAAATTTATTTTTGGCTGCGTTGAGTCCCAGTTGCTGCACACAGGCTTTCTCTAGTTGCAGTAAGCAGGGGCCACTCTTTGTTGCGGTGCATAGGCTTCTCATTGCGGTGTCTTCTCTTGTTGCGGAGCACAGGATCTAGGCGCGCGGGCTTCAGTAGTTGTGGCACGCGGGCTCAGTAGTGTGGCTCGTGGACTCTAGAGCACAGGCTCAGTAGTTGTGGCACAAGGGCTTAGTTGCTCTGTGGATTGTGGGAATCTTCCCGGACCAGGGTTCAAACCCGTGTCCCCTGCATGGGCAGGTGGATTCGTAACCACTGTGCCACCAGGGAAGCCTGATGTCTCCTTTTTGATTGTAATAATGGTTCGTGTCTACTTCCTTAATCAGCCTTGCTAGGTCCCTAGGGTATAAGTCTAGTCTACTTTTATTGATAATGCTAAACAGTTTTCCAAAGTGGTTTTCACCAAGTTACACACCCACCAGCAGTATAAGAGAGTTCCGGTTGGTCCACAACCTTGCCAAAACCTGGTATTGTCTGTCCTTTTTATTTTAGACGTGCAGGTAGGTGTGCAGTGGTATCTTATGATTTGAATTTGCATTTACCTGATAACTAATGATTTTGTGCACCTCTTCATATGTTTGTTTGCCATTTGGATATCTTCTTCTGTGAAGTCTCTGTCTCTATATTTTCTCCACTTGTCTACTATCTTTCTTTCTTTGTAAGAGATTTTTTACTTATATATCTTTTCATATATTTTTTACACATTTACATTATGTGTCCTTTCCAGGTTGCATGTATGTTGCAAAAAAAAATCACATCCCAACGTCTTAGCTTTTGCCTTTTCACTCTCCTAATGTTGTTAGAGCAACAGTTTCTTAACTTTGTGTAGCCCTATTTATCAATGATTATGTATTACTTACTTGTTTATTATGTCCAATTTATCCATTACATTTAGTGCCTTTTAAAAGTCTTTCCC
>NW_006798732.1:231120-242078 GCF_000442215.2 Lipotes vexillifer | reverse complement strand
TTTCCCTACCTCAAAAGCACCAAGATATTCTCCTGTGATTTATTCCAGAAGTTTATTGGTTTTGCCTTCCTTATTTACATATATAATCCACCTAGAATTGATTTTGAGTATGATTTCTTTTTTTCAATATGGATATTCAATTGGTCTAGCACCACTAAATGAAAAGACCATGTTTTTCTCATTGCATGTCAGTATCATCTTTGTCATTTAATCAAATGACTATATATTTAGGTCTGTTTCTGTACTTTCTGTTTCATTTCTCAATTTGTCTCTCCTTGTGTGAATGGCACACTGACTTTATAATTAGTTTTAATGTATCAGAGTATAAGTTCAAATTAGCTTTTCTTCGAAATTACTTTGGTTATTTCTAGACTTTCATATTCTCACACAAATTTTAGAATCAGTTTGTTGATTTCCACACAAAAGAATATCTGCTGAAATTCTGATTGAGTTTGCAGTTACTCTATAAATCAACTTGCGGAGACTTTTATCTTAATAATTTTAGTCTTCCAATCCATGACCATGGTGTAAATCTCATTTACTTAAGTTTTTTTGTTTTTTTGTTTTTTTGTTTTTTGCGGTATGCGGGTCTCTCACTGTTGTGGCCTCTCCCGTTGCGGAGCAAGGCTCCGGACGCACAGGCCCAGCGGCCATGGCTCACGGGCCCAGCAGCTCCGCAGCACGTGGGATCCTCCCGGACCAGGGCACGAACCCGCGCCCCCTGCATCGGCAGGCAGACTCCCAACCACTGTGCCACCAGGGAAGCCCAATTTAGGTATTTTAGATTTATTTCCACGGTGTTTTATAGTTTTCTACATAGAACTCTTGCATATTTTCATGAGTTACATCCTAGATATTTGATATTTTTGATGCTATTATAAACGGTTGGTTTAATTTTTTCACCTTTAATTCTTTATTGCTAATATACAGAAATAAAGATTTTTGTATTGTTCTCTTATCTAGCATTTTTACTAAATTAACTTATAAATAGCTTGTAGATTATTTTGAATATTCTATGTATAATGACTGCTTCATTTCTTCCTTTCTAATCATTCTACTTTTTTATTGCCTTACTGTACTGTCTAGGATCTCCATTACAAGCGTTAAATAAAAATGGTGATATTAGGACTTCCCTGGTGGCACGGTGGTTAAGAATCCGCCTGCCAATGCAGGGGACACGGGTTCGAGCCCTGGTCCGGGAAGATCCCACATGCCGCGGAGCAAGTAAGGCCATATGCCACAACTACTGAGCCTGCGCTCTAGAGCTCGCGAGCCACAAGTACTAAGCCCGCGCGCCTAGAGCCCGTGCTCCACAAAGAGAAGCCACCGCCGTGAGAAGCCTGCGCACAGCAACGAAGACCCAACGCAGCCCCATAAGTAAATAAATAAATAACACTGTATAAAGAGTAATTATTATTTTAAAAAATGGTGCTATTAGGCATCTTTGTCTTATTCCTGATTTAAGGAGGAAAATTTCTGACATACCAAAATTAAGTGTGAAGTTTACTCTAAGTTTTTGTATATACTTGTTCATCCCATTAAGGAACTTCCCTTCTACATCCACTTTGGTAAATTCTTTCCTTTTTAATCATTACTGGAATTTGAATTTTATCAGATGCTTTTTCTGCATCTGACATGATAATCAATTTTTCTCCTTTATTCAGTTCATCTGGTGAATTGCATTTCATTGATTTTTATAGTGTTAAATCACCCTTGCATTCCTGGAATAAATCCAACTTTTCATGACGTGTTTTTGGTTTTGTTATTATACATTGCAGGATTCAATTTGCTAATATTTTGTTTAGGATCATGCCTCGATTGTTCATGAGAAGAACCAGCTTATAATTCTCTTTCCTTGTACTATTCTTGCCAGGCTTTGATATCAATATTATGCTGGCCTCATAAAAATAAATTGGGATTTATTTCCTCTTTTTCTATTCTTGGGAAGTGTTTTTTTTTTTTTTTTTTTTTGCGGTATGCAGGCCTCTCACTGTTGTGGCCTCTCCCATTGCGGAGCACAGGCTCTGGACGCGTAGGCTCAGCGTCCATGGCCCACCGGCCAAGCTGCTCCGCGGCATGTGGGATCTTCCCGGACCGGGTCACGAACCTGTGTCCCCTGCATCGGCAGGCGGACTCTCAACCACTGAGCCACCAGGGAAGCCCTTGGGAAGTGTTTTTTAAGAGTGGTGTTATATATTACTTGAGATTTGGAAATGTTCACAAATGAAGTTTATCTGTGCCTTGAGATTTCTTAGTGGAAAGGTCTTTAATTACAAATTTAAGTTTTAATTACATATTTAAGTTTTAAATGGATATTCAGATTTTCCATTTTTCTTTTTGTAACAGTTGTGGTAAATTGTACTTTCTTAGGAATTTGTCCATTTCATCAAAAGTTGTAAATTTCTTGCCTAAATTTAGTGCCAGTATCTCTTCTTATCTTTTAAATGTCTGTATGATCTGTAGTGATGTCTTTTTCTTTGATTCCTGATATTGATTATAAGGTCTCTCTTTTTTTCTTTCTTCAGTCTTCAAAAAACTAACTTAGTCTTTCAGACAACCAAATTTCAGCTTTGTTGATATTTCTCTATGGTACTTAGGGTTTCTATTTCATTAATTTCTGCTCTTATCTTTATTATTTCCTTCCACCTATATTCTTGGGTTTACTTGGCTGGGAGTTTGTGGGGTTTTTTCCCCCTTAGGTTTTTTAGCTGGATAGTGAGATCATTGTTTTTTAAACTTTCTTCTTTAACATATGGATTTGATGGTTGTACAGTTTTTCCATAAGCACATTTGTGGCGTTCAACATATTTTGATATGCCATATTTTCATTTTCATTCAGTGCAAAGTATCATTTACCTCCCCTGGGGTTTCTTTCTTGACCTAAGGTTTATTTTTAAATGAATTGTTTAACTTCCATGTATTTGAGAATTTTCTAGTGATTATTTCTGTTTGCTTATTTTCAGTTTAATTTCGCTGTGTAAGAGAACATGATTTCAATCCTTTGAAATTTGTTGAGACTCACGACCTGGTAAATTATAAATTTTGATAAAATTTGGCATGTATGACTTGAAAAAAATATATTCTGGGGCTTCCCTGGTGGCGCAGTGGTTAAGAATCTGCCTGCCAATGCAGGGGACACAGGTTCGAGCCCTGGTCAGGGAAGATCCCACATGCCATGGAGCAACTAAGCCTGTGCGCCACAACTACTGAGCCTGCGCTCTAGAGCCCGTGAGCCACACCTACTGAGCCCATGCACCACAACTACTAAAGCCCGTGCACCTAGAGGCCGTGCTCTGCAACAAGAGAAGCCACCGCAATGAGAAGCCCGTGAAACTGCAACGAAGAGTAGCCCCCAGAGCGGCTGCAACTAGAGAAAGCCTGCGCAGCAACAAAGACTTAACCCAGCCAAAAATAAATAAATAAAATAAATAAATTTTTTAAAAATTGACTTTTCTTAAAAAAAGTACATTCCATCAGTTAGGTGCATTGTTACGTAGGTTAGTTTTGCTTATCACATAATTCACATTTCCTAGTCCTCTCTTTGGTTGTATATAATTAATTATAAAATACATCTGTTTACAGTTTAATTTACATTATTATATTTTTCAGTTTTTGAATTTCCATTTGATATTTTTTAAAGATCTAGTACTCTGGAAAATTCTCTATCCTGATTTCAATGTTTTTTAACATAATAACATTCATTATTTTTAAGTATGTGTCTGACCAATAGCTGAGTCACAGATGAGTCCACCTGGTATTTTATTTAATGTTAGACATCGTAATTTTAAAAATTTATGGCCTTGGATGCTATTATTTTTCTTCAAAGAGGCTTTCCCCTACCCTCTGTGAGGCAGCCAGAATGGTATCAGATGAGTTCAATCCAACCAGGACTGAGGTGATGTGAGGTGGAGTTGTGGTCTTTATAAGGCTTGGTTTACCCACAGGCTTAGTGTAAAACCCAGGGATTCCAGGGGAAGGTCACTAGGGCCCCCTCCCCTTCTGGCAGATTCTGAAATCCAACGTTTATTTCCCAAGGACCGTGAGCCTGTTGAAAACTCCACACTGTGTTTCAGTGTTTCCTGCTTAGCTTCCTAGACTTTGCCCTGTACAGCCTAAGCTTCAACAGGGTCAGAGAAAAATGATGCCAAATGTGGAGCTTTCCTCAATATCCCTTTTCTCTGGGATATTGGTCCTTCAAGTCCCGGACACTTTGGTAGGATCATTGGTCAGTGACAGAAGCCAAATTTACTCCGTGGTTTGAAAAGAAAATCCAATACTTTTAGGATTATATTCCATTTACTAATGCTGTTCCACCATTACAAAGATCAGCAAACTCAAGCTCTTTTTATTTAACATCCCATTTTCTAGAATATAGTTGGTTTAGTGTTTCTTTTAGAACGCTTACTTAGTGGAGATTTATATCTTTGCCACTGTGAATCTCCCTGGACTATCCATTGTCAGGAAAACTGTGAACTTGGATTTAAAATCATTGTACTAAGTTGCTTTCTTTGAATTGATTATTTATGGTCGACTCACTCCCTATTAATCCCCACCAAGTTATATGGCCTTAGGGGCTTGATCATAAGTTTTGTTTCCATAAGTCTTTTGGAAACAAAAGACTAGGAGTGGCCATAGATTCTCCTATAGTCAATTATTTCATTCCATCCAAACTTATTTTTGAAAAAATGCCTTTTTAAAGTAAGCTTTAAAATAATCACAGGGGAAAAAAACAGTTCATTTTTCAGCAATCCCTTCTGGTGAATTAAAAACTCAAACCTTGGAGATCAGAGACTGTGATTTTCCACCTGAAGATTTGACAATATCTAAAAATCAGAATATATACAACATTCAGGATTTTTCAAAAATCAACACATTCTGAAAAGTTGCTCTGCATGGAAAAAACACACAAGAATCTAAGATTTTTTAGACCTTTCACCATATGAATTGTCAAGTTTATTATGAAGCTCCTTTTTTAAAATATGAAGATTTCATCAACACTCTTTTAGTGAATTTCAGTGTATTATTTGTCAACTGATAAGTTGTGGACTGTTTTTGTTCTTCTGTGTCCTATCCTATAGAATTGTTTTGGAGAGAAATTTGGTAGAAATCACATGTGGCTGGGTAACAAACGAATTCACTGCACTGAAGGTGAACACATGCTTTTATTTTAGAATAGATAATTTAAACCAAACATGACACTATGAAAATTAGCATTTGGTTTTCCTCAATCCTGCGACACAGAGCAGTATTCTCCCATCTTACTTCCCAGTTACAACATGAGAAGATATTGATATCGAGCCTATTATCTCAGCAATCACGCATATTACTACAAGTGATTACTTATTAGCAGTAAGATTTTCCTCCAGGGCTTCATTTAGAATGCCTGCAATGAGATAACAAAATCTCAGTCTTGGAAGTGATCCTCTGTATGGTTAACGTTTAGGGAAATTTTTATTGCTTCATGGCAGTTTAAGATCCTTAATTGGCTGGTTCTTTGAAATGAAGGCATACGGTAAGGACCCAAACCTCGGAAGGCTGACGTGAATGACATATGCAGAATTAGAAGCCAGGCTTCCTGGAACGGTTGGTAGGATTTAGTTCAGAAGCAGAAGTGTTCATTTTTTTTTCACGCTCCGTGATATGCTCGGGACTCCCGGATGTCCTGCTACTTTAGCAGCTTCCACCCACGCCCCAGGATTCTACGTGCAGATAGAGAAGTTGGGCATGGATGGGTTAATCCACCCAACTGTACTCTTTCATGATCAGAGTGCAGTCAAACATCAGGTTTGGTTACATGGCGTTGTAATGGGGTCGTGATGCAAAACTTGGCTGATCCAATGGGTTAGAGCGGGTTGTCCTGGAAGATTTCAGCTCCGAGTGAGCTAAATCTACTTTAGGCTTGACAAACCAACAGAGGAGTCTAATTCCTGCAAATTCTCGAGATAGCAAGGCAAGCTTCCAGTCCGGAAAATGCCGAGGCAGGTAGGAGCTCAGCTATGCAAGGGTAAGATAAGGGTGCAGGTCTGGAACTTCTGACTCACAGGTGTGCCTGATCAAAAAGCATAAGGTGAGAATCCACTTCCCAGACTCAGAACTGCAAGTCAGAGCAGGCACGAGAGCACGGCTGACCTGATGCTGAACCTCCAGACTGATACCTAAATGGTTCCTCCATTCTCCCTGACCTGATCACAGAGCCTGAGGCAGAGTGGAGTCTCCAGGTAATCACTAAGAGGTCCCACTGTGGGATATGAGGGCTTCGAGAGCAGGGAATTCCTTGGTCACCACATCCTTCTTTAGCGACTATTTTTGTGGATTTCTTTATTCCTTTCCGAATTCTTGGAGAATTGGAGATTAATGAATGTTGGAGATTAATCAAGTTCCAGATGCAGTTTTTACCTTGACCAGGTATCATTCTTGCGACCCTGAACAGATGCTCAACAGAGGACCAGGTATCCCCTCCCTGGCATGGCTGCAGGTGTGCCTGGGTCCTACAGATGGCCCAGGGCCCTGCATTTCCCCCTCTGAGCCGCCTTTGAATCTGCTGACTGACGACAGTGATGACTGGACGTCTCCATGACTGAACTAAAATCTTCAGGCTGCCAAAACACTGCGATAAATTTCCTTAATGGAACTGTTGGCTAGAGGAGGAAGCATCTACAGAAGCCTTGCTTGTACTTCCATCCAAAGCTCTTCCCTCTGATTCTAAGCTCCAGGCTCTCGGTAGATTGCCTAATTATTTGGAAAGGTGCTGAGCTAGCAGGTGGTCTAGCTCAGCCCAGTCGAAGCACCGAGGGCCGCCCGCATCCACACGAGTCTGCGTCTTAAGAGACCTGCCCCTGCGGGACCATTCCCTCAGCTAAACACATCCTCTCTGGTCCAGCCTCCTTAGTCCAGAATATCAGGATGGCGACTCGGAAAGAAAAGGTACTGGCAAGCTAGGACAGCCTCTGACCCGGCAGTGAGGCACGTGCAAAACAGAGAAGCATGTTCTCGTGAACTGGTGAGGATGCGCAAGGAGGTTCAGCTGCAAGTGAAGAGAAATCCAGCAAGAGAGCAGGTCTGATGTTCAGATTATAGACCCAAGAGGAGCCCAGTGCAGGGGGCAAAGGATGGTCTTCGGGTTCTTGCAAACCCTAAATGCTTCCACTGACTATCCATTAATTCATCCATCCAACATTTATTACAACCTACTACATACTCTGATGCTGGACTAGGCGTGTGCCAAGCCCAGATTCTGTCAGCGGAGCTCGTTTTCCAGGCAGAAGTTAGGTTAGGGTGAAGGAAGGAAATTGTTATTTAAGTATTTACTGCATGGCGGGCACTTTCGTAGTGAGGATTTCATTTGATCCTCGAAACAATCCCGTAGATATTATTCTCCCCAGCTCCGACGAAGGCCAAAGAAAGCACATTTCATGAAAGTAGGATAAAGGGGAATAAAACCAGAGTGGAGTTGATCATCCACGGGACCCACACAAGGTACCACCTCTGAGTCTCTGCTCACTTACCTGTAAAATGGATAGTTGTACCCGTCTTGGAGGACAGTTGTAAGGAAGGAAATTGCATTACATGGCAAGTACAAAAGTCCCAACTCTAAGGTTTCACGCCCGGCAAATGGTTGCTAAGTGTGTGTCTCCTGCATTCCCACCGGAGGACGATGCCCTAGAGGCTGCTGGAGCAGCAGGATGACGCCTGGCCCAGGTGACACACACACAACCCTGAGCCGGCCAGAGCTGGCGTGGGACGGCCGGAGCTCAGCCCCCAGTCCCGAGGGGCTGGAAGGGCAAGACAGTCATTAGCATTAGCACAGCATGACCAGCTTTCCTCGGGCTGGATGACAAGAGCGCTGCTGCATTTCAGCAGGCCCCACGGCCTCAGCCCCCCGAAGCAGCCCCCAGTCCCGAGGGGCTGGAAGGGCAAGACAGTCATTAGCATTAGCACAGCATGACCAGCTTTCCTCGGGCTGGATGACAAGAGCGCTGCTGCATTTCAGCAGGACCCACGGCCTCAGCCCCCCGAAGCAAGGAAGTCCTGGCCCCAAGTCATTGCTCCCAGAGCCCCATCTCCAGGCGTCGCGGCTCTCAGCCCTTCCTCCTGTGACTCAACAATTCCTCAGCGGTTTCCACCTGCCTCTAGCCTCGTTTCCCTGACCCTCTGTGTCTCTGATGCTGTCTCTCTCCGCCGATATCAGCTAGGTTCACGTCAGCTAGGTGCACGGTGAGCTCGCTCGGGGCTGAGTCACGCAAAGTCCAGGGCCCCCGGAGGTGCTCAGCCAGTCACTGGACCTGTGAAGGCTGAGCTGCCGGCGGGACAAGTGGCCCTTCCTTCAGGGTCCCCGAGCCTGCGCAGGACACGGTTGGTCTCAGGCTCTGTCTCTCTGTGTCTCTTTCTTTCTCACACACACATGCACAAGCACGACCTCAACAAGTCAAGGATGTGGTGTCACGGTATCCAGGCCCCACGGCCCCACGTGAAAACGCTTCTTTCCCTTGGCTTCTGAATAGCACTTGCTTCCTTCTCATGAAGGAAGGTGACTCCAGCCTAGGGCCTAAAAACAGGGCTTTTCTGTTTCTGACTCCTGTTCACGAATTGAACCACAGTTAAAAAGCAGGGAGAAAGTCTGCTTTGTTTCTGCATCATTCATGTCATAGGGCCTGGGTGGCACTGCAGAACTGTCACCAACTTCTCGGTTTGAACTCCTACCCAGAATCCATCCTGGGAAAGTCTCTTCCTTCACACCCACCAAATTCACACTAGTTTGTTACTTGAAGCCATGAGCACAAAACATCAGTGGAAAGGCTTTGGGATGCGGAATCGGAAAGGATGTGAAGGTAGGGAAGATACGTCAATAACAGACTGAGAGAGTGGGTAGTTCTGGGGATAGACATTATCTAAAAGCTATGAAGAATTCCCCTCTTCATTTAGAACCCCATTCTCCATGTTTCTGAATTCAAAGTCTTCCACTCAATCATAGCTTAGCTGAAACCCTTCCTCGATCGTCTGTCATTAATAACTTCTTTCTTTTCAATACCCCGGCCCCTCTTATCTTTTTCTCTTATCACACTCATTAATTTGCCCTGGGGTAGATCCAGGTTCTGTAGGGCCTAAAGTTTAAACAATTGGGGGGGAGGCACCTCCTTGGGGAAAATAATTATAAGTTAAAAATCACTAAGTCACAGTCAGTAAAAATTAGATGTGAAAATGATTATTTGTTTAAAATAAAGAAATCACAACAAAATCAAGTTTTAACAAGTTAATGAATAAAACAAACATTACAAAATCTAGAAAAAAAATCACATTTTCATGAAGTAAGTACCTGTCAGAGTTACTTAACTATTGTTTATAGAGAAAATGGAAAGATAATTCAGTGTTTCTTCTACAAGGTTGGCCATAATTTTATTATTGTTAATAACAGGAATAAATAAAATATACAACTTCACATATAGGCGTAGTACCCACTCTGTCCTATGGCCACCAGGTTGTACCTAGATACCTACACATGCTATTATTTTGTGCATTATCAACAACAACCAGAAAATGTATGATGCGTGTATAATTGTATAACTATTTATGCTGTGTTATCGAGAGCATTCCTGACTTCAGAAAGTTCTGTTTTGACCAGGCACTGCTGTGAACTGAATCTTCTGTTTACAGTTTTACGTGTCTGATTAGAAGAATTTCCCACCAACTAGCTTTGGGCTCCATTTACTTTACGGCTGGTGTCTCCTCCATGCCCACCCACTTCCTGTGCTGAGTGCCACGGGGCCTGCTCCTGTCGCGACAGAGCCACTGCTTGGCACCTGCATCAGCACGGGGGCGGGGGGGGGGTGAGATGTTTCTAGAAATCACTCCTGCACCAGTGCAAGTGGGAAACGGTTCGTTCCACAATGCAGTGCCCGGGAGCCCCACTCATACATTTCAAAAAGCCCAACTAGATGTGTCCTCAGCACAACGTCTCCTTTGCTGGATCTCAAAAATATCCTTGGCTTTTTCAGCAATGGGGGAAAGCAAGAAGGGAGACACAGGTGGAAAAAAAAACCCCAAAACTCAACTTTTTCAAATTTTACCAAAATGTATGGCCAGGTAAGTGAATTGATAGGGTCTCTCCCTGGGGTCGGAAAGGAGTGAGGGGCACTGACGCATGGGTGCCATACACTTCATGCTAAATCTGCTGCTGCTTGAACTTGGTCTTACAGTAATTTACGTCCTCGTCTAATTATGCCTTCTACCTTTGAGAGCACTTTCACATTTCCAGTTCCTGATACAGTTCTTTTCCCACAGAAGTGACTCAGTAAATTTTGTTGAATTAATTAATTCATATCTATCAATGAGCAAGTTAGAGTAACCTGATCTCTGCTCTGACGTGATTAAGTGTGCAGAGAATCTGGGCTGTCCACTCTCTTCGTGGAGAGGACACCTATCGGTAGCTTTGGTCCTGAGATTCTCTGGAGCGCCAGGGTTTCTTCCACTGGTCAAGAAGGTCAGAGACCGCTTGGTGAGGATTCCTGTAAGGACTGTAATTTATTAGTTTAAATAATCAACTTGTTACTATGATTTACAGTAAGAGATTGGTTAAGTAAATTATGACACATCTATACAATGAAATGCCCTGTTAAAATGCACATAATAGAACTATGACTTCTGAAACGGAAAAAGATCCATGGTGTATGCGGGGGAGCGGGAAAGGCTCCCCTCCAATATCATCGCCAGTTCAAACATCTCCAAGCAGTATTTTGTCCTTCCTGCTGGCCTGCACAAGAAACCCTACAAACACCCGATCCCCTGTAGCCTCGGTGAGACTTCCATCCACTGACCTCTCCACTTCCTCCTTTTCATGACATCCCTCCCATCCAGCTTGGAGTCCATGGCCCATTATTTCAACTACTCTCCTGCAGGTACACTAAACTCCCTTGGCCCTTGTATTTTTGCTTGTTTTTCACCATTAAAAAAAAAAAAAAATA
>NW_006798732.1:213420-231063 GCF_000442215.2 Lipotes vexillifer | reverse complement strand
TATATATATATATATATATATATATATATATTTATTTATTTATTTTTGGCTGCATTGGGTCTTCGTTGCTGCGCACGGGCTTTCTCTAGTTGCGAAGGGCGTGGGCTGCTCTTCGTTGTGGTGCGCGGGCTTCTCATTGCGGTGGCTTCTCTTGTTGCGGAGCACAGGCTCTAGACACACTGGCTTCAGTAGTTGCGGCACATGGCTTCAGTAGTTGTGGCTCGTGGGCTCAGTACTTGTGGCTCGTGGGCTTTAGAGCACAGGCTCAGTAGCTGTGGCGCACGGGCTTAGCTGCTCCGCGGCATGTGGGATCTTCCCGGACCAGGGCTCAAGCCTGTGTCCCCTGCATTGGCAGGTGGATTCTTAACCGCTGCGCCACCAGGGAAGCCCTCGCCATTTATTTTATTGTGGTAACATACACAAAACATAAAACTCACCATCTTATTTATTTTTAAGTGTACAATTCAGTAGCGTTAAGTACATTCACAATGATGCAACCATCACCACCATCCATCACCAGAACTCTTTTCATCTTGCAGAACTGAAACTCTGTACCCATTAAACACATACACATACACACACACACACACACACCCATTCCCCTTTCCTGAGAGTCCCTGGAAATGACTGTTCTCCTTCGTCTCTATGATTTTGAGTACTCTAGGTATTTCACATAAGTGGAATCGTATAGCATTGTCTTTTTGTGACTGGCGTATTTCACTATAATAATTTTTTTCCAGTTATCTTGAAGTTTATTTAAACCAAGGGGAAAAAACCCACATGTTTTCATGCAACACATACTTGGTTCTTTAAATAACAGTTGTGACAAATAACATAGAGAATTAAGGAATACTGTACGATGTCTCAAACACTTTGAAATACCATAGTAGCCTATACGTACATAGAGGCATGCCTTAGGTGGGAATAGGAATGCAGCTTAGAAAAGAAAGAAAAAAAAGCACACTGGAACTACTCAATTTCTTTAAAATCACTGAGCAAGAGGAGCAACATTGAACTTCCAGACCGACGTAACATCGTTTAGCAAGGTTCATCCATATTGTAGCATCTGTCAGAACTTGCTTTCTTTTTAAGGCTACATAACACTCCATGGTGTCATTTACACCCACACACATATATTTACCACACTTTGCTTATCTGGACACTTGCTCTGCTTCCACATGTTGGCTAGATCTCTCTCTCTCTCTCTCTTTACATTTTATATATTTTTATTGATATCTCCATTTTGTTCATACATCATTTTCTTGACCTCCTCATCTTCCTTTAGCTCTTTCAGCATCTTTAAGGCAGCTACTTTAAATCATTACCTAGTAAGTCTACCATCTGGTGTTTCTCTGGGCCAGTTTCTGTTGGTTTATTTATTTTTTCCTTTGAATGGGCCATACTTTGCTCTTTCCTTAGTATTGCTTGTGATTTTCTGTTTAAAGCTGGACATTGCATCTAATGATGTGCTAACTCTGGAAATCAGATTCTCCCCCTTCCCCAAGGTTTGCTGATTTCTCTCTTTGTCTCTCTCTCCCTCCCTCCCTCTCTCTCTCTCCCTCCCTCCCTCTCTCTCTCTCTCTCTCTCTCTCTCTCTCTCCTCTCTCTCTCTCTCTCTCTGTTGTTATAGGCTGTTTCCATGCTAAGGATCAGCCTGAGGTGTAAACTCTTCAATGAGTGGGGCTGGGAAAACTGGACAGCTACATGTAAAAGAATGAAACTAGAACATTCTCTAACATCATACACAAAAATAAACTCAAAATGGATTAAAGACCTAGATGTAAGACTAGATACTATAAAACTCCTAGAGGAAAATATAGGGAGGACATTCTTTGACATAAATTGCAGCAAGGTCTTTTTGGACCCATTTCCCAGAGTAATGAAAATAAAAACAAAAATAAATAAATGGTACCTAATCAAACTCAAAAGCTTTTGCACAGCAAAGGAAACCATGAACAAAATGAAAAGACAACCTATAGAATGGGAGAAAACATTTGCAAATGATGCAGCCAAGGAGGGATTAATCTCCAAAATATACAAACAGCTCATACAGCTCAATATCACAAAAACAGACAATCCAAATAAAAAAATAGGCAGAAGACATAAATAGACATTTCTCCAAAGACATACAGATGGCCAAAGGCACAGGAAAAGATACCTAAACACTGCTAATTATTAGAGAAATGCAAATCAAAACTACAGTGAGGTACCACCTTACACCAGTCAGAATGGCCATCATCAAAAAGTCTACAAATAATAAATGCTGGAGAGGGTGTGGAGAAAAAGGACCCCTCCTACACTAATGGTGGAGCCACTATGGAGAACAGTACAAAGGTTACTTTAAAAACTAAAAACAGAGCTACCATATGATCCTGCAATCCCTCTCCTGGGCATATATCCAGAGAAAACCATAATTTGAAGAGATACATGCACCCCAATGTTCACTGCAGCACTATTTACAATAGTCAAGATATGGAAGCAACCTAAATGTCCACTGACAAATGAATGGATAAAGAAGATGTGGTACATATAAACAATGGACTACTACTCAGCCATAAAAAAAGAACAAAATAATGCCATTTGTAGCAACATGGATGCAACTAGAGATTATCATACTAAGTGAAGCAATTCAGACAGAGCAAGACAGATATCATATGATACCACTTATATGTGGCATCTAAAAAACTGATACAAATGAACTTATTCGCAAAACAGAAACAGACTGAAAGACATAGAAAACAAAGCTAACTCATGACTGGTTTGGCTTTTTGGTGGATTATTCCTCTATTCTTAGGTCATATGATTACCAAAGGGGAAAGGTGGGTGGGAGGGATAAATTAGGAATTTGGGAGTAACATATACACACTGCTATATATAAAGTAGATAACCAACAAGGACCTACTGTATAGCACAGGGAACTATACATATATATATATATATATATATATATATATATATATATATATATATATGTCTGAATCACTTTGCTCTACACCTGAAACTAACGGAACATTGTAACTCAACTATACTTCAATATTAAATACATAAATATAAATGGAAAAACTTTTCTTGTCCAATAAAAATTTAATCCACAAGTTGACCAACTACTCCCAAGGGGCAAATCTGGCCTGATATATGTTTTTGTATGGCTTTCAAGCCATACACAAGCTAAGAATGGTTTTAAGGTTTTTAAAAAATTGCAGAAATTGTATGTGACCCACAGCATCTAAATATTATCTGGTCCTTTACAGAAAAGAAGTTTGCCAACTCCTGGCTTAATCCACTCATATTTATTGTGATTGCTGTTTCACTGCATATTCGTAACAGTTCTACTTTTAATTTACTATCACGTTCCTTTGCAATTTTCTCCTATTCTGTCTTCTGCTGGATTGATAAATGTTTCCGGTCTTCCTGTTTCTCCCTGCTATTTTTTTGGAAGCTATAGATTCTATTCTTTTGGTGACTACTGTTAAAATTTTTTAATGTATTCTTCCCTATTTTTTAAAAAAATTATTTTTATTTATTTATTTTTGGTGGCATCGGGTCTTTGTTGCTGCACGTGGGCTTTCTCTGGTTGCAGTGGGCGGGGGCTACTCTTCGTTGCAGTGCACGGGCTTCTCATTGCGGTGGCTTCTCTTGTTGCCGAGCACAGGCTCTAGGCACACAGGCCTCAGCAGTTGTGGCACGTGGGCTCAGCAGTTGTGGCTCGTAGGCTCTAGAGCGCAGGCTCAGCAGTTGTGGCGCACGAGCTTAGCTGCTTCGCAGCATGTGGGATCTTCCCGGACCAAGACTCGAACCTGTGTCCCCTGCAACGGCAGGCGGACTCCCAACCACTGCGCCCCCAGGGAAGTCTCTTCCCTATGTTTTTAATGCCAAGTCTAAAGTTGGTCAGCATTTAACCTTCTCCCACTAAATACTTCATACTGTTATTTAGAACTTCAGATTTATCTAATATAACACCAAAAACTTTTCTAATAATCATATTGTACTGTTAAAGACTAAAAGAGAAACTTTAGACTAAAAATAGTTGATATACTGTCTTTTATTTCTGTCAACATCTGTGTTCTCTGTTACCTTGTGGTCCATACTTTCTGGGTTCTTTTTTTTTAAGTATATCCTATAATAAGGGTCTATGATTGGTCAACTTTCTAAATCTTTGTAATTATGTAAATGTCTATTTTTGCATTTTTAATAGTTTTGCAGTCTAAAATGCTAGACGGAGGGTTAATTTCTCTCAGGTGTTGAGGACATTACGTCTCCCTACATGTGTTGTAATAATGACACGTCTGCTGTCAGTCTGTTGAGTGCTCCTTTGCGTGGAATCTGCTTTTTATCTATGATAGTTTTAAAGTTTTTGCTACCGAACCCAAGTTTGTGTGCCCGATGCACAGTGAGGCCAAACAAACCAAAACATCACAGCTGCAGCAGAGAAAGGTTTATCACAGGGTCGTGCAAGAAGACAGGTGGCTTGTGCCCCCAAAACCCTGAACTCTCAGAAGGGTTTCAGCTAAGCATATTAAAGGCCAGGTGAGGGAGGGGCGTGGTTAGCTGTTGCAAACTTCCGGGTGCCGGAATCCCTCGTTTTTGCCACTGTCCACGTAGATCAGGTCACGATGTTCCTGTAAACCTCCAGCAACACACATGTGATTCTCTGTTCTACAACTTTTTATCTCTATATGAACGGAAAGGTGTTACACCTTTAAAGGTCAGAGCCTTGAGAATGGGATGTATTTCAGGCTACAGGCAACATTCTTTTTAAAACGGCACAGAGCCTGCAGCACAGGCAATGGAGCACGGAAGTTAAAGTAAAAGAAACAGATCTAATATGGAGTCAGATTTGTTCTTCTCTGTTACAGTTTTTCTCTTTATTTTTGGTGTTCTTCAACCTCACTATGTTGTACTTATTTTTCTTCCTCCTGCTTGCTACTGGTTGTCCCTTTAATCTGAGCATTCATGCTGTCTTACAATTCTGGAAAATTTCAGCTCTTCTTTCTTCAAATCTTGCTTCTCCAGTCCTCTTTCCTGTCACCCCATACTGGGCATATATTGGAGGACTTGTGTCCCTCCCTATCAAAGTCTCTACTATCGCCCACAGGATTGCACCACTAATGCTTCTCCATCATTCCAAGTGGAAAATTAAGATACAAAATAAACAGTGAAGTGCTTAACTATTATTTGCCTAAAGCAAAATCCTAATTCAGAAATGCATTGAGTCACAGTATTTAAACCAGGGACATAAGATTATGGCAAAATCCTGTTTATGCCACTACAAGGCTAAAATTATAATCATACATTGAATTTAATAAACTTAAAATCAGAAAGATTCTTAAAAACTGAAATTGATAAGCGACAATAACATTACTATCCAAATCTATGATTTGTAACTAGTTTTGTGAATTCTCTGATTTTTGAATCCTGAGGTCATTAAAAAACTTACTGATACAGGCTTACAGTAATGGTAGCCTGTGTCTTTTCTATTGTGTGTATATGTTACAACCCTACACTAAAATACCATCGTCCAGCAACCCTTGCTGCTTAAGTTTTCTACACAACAAGCATTATCTCATAACGATTTTCTACGTAATAGCTGTCACTCTCTGCTATCTTGTTTGTCTGTCTTCAACCCCGTGAAGCTGGACGCTGAGTCTTTTTTAGTCATTACTGTATCTCCTAGAACATTCTCTTGCACATAGTAGATACTCTAATATTTGTGGAATGAATGGTAAGCTCCTATATTTTTACATGTTTCAGATTTAAATTTGAGTTAAAATTAAGGAAGAGAGACATTTTGATGAAAGTGCATAAAATAGGAGCACTGTAGGTGTGTTGTGGGCCCAGATGGAGCACAGAGCGTGTGACCATAGGAGGTACAACAAACTGGGCGAGGCCACCAGTCAGGGGACGCAAACAGTGGGCGAGCTGTGGTCACAGCCTCGGTTAACTGTGGAAAGACAGGAGGGCGTGAAAGCCAGCCAGATGGCTAGAGTCCACTAACCTGCTCAGGATAAAGCCTGGATGCTTAGATACGAGCTTACGACAAATCTGGAAACGGCTGCTCTGATGGAAACATGGTCCATGGGGTGCATCCCCTGACTGATCCCAATTACATCCAACGCCTTAACGTGGCAGATGCGGCCCTTCACGTCTGGTTCCCCCGGACCATCGTCTCCTCTGTCATCTCTCCGCCACTTGTTCTCCTTCCTGCTCCCCCCGCCACCACCACTGTGAGCTCCTCACACTCCTCTGACATGGGTCTGCCTGGCCCTCACAGGCTCTGGCTTTGCCCCTTTCCTTCCCCATAGAATACTGTACCTTCTCTCCTTATCTTCGTTCCCCCTTAGGTCTCCTGCCTGTCTTCTACTCTTCCCTCACAGCTTGGCTTAAACATGGGCTCTCGTGGGAAGTGCTTTCGGCTCCCCAAGATCAGGTAGGACACCTTTCTGATGTGTCCCCATAGCATCCACTCACCCCTACGTAGCAGTTATCCTACGGTTTTGAAGTTGCCACTTTTCACGGCTATCTCCCCGGCCCGGCAGTACCATCCTCAAAGACAGGGGCTGGGTTTTGCTCTCAGGTACATTCCAGGACCCAGCATGACTGACACACACAGGGGAGACAGTAAATCGTTACTGAATGAATGGTGAGTAAACGAATGAAGAATGAGTGGATGAATGAATGAATGAATGAATGTGAACAGGCTGAGTCACAGGCAGCCTGAGGAGGCTGGTAATAGAGCCGGTTGAGTCTCAAACCCACCAAAGAAGTGTGTCCGGCTCAGGAGTCAAGGGAGCTTCAGGGCAGACGGGGAGGCCTCGGTATCACAGCTGAGGTGTGTGTGCTAAGCAAGGTTGAGTCAAACACACGTGAAGCTAGGGCACAGTAAAACCACGACGCGGACAGAGCTGGCCTTTGTCCGTTGTATAACAAGCTGACTTCAGACACCAAATCCCCTCCTCTTTCTCCTTCGTACAACACCAGCTCTGGCTGGTGAGGTCTTCCTCCTAAGTCATGGGTATTCGAACTGCAGGATGTTCTCAGAAACTCTGGCATTGTGGCCACAAGAAGCTTCCCATTGTGCTGGGGGCCAGATAGGCGTGGGCTTCATCAATCTCTCAGTGGAGAGTCAGAGAGCCTCCCAGAAGGACACAGACTCAGCCAGCACGAGGCACTGAGGTGTTAAAGAGGGAAGCGCCTGCCATAAAGACAGTGGGCTGGAGCTGAGCTTTAATGATGCACGAATCATACGTATACACTTTCCACCAACTGGAATCTATTATTTCTCTGAGCCAGCTGTTTCCTCGGCTTCGTTCCCTATCATGGAAGGGAGACCTTGAGATGTTACATCTTTCCAATCCTACGTCCTCAGAAATCTATACTTTAATGAAGGGACTCGCTTCTCCTCCAAGAACCCCTCTGTGACAAAAGTCTGCTTGGGTACAGCCTAATGCACGCATAATAAAGACATACGGCCATAAAACCGAGCAAAATTCCTGGCAGCCTGTTATCTACAGTGATTGTAGATTGTGAATGGACATTTTAAAGAGACGCTTACAAGTCAGTTGTACCTTCTGGTACAATTACCTTGTACAAACATGACTCACTTCGGCAGTTTAAATGCAAGAGTTGGGTGTCCCCAAATCAACAGTCTTATAAATAAATCTCTGAATCACGAACTGAACGCGTAAATGTTATAAATATTTCTCTTGATCTCAAACACAGTTTTAGATTTAAGATCTGATGCGTTAAAATACCTTCGGGAAAACGCGAGAAACAGAAGCAGAGATCATGGCCATCCCTGTGCACTGGGGCGAAGCTGCTTTCTGCACTTGAGAAGCCACCATCCTTTCGGGAAGACAGAAACTCCAGCAGTCAGAGTGTGGAGGATACAGTCTTCTTCAATCCAGGACGGGAGGCTGCTTTTATGTGTTGGTGCAGCCCATTTGCTTTGTTTCTTACATAGCACTCACAGGGCAGACTTTTATGGTAATAGAGCAACGCTAATGCTTTTGGGTGGGACGGCCCAGGAGTCTTGAGGGTAACAGAACATGTAACTGGAGGAATGCGGTTGTGTCGGCTGGGAACGCCGAGGAGAGGACGATCCAGGCCAGAAGGATGTATACATTTTTTTTGGAACGCTCGCTCAAAGGCACTGTGTATCTCAGTAAGCGCCGGCTTTCCAATCAGTGGAACATTTTTTGTTGTTGTTAAACATTAAGAAAAAGCCCACTTTGAAAGCATGGAGAGAAATTTAGGTGCTGACATCATCCACCCACTAGATTCATTTCTTTTTGTGAAATCCTAAAGTTTTATTTGTGTCTGATTAAAAATATATTAGAAGTTTCTGTTAGATTCTCATTATTTCATGGATTACAGCGTACAACGGTCGTCACTCACATGGGCCTAAGAGTCAAATCTATAGTCAGAGCTCTATCATCTGTGTTTGAAGTATGAAATCACATGTCAGGACACAGGCAGTTGTTTTTCTCCTGTTTAAAACTGCTGTGTGGGCTTCCCTGGTGGCGCAGTGGTTGAGAGTCCGCCTGCCGATGCAGGGGACGCGGGTTCGTGCCCTGGTCCGGGAAGATCCCACATGCCGCGGAGCGGCTGGGCCCGTGAGCCATGGCCGCTGAGCCTGCACGCCCGGAGCCTGTGCTCCGCGACGGGAGAGGCCACAGCAGTGAGAGAGGCCCGCGTACCACACAAAAAAACCAACCAACCAAACAAACAAACAAAAACCCGCTGTGTGACAGCCAACCTGCCGATGATTCCTACAGAATGTTCGGGGTCAAAAGAGAACCACTTCAGCTGACCATTCTTTCCCAGTACTTTTCTGAATTTGTGTCTGTGTTGCTCCTAGTCATTTTCACATCTTCGGCTGCTGTTGCATTCCCATCTCTTGGAAGGATCCAGGGAAATACAAGGTTCCTCTGTGGCCAAGGGGAAAGATGCCTGCCAAGAACTCTGAACTTCTGGTGAAGGTCACCAAATACTACAAAATGGACGCAGCACAGTAAAATCATCTTCTTGTTGTGCACAAACGCATAGCCAATGGCAACGGCATTTTGTGGAGAAATCTGATATCATATAATAACACTAGTACAGCTAGGCTCGGGGGAGCACAGTAAAATACCTCTGAAGGGCACGCAGCAATTCTGTGGTCAGACAAGGACCAACCCAAAGCTCCGAACATCCCAGAATAATCATCACGACAAAGAACGGGTATGGGTTGCACATATTAGACCCCCGTGTACAGCTCAGCATCACAGGCCAGAAACTTTCCACCTGGTTCTCACTAAGTCCTTTGAAGAAGGAAACCCAGACCCGCACAGTCTATTCTCTTGAACGTGAAATGATCACCCCAGATGCTCAGGCTCACGGCATGTCAAAACACGAGGTGATTCCCTCTACAGATCCACTGGAGATGCTTACAGTACCCAGGGTATTAATTCTGGTCCAACAAGAGCTTAAGTTTTGGGGGTTGGCAGGACAGAGTGGGAGCGGGGTATTTTGGAGGACATCCATTGCCCATTCTCAAACCACTTTTTCAACAAGAGTAACTTACTGCTAAGGATGGGGCCTTCACAAGCATCTGGGGAGAAGGGAAGTTGCCTGGAGGCAGCTCAGAAGGGACTGGGATGAGGGCAGAGGATGCTAACCGACCCTCCAGTCCTAGGTCCCTTTGCCGGGCACAAGTGAGGTCTCTTCCCCAAAAGCAGCAGCAAACCCTTTTGACTTTAAAAACAGTACCAGATAACAAGCTTTTTCACAGCAAAGGAAACCATAAACAAAACAAAAAGAGAACCTACGAAATGGCAGAAAATATTTGCAAGCAATGTGACTGACAGGGCTTAATTTCCAAAATATACAAATAGCTCATACAACTCCACAAGAAAACAACAAACAACCCAATTGAAAAAATGGGCAGAAGACCTAAACGGACATTTCTCCAAAGGAGATGTACAGATGGCCAAGAGGCACATGAAAAGATGCTCAACATCGCTAATTATTAGAGAAATGAAAATCAAAACTACAATGAGGTATCACCTCATGCTGGTCAGAATGGCCATCATTAAAAAGTCTACAAATAACAAATGCTGGAGGGGGTGTGTAGAAAAGGAAACCCTCCTACGCTGTTGGTGGGAATGTAAGTTGGTGCAGCCACTATGGAAAACAGTAGGGAGGTTCCTCAAAAAATTGAAAATAGAATTACCATATGACCCAGCAATCCCACTCCTGGGCATATACCCAGATAAAACTATAATTCAAAAAGATACATGCACCCCTATGTTTATAGCAGCACTATTCACAATAGCCGAGACATGGAAACAACCTAAACGTCCATCAACAGATGAATGGATAAAGAAGATGTGGTAAATATATACAATGGAATACTACTCAGCCTTAACAAAGAACGAAATAATGCCATTTGCAGTAACGTGGTTGGACCTAGAGATTATCATACGAAGTGAAGTAAGTCAGAAAGAGAAAGACAAATACCACCATTTGATATCACTTATATGTAGAATCTAAAATATGACACAAATGAACAAATCTATGAAATGGAAACAGACTCACAGACACAGAGAGCAGACTTGTGGTTGCCAAGGGGGAGGGATGGATTGGGAGTGTGGGATTAGCAGATGTAAACTCATATACAGGATGGATAAACAACAAGGTCCTACTGTATAGCACAGGGAACTATGGTCAATAACCTGAGATAAACCATTATGGAAAAGAATATAAAAAAGAATGTGTGTGTATATATATGTGTGTGTGTGTGTATATATATATATATATATATATATATATATATATACACACACACACACATATATATACACACACACGCACACACATATATAAAAACGGAATCACTTTGCTGTACAACAGAAATTAACAAAACATTGTAAATCAACTCTACTTCAATTAACAAAGGTATTTTGACCCCTTTAATTACTGAGTCCCCTTCAGTGACGGAGTTCCCTAAGTTCTAGCTGGGTTCCCACTGCCGATTAGAGACTACATGCCTCAGGTGTGGCCGCAAAACTAAATTCACTCCAGTGACAGAAGTGGGAAGAAATAATTTATGTGATTTCCAGGCCACCCCCTTAATGGCAAGTTGCTGGTCCTGAATGTCTCCTTCCTGCTGGCTGGAAGATTTGGTGGCTGGATGCACCTTGGAGGCCACACATTCAGGGCGGCAGAACACCTCCATCGCCCTGGACATACTCACCTATGGGTTGCTACAGGGGGAATAAATACATCTCTATCCTATTTAAGCCACTGTATTTTGGATCTCTTTGTTACAGCAGCTACGTAATAAGCCTAACGAACACTCCCCATGCAGCAGGGGCTGTATTTTATTCCTCTTTGTAACCTCATCATGACTCAGCTCAGTGGTTTATATTGAATAAGCTTTCAGTAGCTTATTGCTTATTGGGATGAATGCTGAATAAATGAAATCCATATATGTGAAATGTTAGCCCCAAGAGAAGTATTTAAAAGCTTAAAATCCTACATACTTCTAATTTATTTTTTTTTATTTTTTTATTTTTTTTTTTTTTGCGGTTCACAGGCCTCTCACTGTTGTGGCCTCTCCTGTTGCAGAGCACAGGCTCCGGACACGCAGGCTCAGCAGCCATGGCTCAGGGGCCCAGCCGCTCTGCGGCATGTGGGATCTTCCCGGACCGGGGCACGAACCCGTGTCCCCTGCATCGGCAGGCGGACTCTCAACCACTGCGCCACCAGGGAAGCCCACTTTTAATTTTTAAATGACATCAGACAAAGTTATGTTCTGCCAGGTTTGTCCTTCACACATCATAATAGGCCTACGATTAAATTTGGTAAAATGTAGAAAGGACAGAAAATGAAATGACTCTTAAAGATGGTACCTATATAGTAATGCTTTGGGTTTTGTTTTTTTTTCCAGTTTTTAAAGTATCATAGAATTGTAAAATAATACACTCAAGGGTAAATTATGAATTAACAATTTAAACTAATTTTACATCCAAAATTATCCTTTCTTCTTCCCAAGAAAAGTTATCAACTTCCAAATCAGCTAAAATATTGCTATAACATTTAACTGCAAATATGTGTTCCATAAAAGGTAATCAATATGCATCAAAGAGCTTGATCCTCCATTGAAACAAACCTGATTCTTTGCTGACAAAACCTGGTCAAAACAATTTGTACATCTATCCTGCATTCCTCGGAAAAATTAGCTGTGTGAAAAAACAGACTTACCTTAAAAATGTTATTTAATTCATCTGTAGTCACTGCAGGTAACTCAAAGACTTCAGCCAAGTTTTTTTTTTTTTTTTTAAGGGAAGAGTCAACAGAATTTCATGTTGTTTCACAAATAATGATTTTTAAAAGGTTGCACTGCTGCTTGCTCAAGGCTAAATTACTTCTGCTTTGATGTCACTACTTCTAATAGTAAAGCTTTGTGAAGAGCCTTTTTTAAAAATGTAAAACCAAAGAAATATAGTGTAGAGCCTAGATGTCAATACACAAGCACTGATTTTCAGGGCTGATGCTTTCATGAGTGTCTTATTTATGCCAGAGGAGAGAAGAAATTGCCAGTCCGTCTACTAGGAAATCCTACAAAGACTCCCCGCCCCACCAGATCTCACTCCACTCAGCTCTAAGGGTACAGTAATTTCTTAAGGTGAAACTAATAATCCTTAGCAAATATAATTGTGTGTTCTCATTGCCAATTTACTTATTAAAGTTAAGTCCTTGTTAGAGTTCATTCCAACTCTAAAAAATAATTTCTTATCCTAGCAAATCAATCTCCTTCCCCAATGGGTGTTGTTTTAAACATACAGACTGATTAGCATCCTTTTAGTTTAATCAACTATAAATGGTATGCCTGGGGCTTCCCTGGTGGCGCAGTAGTTGAGAGTCCGCCTGCCGATGCAGGGGACACGGGTTCGTGCCCCGGTCTGGGAGGATCCCACGTGC
Organism: Lipotes vexillifer; assembly: GCF_000442215.2. Lineage (NCBI taxonomy): Eukaryota > Metazoa > Chordata > Mammalia > Artiodactyla > Lipotidae > Lipotes > Lipotes vexillifer. Next base: position 218,100 of record NW_006798732.1, on the reverse strand, counting down.
CGCGTGAGCCATGGCCGCTGGGCATGCACGTCCGGAGCCTGTGCTCCGCAATGGGAGAGGCCACAACACTGAGAGGCCCGCGTATCGCAAAAAAATAAATAAATAAATGGTATGCCTGCATCGTACACGCACATTGGTATCTCGAGCTACTTACCATCCTTTCATTTAGGATGACAAAAAATCACTTACGGCCACTTACATCGCTGGCATGTAAATTTAAAGTAGCTATCCATCACTAAAACGTATTATGAAATTATTAAAATGGCATTTCACTGTACTTAAAACAGTTGCTCTGATGTGAATTTTAAGTAGAAAGTGAGTTAAACACATTTCCCAAATAATCTCTCCTCAAAAGCCTTAACGAACTGTTACTCGCAGAAGAATTTCAACAAATAATGATTATTTGTCCTATAATTAAGACTAGGATGGCCGTGTGGCATTTAGAATTCGAAATGGAAAAGCTCTTTTCACCCCCCTGCCTACCTTCAGGGTTGCATTTTTCTTAATCTGATATTTTCCCGTGAGGGACTCGGCTAGTATTCTGACTTTGGGTTGCAGAGCCTTGGAAAACGACACATGAGACTAATCCCAGCTCTTCCTCTAGACGCTCTGGGTGAGTTCTAAGTGACTCAGTTACCTCACGTATAATGTGAGAACAGAAATGACCACCTCACCGAGCTGAGGAGTTGAGGAGGAAGCGTGGGGAAAGGGTCCAGGCGGGCATGACCCCCGCTGGTGCCCCTTCTCTCTCCTCTGGTTACTCTGGCTGATTGGCCTGTCATTTTCACGAATGCTAACCTTGAGGCCAGAAATGATGTCCTTCCTCTCAGCCTGATTCTTTGGCTTCCAGACCCTTGGGTGTTTCATTAGTGTCAAAACCATGAAAGCAGTCCTGAGGAGCTGGATTTGCAGTGAGAAGAGGATGGGGTGGGATAAGGAAATGGATCAACCAGTGTTGAGAATGTTGTGTGTTCTTCTTTCTTGTATTTCCAGCATCTTTAATTTTTTGTCCCGGGAATTTTCCTTTCTAGGACACATGATTCCTTTCAGGATCACAACAGTAATACAGCCCATCACCTCCTTCGATGCTGGTTCCTTTTTCCATTTGTTAAAACTTTTAAGAGGTTTTGAATGGGGAGAGAGTCAAGGGTACTTTTCATCTCATACTAATTTACAGTATTTCTAGTGCAAAAATTGCCTAGTGCAATGGGCCTGTCCAAAAGTGGGTCCACGTTTATCAAAAAGAACATTGTCCAGTTCCAAAATTAGAAGGAAACCCACAGCAGTCGGCTGTGCTGAGCACACAGGTTGCCCCTGGGCCCGGGGCGGAGCTGGCTCTCCAAGGCCAGGTCTGACGGTGAGCAGGGTGTTCAGCCCCCAGTGCGCTTGGCCACAATGTGGGGATATTTCAGGTGAGGTTGAGGGACTGACTTTGTGTGCCTGACTGGGAAAATGTGGTCACTTCCTGTATAGTCACACATGGAACCTTTTCTTTTGGGAAGTGTCATAAAGAACATGGATGGCCAGTCCATTTGTTCTCCTGGAGAGGATACCGTCCGTGTCTTGCTTGTGTAGCACGTGCTGCAGGTATCCGTGATCAGCGCTCCCTGTGTGCCAACTGGAAAATCGTCACAGTCTTAACTGAGACACAACCTAGGCTTTCAGTGATGTCACGGAACAGCACGTGTGGAGAACGTGTGCTCCAGGCCTTGCCTCCACACAGCGGGTACTGGACGTATTTGGGGCAAAATTCTCTATGTGCTTCTTGAGTGCCTTCAAGAAAGTCTACTGACTCTAGCGTTTGGTGATCCAATGCTGACCTTGCACACTGTTGGGTTTTAGGATGGGCGCAGGTGAGTGCGTTGTATAAATGAGTAGGAAAAAAGACATGGATGCAAAGACAAGAAGGCCTCCCCACTGGTAACACAGCCAAATGGGAACAGCCCTTACTAGCTGTGTCACCTTGTACAAGTGATTTAACCTCTCTGAGCCTCAGCTTCCTCCTCTGTAAAATGGGGATAATACCAGCCTTACAGAAACTGGATCATAAATAGTGATTAAAAAATAGGTTAACTACTATTTATCGAGCACTTACTGTGTTCAGTATTTGGCCCAAGCACTTTATGTGTGAAACTCCCTTCATATTCACAACAGTATTAAGGGACAGCAGATTCTACTGTGACCCTGATTTTACAGTGAGGAACCTGAGCCATAATGATAGCCACAACGGGAGCCGTTACCATTAATCACCACAATGTCATTATCACTGTTAGAAGTATTAACATCTAACGAGGAAAGGAAGTAAAACAACAGGAATTTCTTCACTTTAAAAAATTATAAAAGCAAGATTTATATAGGAAAAAACTAAGAGAAATGAGAAATATAAGAAAAACTGAGTAAGAAAAAAATTGAAAAAACTAAACATTCTTTAGATGCACACTTGATTTCTTCCCCCCATGCCTCATTCTCCAAAGTAATAGGTAGTCATGAAAACTATTTGCCATAAATGAGCCTTATGGTCTGAACAGTTCTATAAAGATGTGATTAGAAACTGAAATTATTTGCTAGTCCCAGAGACAACAGAGAAAATGGACAGGGGGAAATATAAACAAATAATTCCCCCCAAATTAAAAGATAAGAGTTTCCACATTTGGGGCTTCCCTGGTGGCGCAGTGGTTAAGAATCCGCCTGCCAACGCAGGGGACACGGGTTCGAGCCCTGGTCCAGGGAGATCCCACATGCCGCAGAGCAACTAAGCCCATGCGTCACCACTACTGAGCTTGCGCTCTAGAGCCTGCGAGCCACAACTACGGAGACCTTGTGCCACAACTGCTGAAGCCTGTGCACCCTAGAGCCTGTGCTCTGCAACAAGAGAAGCCACCGCAATGAGAAGCCCGCGCACTGCAACAAAGACCCAATGCAACCATAAATAAATTAATAAAAAAAAAAAAGTTTCCACATTTGAAGGGGCCAGCCCAACAAAGAAGAAAAGACCCACACCAAGTCACAGCACCAGTGAAATTTAGGAAAATCAGAAAGAAGAGAATATCCTAAAATCTAACCCCAAAGGACAAGCAAGCAAACACCGTTCGCAAAGAGTCAGGTGTCAAATAGCATCCAACTTCCAACACAGGACAAACTAAAGGACAATGGAGAAGATAGATTCTTCAAAGGTTTGAGGCAAAATTCTTTCCCACCTAAAACATTACTCCCAGACAAATTGTTAATTATTTCCAATATTTTACGATGTTTAGAGGCTCAAAAATTTTACCTCCTATATATTCTCTTTCTCAGGAAAGTACTAGAGCATCTGCTCCACACAAAAAAAGAGGAAGTAAATGAAGGAAAAGGAAGACGTGCGATACAGGAAACAGAGGATTTAGGAGACTATGGAAATTCCCAGGGGGGCACAGAAAGAATGTTCCGGAATGACAGCTGTGCGGCAGCCCTGGACAGCAGGTCCATGTTCAGGCAAGATGGAAAGCCATGGGAGAGAAATCTCCAGAGAGGGGGGAAAGGGAACTGATTGATTTGCTGTGTTTGGCATTTGGAAAAGTTAAATTTTCGTTGTTTGACAGGTACGTTACAGCATTAGAAAAAAAAAATATAGAGCGACAGATACACAGAAACTAAGCAAATAAAAATATAAACAGGGCAATTATGGACTCTAGGAAGAATAAAAACTTGTACAAAGAAGGAAACAGTCGAAGTCCACTACCTGTATGAGCAACAGAAAAGATTTACGTAGTCCTGTAAATGTAAACCATGACTGCTGATTTAGCCACAAATTGAAATTTCACTCTGTTGGGAAGATGGCGGGGGGTGGGGTGATGGAGGGAGGGTGAGACTGTAACTATAGCCTCACCTACAAAATAGCAGGTTGATGCTGCCTAGAATTCACAAACCAAGGAACTGTGTTCTAAGTATATTACTTACAAGGTGGAGAAGCAGCCAAAAGGGCTGAACCTGGCTGCCCTGGGATCCTCAGTCTGGGAGGTGGAGAGAGACAGTGAGGGGGATTGTTTTCAACAAGACTTTCAGGGCTTGTGTTTCTTGTTTTTCAATTGTGGTATAACTGACATATAAAAATATATTATTTCCAGGTGCTTGAACTTTGAGGCTTTTTAATTTCAAAAGATATAAATATGCTCATGTATAGAGATAACCACATAAAATAATACATTTCAGAAGGGCTCATCCTGAGTAGGCAACTTCATCAGAGATGCTACTAACTTTAAGAAGTTGCTTTGAGAGCCATACTAAGTGATTCCGATCTGATGGTTAAAGATGACGGTTTTCTGCTCTTTAAAAAGAAATCTGAATTTAGGAAGTTGATTGTAATGACCCAGACTGATAGAAAAGGAGCAGAAAATTTAAGGATGAGAGATATTTAATAAGAGGAAGAGAAGTAAAGAACGAAAAGCAAAAGAATAGCAAGTAAGTTGGAAACTTGAGAAAGAAGTAAACATTGAAGGCTGAGGGACTGTGGAGAGGCTCATTACTCAGCAGGAACTGGGAAAGGAGAGAGACTCACGGACACATGTGCTGGTCGTCCCCACCTGGGTGGTGCACAGACGGGAAGTAATGGGAAGGAAAAGATGTAATGCAGGCAAATAAAGCATTTTTTTTTCTTTTTTTTTTTTTTGCGGTTCGCGGGCCTCTCACTGTTGTGGCCTCTCA
>NW_006798732.1:209788-213410 GCF_000442215.2 Lipotes vexillifer | reverse complement strand
GGGCCTCTCACTGCTGTGGCCTCTCCCGTTGAGGAGCACAGGCTCCGGACGCGCAGGCTCAGCGGCCATGGCTCACGGGCCCAGCCGCCCCGCGGCATGTGGGATCCTCTCGGACCGGGGCACGAACCCGTGTCCCCTGCATCGGCAGGCGGACTCCCAACCACTGCGCCACCAGGGAAGCCCAAATAAAGTATTTTTAAGATTACTGGTAATTGATTTGAAACTAGTTGTTGATTTTTTTTTTCTTTTGAGCCTTAAAAAGGAGGCTCATGAAAACATATACCTAAAAGAGTGAAGAAAACTAACACACTTTGAGAGGGAAAAAGCATTTCCAAAGAGGCTGAGAGCTCTCCCCTGTGTGTGTGAGTAGCGGGATTCCAAGGCAGGAGACGGGTCTTCTTTGGGGCACAGGAGGATGTAGGGGATATGAAGATATGGGAAAAAGCCTACTCGGAAATGTAGGGTTCTTCTTTTTTCCCCCTAATTGGCAACAGGTTTTGACTCTGAATTAAATTTCCTTTCCTTCTCCTATACTTTAATAAATATTTGTGCTACATCGATTTCCCAATGTTCTGAGTTTCTGGGTAAAATGATATTTCAAGCCTCGTTTCCATTCATCCAATGCATTGTGAAGTTTGAAAGCCTGTGCAACACTGTGGAAATTCTAAGTCACAGGTAGGTGGTTCTAAAGCAAAGGTCGCCATTTTGACGCCACCATTATTTCTAGTTCCAGAAGGCTGAAGCCCTTTCAACTGGGTGAAAAGAAGAAAAATGCATTTACCTTTTCTATAAGGCAAAGCATATACGACTGCTTATTCCACAATTTACACAGTCATCTTTTAATCATTTCTAATTATATTCACGAGAATTCTAGAAGTGTAAGTAGCCCTGGTTACCAAAGGGGAAAGGTAGGGGGTGGGAGGGATTAATTAGGAGTTTGGGATGAACAGACACACACGACCACAGATAAAACAGGTAACCAACAAGGACCTACTTTGTAGCACAGGGAACTCTACTCAGTGCTCTGTAATAACCTATACATGGGAAAAGAATCTGAAAAAGAATACACACACACACACACACACACACACACACACACACACACACACACACATATATATATGAGTATATATAACTGAATCTCTTTGCTGTACACCTGAAACTAACACAACATTGTAAATCAGCTATACTTCAGTAAAAAATAAATACATAAATTAAAAAAAAAAGATGCAGAAAAGGGAGGGGCATATGGTTGGCAGAACTCTAACATGGCCACCATTATCTTTGTGCCCCTCCCCCTGAGTACAGATGGAACCTGGAAATATGATGAGATATCACTGCCATGGTTAAGTAATAATAAGTTGACTCTGACAGAGGAATGGATAAGGAAGATGTGGTACATATATACAATGGAATATGACTCAGCCATAAAAAAAGAATGAAATAATGCCATTTGCAGCCACATGGATGGACCTAGAGATTGTCATACTGAGTGAAGTGAGTCAGACAGAGAAAGAGAAATATCGTATGATATCGCTTATATGCAGAATCTAAAAAGAAATGATACAAATGAACATATTTACAAAACAGGCACAGACTCACGGACTTAGAGAATGAACTTATGGTTACCAGGCGGGAAGGGTGGAGGGAAGGGCTATCTATATTTAAAAAGGATAACCAACAAGGACCTACTGCATAGCACAGGGAATTCTGCTCAGTGTTATGCGGCAGTCTGGATGACAGTGGAGTCTGGGGGAGAATGGATACATGTATATGGATGGCTGAGTCGCTCTGCTGTGCACCTGAAACTATCACAACATTGTTAATCGGCTCTACTCCAATATAAAATAAAAGGTTTTAAAAAAAAAAAGTCAACTCTGAGTAATCAGAAGAGAGATTATCCTGGGTGGGTCTTACCTAATCAGGTGGGTCTTTAAAGGCCTGTGAGGAGTCAGAGAAGCATGCTTCAGCTGGCCTGGAAGAAGGCAACATCCTACTGTGTGCTGGCTGTGGGGACCACATGTCACCTATATTTAATTGGACACATATTTATCAATGACTAGTATTTGTAACAATCTAGTGGGCCTTCTATGGACTGAAAAAAACCCCCCACAGTTCTGTTCTTCAGAGGGCTGACTGTCTAATAAGAAGGAAAACACAAGAGCACAAAGTTTTTCTTCAAGGCAGATAGTAAAAAAAAAAATGTCCTAAGAGAGACAGGAGCAAAGTGTTACAGCAGTTTAAAGGCAGAACAGGTCACATCTGGCTGGGAATAGAAATATTTAATAGAGAAGAGTCATGGGAGAGGGTACTAAAAAATAAGTCGGATTACCACAGAGAGATTGGAAAAAGGAAAGCACAGGGGTTGGATGAAACGAGAGGCTATTTTCGAAGAAGACAGACCAAATAAACAAAGGCTTAGAGGTGTAACGAATCCAGGGCGTATTTGCAGAACGCAAGTGGTCCAATGTGGCTGGAGTATATGGACCAGCAGTGCAGCGGGGGAAGGTAAGGCCAGAAAAGTAGGCTGGAAAGGCTTCTAAATGTCAAAGAAGGATCAGTAACTGGGAGAAGCAGGTGGGAGTCCGGGATATCACTGCAGAATTGACTGACTGCACATTATTAAGTTGAAGATTTAACAACCTCAGATCCCTTCCTTTCTGCCAACAGGTCCAGGGTGGTTCCAGAAACGTATATTACCTTGACTTTAAATATAAATGTGTGTTTGGGGATATTAAGAATAGGGGTGACGTGAGGGACAGGATTCCTTTAGACTCAGAAAGATAACCTTCACGGCAAATTGGAAATCTCTACTATATTTATCTCTCTAGCTGTTCACATATACTAGCAACAGCTTATCCTAGCCTTTATTACTGACCCTTAACTCTAGATCGGTGTTGTGGCCCAGTAGCGTATCCTTCATTGCCAATTTGGCCTTTGTTTGGAGGAATTCTATCTTCTTGGCTCTTTCTTTCTAATGACAGAAAATTCTCAGTCTGCTTTTCTGATACTGGCCATTAGACCAATTCCTGTGAGTCAGCAGAATTCCTGTCTTTCTGATATGGGTCAGATGTTTCCCTGTCCCTAATCCTAGGGGGTATCACGGGGAAGAAAAGAGATAACGCAGTTTCTGTACGTTGTTGACTAGCACCTCCTTCCCAAAACGTAGAGATTTCTCTTAAATTATTTGTAATTTTGAAAACATTTTTTGAAATGCCCTGTTTGGATTACAAACACTAAAAATATTGTAATATTTCCTTTAAGTAAGAAATACTTCCAGACTCCTTCTAAAGTACGTGTAACTCATCTGAAATAAAGTGCTTAGTACTTAAGTAATGGTGTTAGTTGACCTCACTCAGCAACACAAAGAAAGCTTGGATCCCTTAAAACACGGTTCAGTTATAAAGATTAATGTGAAAAAAAAATCAACTTCCATTTTAGGATGTGATGGGGTACCTTAGAGTATATCAATGTTCCCACTAAGAAAAAACAGAAACACAGAAAAAAATGAGATGCACAAAACATGCATCTATTTAAATGCATCAGTGACCAATGGAAGGAACCAGGAAGAAGGGAGGCCGAGACTCTGAAGCTTTTGGAAAAGGGACACAACCAGGGAAAG
>NW_006798732.1:178867-209508 GCF_000442215.2 Lipotes vexillifer | reverse complement strand
GAAAGAGCAGCTGAAAGTCTGTAGCTGCTTCCTCCCCGGGAAAGTTTGCCGATGCTGTGGATCCTAGAGTCTGAGGATTGCCTGGACAGAGGGCTACTGGGGAGAGACACCAGCAGAGCTCTGGGTGGGCTTGCAGCACTGGGACACAAAATCAGAGACTTGAAGGGCCAGTACTCAACTGAAAAGGGACCGTGGAGAGTATAGCTTAGCTGTTGCATGGTATCACTGCCCTCGTGGACATTTGGTTTGACCAAGGGGCCTGCAGGGGCCTTACACTGACACTAGCCCCTCGTGCAAGTGCACTCCCTAGATAACAGCCCCAGAGTCACTCAAGCAACCTGAGTTCCTGATATGACTTCCCCACCATCAGTCTCCCTGCCTCTCAAGGCCTTCTTTGTGTGCCCCTTGGAGCTTAACCAAACCTTACTCTTTTTGGTTTAAATTGACCAATATGATCTCACCCCAGGAACCCCAAAGCACTCTGCCCACAGACCCTAATAAAGGCATGTGCCCAGGTCCTGCCTCTTTCTCTGCCTGCCCCCCTGCCTTGACCTCCCCGTGTAACCCCTCGAAGCGTACCATGAACTTCCTCCAGGACCTGTGAGTGATAAACTTCCCTATTTCGATTTCTTGTGGCTTTCTGTTGAACCATGCCAGCACCCTGTGGGAAGCTTAACAAAAGTTAATTTAACAAGTCAGAGCAGGGGCACATGAAGCACCAGGGTTGGCACATGGTCGGTTTTCCCCAGGACATCTGCTGAATTCTGAAGCTGCAAGAGGTGGGAAACTGAGAACCTAAGAACAGAAAAGACTGCAAAAATCAGATCTGAGTTTCTGATTGAGGAGAAAAAAAGAAAAGAAAGTTAGGGACTAGATGGAAGGAGAGGCTCTGGTGAGCACAGGAGACCTCCATCTGGAATCTGTGGAGATTGTGACCTCCTGTGAACACCACACAGTCCTTGATTGGGTTTAGATGGTCAGTCTTTACTCTCTCTGCCCAGCAGAGGAAAAGGTAGAACTGCTCTGGAGAAAGATTACATAATCTGGAGCCTCTATGATTTCTTATCACACAATGTCCAGAATTAATACAAAATTACTTAGCATGCCAAGAAAAAGACCATAACAACCCAAACTCAAGAGATAAAAAAGACCTCTGAGATTTGGTGACTAGACTTAGCAGAAAAGAGCTCTGAAATGATTATAATTAACATGTTCAATGAAATGTAAGAAAAAAGACAAAAATATACTAAAATACTGAAAAAGACAAGAATTGAAATTACGAACTCAACATATGGCTTTAACAACAGATTACAGAGATTAAAAGGAAAAGCAAACTCAAAGACAAGTCAGTGTAGAACATCAGTACTAAAGAACAGCGGAAAAAATGAGTGGGACAACAAGAATAAGAAACAAAAGGTTCAACAGTCATGTAAGTGGAGTCTCATTAGGAGCTGGAAGAGAGAGTGAAACAAAACAGAAAGAGATAAAGAAGAAGATCCCAAATGATGAAAGACATCAAAATGCAGATCAATAGGCCTTTAAACCTCAAAAAGGAAAAATACAAAGGATAAATATTACAGGCACACAAGAATAAAACTGCCTTTAAAAAGACAAAAAGACAATATTTAAAGCAGCCAGAGAAAACTTTTACCTTAAAAGGATCCACAGACTGTTTGGTAACTTCTCAACAGAAATAATGGAAACCAAAAAACGACAGTGTTAGTATGACATAAATAAGACTGGTGAAAAATCATAACTGCCAATCTAGAATTGTACTCTGCAAAGTCCTTCAAAAATGATGGTGATATAAAGACTTTTTAGAAAACAAAAACTGACATTGAGATAATTTGTTGTCAGTAGCCCAAGAGAAGGAAAATTATCACAGATGAAAACACCAACTATCATAAAGTCATGAAGAGGGCTTCCCTGGTGGCGCAGTGCTTGAGAGTCCGCCTGCCGATGCAGGAGACGCGGGTTCGTGCCCCGTTTCGGGAAGATCCCACATGCCACGGAGCGGCTGGGCCCGTGAGCCATGGCCACTGAGCCTGCGCGTCCGGAGCCTGTGCTCCGCAAATGGGAGAGGCCACAACAGTGAGAGGCCCGCATAACGCAAGGAAAAAAAAAAAAAAAAAAAAAAAAAAAGTCATGAAGAGTTAGAGAAAGGGTAAACATTTTGGATAAATACAACTGAATATTGACTGTACAAAACGACGATGGTGATAATGTCTTACAGAGTTTAAACTATATAAAGAACTAAAATGCATATAAGAATAGTACAAAAGGCAGGAGGGGGATAAATGGATTACCTGGGAAGTATCAAAAGTAATACTTTATATTATCTTGTAATAAAACAAGGATATAAATTGTAATCTCTAGGGTAGTTACAAAAGAAGAGTTAAAGGATAACTACCTAACAAATGAACACATAGAAACAAAATAATAAAAAACTGATTAGTACAATAATAGGCAAGAAAGGAGAGAAAAAAGAATATGAAACAAGTGAGTCAAAGAGAGAAAACAGGAAGCAGATAGACTTAAACCCAACAGTGTCAGCAATTACAGTAAATGTAAGTGGACTAAACGTTCCAAGTAAAAGACTAACAGGGCAAAAACAAAAACAATTCAATTACATTCTGATTACAAAAGATACATTTTAAATATAAAGACATAGGTTGAAGGTAAAAGTATGGAAAAAGCTGCTTTAGTAATACTAGTATCAGATGAATAGACTTTAAGACAAGAAGCATTATCAGAGATAAAGAGGGACTTTTCATAATGATAAAGGGATCAATCCACCAGGAAATATAAAGTTCTAAGTCTATTTGCACACAAAGACAAAGATTTAAAATATATACAGCAGAAATTAGCAGCACTAAAAGACAAAAGTGGTCCAAATTATAATAAAAGGGGTAGATTTTAATACCCTCATCTAAGTAGCTGACAGGGCAAGCAAATCTTAGGAAGACTATAGAAAAATCTGAACAACATAATTAACAAAGTTGGTCTAGTTAATATACCAAGAAGGAGAGAACTGACATTCTTTCTAAATGTACATGAAATGTTTACCAAATTCAACGATATTCTGTGTCACACAAAATGTCTCAATAAATTTTACAAGACTGAAATCACTTAGATGTGTTTTGACCTCAATGGAATTCAGCTGGAAATAGATCCTAACCCAAACTCTCTGCAAACAAATAATCAACAACAAAACAACAACAAAGATATGTTATGCAATAGTTCATGGAAAAAAAGAAAATTAAAATAAATATAAAATATTTTGCACTGAATTATAATGAAGAAATAATATATCAAAACTCATGGGATGCAGCTAAAGCTTTACCTTGGAAACTATGTCCTTAAACGCACTTATCAGCAAAGAAAAAAGGCTGAAAAACAATGTTTTAAGTTTCAATATCAAGAAGCTAGAAAAAGGAAAGTATTTAAAGCCTAAGAAAAATAAAAGAATGGAAATAATAAACACAAGGTTAGAAATCCCCTAAATAAAACTGATGAAAACCTATCAAGACCAATCATTAAAAAATAAGCACACAATTACAACACCAGGAATAAAAAAATGAACATCTCTACAGATCTTACAGACATAAAGAATGTATTAAGGTATTAATCTGTACAACTTTATGCCATGAAATTTGGCAGTTTGGATGAAATAACAAATTCTTTAAAAATAGAATTTACTACAGCTGACAAGGGAATAAATATAAAATCTGAATACTCATACACACACACATACACACACACACACACGTATATATGTTAAATAATTAACTATGTTATTGAAAACCTTCCCATGAAGAAAACTCCAAGGCCAGATGGCTTCATTGGTAAAGTTTTCCAAAAACTGTAAGGAAGAAATGTCGCAAATAAACAAATTCTAGAGAACAAGAAAGGACAGAATGAATTATAACTTTTCTATGAGGCTAGAATAATCTTGATATCAAAATTTGCAAGGATATTGCATGAAAATCACAAGCCAATCTCTCTCTTGAACACAGATGCAAAATTCCTAAACCACATAACAGCAAGTCAAATCCAGCTACATATAAAAACAGCATTAGATTATGACTAAGTGGAGTTTATTACAGAAATGTAAGGGTAGTATAACATTTGAAAATTAGTTCATGTAATTTACCTCACTAACAGAGAAAAAAGGAGAAAAAAAATATGATATGGTCATTTCAGTAGATGCAGAAAAAGCATCTGATAATGTTGAGCAGGAAGATTCAGCTACCAGTCCCCAGAGAGGATTCCCACCAAGTGGAGGACAGCAAAGATCATAACAACGCCGACCAGGAGAAGTAGGAGCCCACAGACCTCAACCTACTCCACCTTCTATGGGTTGGAAGTCGCCAAGAAGGACTCAGCATATAAGGTAGTGGTTGGAACAATGTTTTACTCACAGAAAGGAGAATACATGCAGCAAAATCAGTATCTGCAGGGTGTGCTGGTCTCCCACGGCCAGGATGTCCCTCTTGAGAGCCAGTGCAGGGCTATGGACTTCAGGCACCTCTCTCATGCTGCAGGTGGAGACCTCACTCCCTTCCCAAGGAGAAGGGGCAGATACACTGGTGGGGTTATCCACGTGCCATGTGACACACATTTAAGAAATAAAAGGAAGTTCACTGTGTACCCAGAACAGGGGGAAGGTTTCTTTAATAAGGAAGACGAATCAAGGGCCAAGTGACAACTTGGAACCCTGCCTCCAGATAAGAGAATGTTCTAGGCCCAGAGCACTGTTGGGCAATCCAGGAGAGGGGCAGCAGGTCCAGCAATGACTGCTGCTTCAACAGATAAAATTCAACATTCATTCATGATATAAACTCTTAGCAACAAGAAATAAAAGGGAATTTTGTTAATGAGTATTTACAAAAACAAAACACAAGGTACGGCAAGTATAATACTTAGTGAATTATTGAAAGCTCTCTCCCTGAGAATGAGACAATGATGTCCAATACTACCATTTATACTCAACATTGTATCAGAGATCCTAGTTAGTGCAATAAGGCAAGAAAAATTAAATGAAAAGAACTAGCAGGCTTCACGCAGGGCTTGATCCAGGGGCTCAAGAATGTTACCAAGGACCCAGTTTCTTTCAGTTTCTCCACTCTATCTTATGCAGTGTCAGCTTCATTCAAACTTGGCTTTCACTGCAGTCTGAAGATGGTTGTCAATAGCTCCAATGGCTACATGCTTTCTCAGCCAAAGACACACACACACACACAGAGAGAGAGAGAGAGAGAGAGAGAGAGGGAGGGAGATTGAGATGGAGATTGTACGAGACTTGAGATTTACTGTGACTGGGCTGATTTGGGACACATATTCACCTCTTCTGAAGGCCTGGAAGGTAGACTGCACTGATTAATTTAGCTTGATCATGCCATCCATCCCTCAAATCTGGTGGTGCATCCAATGTCTCAGATTCACATGGATCCCCAAAGAGTTGTTGGGAAGAAGGTAATGCAGAGGTGCTAAACTTCCTCTGTTCACAGTGCCCTTAGTGCCTCAGTAATTTTCTCACGGTGCCTCTAGGTCAAAAGAAATAATCTACAGATCCTTTTTTATTGCTTTTATTATGAAGTAGTCAGGTCCAAACAACTTAATAATTGTAGTTCATGCAGCATTCAACAAACGTTACAGTGCTTCCCTTGAAAGTGTCAAGTATCTCACGGTGCTCCTGTGAGTTCTCTGTGGTGTCCCAGGGCACATCAGTGCAATTTGGGAACTACGGTAATCATGGCTGATGCGGAGGCAACCACACATAGCCACTGACTTCCTAAGTCAACAATCATGAAAAACAAAACAAAACACACAATTATTTCAGAACAAACGACAGAAACTTTCCCAACGGGAAAATTAAGGAAGCATAGCTGCAAACATCATTTACTGACATCACATTTTCAACATCCATTACCTTTAACAAGACCACAGGATATTGAGCCTGGATGGAGTTTAGGGAAGGGGCAGAAGAAAAGATAAATAAAAATTCAGCCTATCCTGCTCCCCCCTGAGCCAAGAGCTTTGAGAGAGGATGAGACTTCCTGTGCTTTTGCACTTGAAGCTCCAGGTCCTGGAGGCATGTCCTTGGCCACCTTCTGCACAGGCTTCTAGTGCAGGTCTGAGCTCTGAACCAAGATAATTAAACGATCTACTCTGCAGGTTTGCAGTCGCATCAAAGAACTGGATTAATGGCAAATGAGGATTTTCAGAGAGCAAAAACAGACAAAAATAAGAGAATGTTTACGAGTTCTTATTTTACGGATTTTAATACTAACATGAAAAATTTACCTATAGCTATAACTAGGGCACTCCTGCTTTCGGTGGATCTTTCTGTCACTTGCTAATACAACATCCTAGGTCTCTGCAAATCTGCCTGAAGGGGTTCTGGAAGTTCACGAGGGCTGTCTCACACGAGCTCCTTAACAAGTCTGGTCAGTTTTCACTGTGAGGTTAGAGTCGAAGAAGAGAATTAGTCATCGTGTATGGCTTTAGCCCCTTCTTGCTTCCGATGGCCCCCTGACTAGTTGGCACCTCACCTCCTGGGCACTGCCAGGTCCACTGGGCACAGCCAGGCATGCCAGGCCTACCAGGTACCACCACAGCTTATGTGTGTGACTGGACATTGCCGTCACCTCCTTCAGATACCATCAGGTCTACAGTATACAGCTATGCAATTTTCCATGAGAAGTGGCAGAGATGTAATCATTAAGATTATAGCACCCTTTCCCTCCCCCATAGCTAACCACCACATCAACAAGGCTCCAGTGTAATATCAGTGGATTACAATTGGGGAGCTGCGAGACACAGGCTCTATTTAAGAAGGAGCCCTTAGGGAAACCTAAAGGCATCAGGCGAGGGAAAAATAACATCCAAAACAAAACAAACAAAACACTGCACACAAAACCAAAAAACCCCAGAGGAGACAGAAGCCCCTGGCCCAGCTCCTGGCCAGATTGACACCTCACACTAAAAGCCTGATTAACCCAGTTCCTATTGCCAGTTGGATCATATCTAGCTTTCCGCAAAAAAATAACAAGGCACGCTAAAAGGCAAGGCAAGGTGAAGACACCCATCTTACAAACCACACACACACACACACACACACACACACACACACACACAGAAACCTCTGCCCTTGTCCAGCTCCTCTTCCCAATGGCAGTGGGAAATCTCATGACCACTGAGGCTGTGTGCTGTGAAGGCAGAAAAGATGTGGAGCCTTGGGCTTCACAAGTTCGGGACCAGATGAGACTCCAGCTCTGGTGAAATGGTTAGGGGGAGGGGCTTTGAGTCTGAACACTGGCTTGGCTACTCAGCGGTTGGTCTCCTGCCTGGCGTAGTGTTTCTACACTTCCTATTCCCAATCTGCAAAACGGTGCTTATCGTAACACCCAACTCACAGGGCTGTCATGACAGGTAAATGGAATGATACAGATGGGCACTTATCAGTGCACCAAGCACGGCATAAGCACTCAAATATTAGCTGTGATTATCCACAAAGGCTAACATCATCCAGGTATATAGATGTCCACCATGTCCTCTGTTCTCTTACAATTAACAATCTTTTATTTCATTTTGATGCATAGTGTAGGTAAATAACACAGAGACGGGGAACTAATTTTCTAGCTGTAAAGAAGAAATATTTATGCTTTTCTAAATCCAACAATTTTCAGAGCACATTAATACATATAGTGTCTGCTGCTTCATCTCTAACAGGTTCTGATGCCTTCGTTTCCTGGTGTTAAACTAAGAACCACTATCAGCAGTAGGTACAGACTTAAATGATCAACAGTTTTCCATTAGAAGAAAAACTCAATTCTTAGAACAGCATGACTCAAAACTGATGGCTTTTTTAGAGCAAATGTAGCCTGATTCTGAGAAGACAATTTCTAAATTTAAGGAATTGAAGTGAAATAACCTACTTGACTATTAGGTACTATAAATTGATGATTTAATTATGTTGTATTACAATTTCCATTTGTGAGTACTGGCTGTAGATTTCTGTTAAGTTGTTTGACATTCTATAGTTGACATTCAAATGGGGCCTGTGGTTGTGACTTTGGGGCAGGGAACACTACCTGCTATATGTCTTCCTTTCCACTAAAACCTCGTACCACTAACATTTAACATGTCTTACCTGCCTTAAATGACTCTCATTGGTTCCCATTTTGGTGCCTTTAATTCTTGATGAAATTAATGTCTTGCTATGCTGCTGTATCCAATTCTCAAAGACTACTCACAGAAGTGTGGTTCTGGTTATTTGGAATGTCAAAAAATATTTATATTCTTGACCTAGGAATTCCTATACATATATTCTCTCAGACACATAAAGACACACATACACACACACAAAACATATTTGTTGTAACACTTCTGTAATAACAAAAAACTAGAAGTGATATCAATACCTATTAGTAGGAGAAAAGCTAAATACATTACGAAATTTCCCGATGTTGGAATATTATGCAACCATTAAAAATATGATATAGACATTATCTATACTTAAAACAAGACATATTTAAAAGCAGATTATTTATGCACTGATATGCAAACACATAAATATGCTAAAACTATATGATGAAAAAATTAAGTTGCAGAAGAGCATGGTCTCATACTCTGTTAAAAAAAAAAAAAGAAAAAAAACTGCACTGGCATATACACATAGAGAATTTATGGAAAGATGCAAAAAACAAAAGTGTTAACAAGATTAATTCTGCGAAGCAGGGAAGGGTGAGGGGAGGGGTAAAGAGGGATTTACTTTTCATTCTTATAGCTTTTTGAGTCTGAATAACAACATTTACTTTATAAAAATAAATGAATGAACAGAATGATTTCACATGTATATTTCAGGTACACAAATAAACCACAAAATGGTATGTAAGTTATGATCACATTTCTTTTTTTAAAAACCGTATGTATTTTACATGTATTGATAAACACAGGCATGGCCTAATTGTGGAGCCATAGAACAATGCATTACTTTGGAATTAAAATATTATTTGAAAAAGTGTTAACTTGATAAATGCCTCTTAAAATTTTATTTGTAACCATGCTTGCTAGCACAAAATATCCAGTAAAATAACCCAGTCATTTCTGGGGCCAAGGGTATAATTTCCTGAGGCGCTATATTTATTAGTTTACATAATGCTGTTCCCGAGAACTGCAGGACATTGTTAACAGAAATAAATCAATTGATGAAATAGGTAAAAATGGTACCTAATAAGTAATAGTTGCTACATTGCAGTGGGAATTTTTTAAAATCTTTTAAAAATTACTGAGGTATAACAGACATATATTAAAGTGAAAACTCACTTTAATATATGTCAATGAATTATCCCAAAGTGAACACCTTTATGACTACCACCTAGGTCAAGAAATAGAACATTACCACCACCCTAAAATCCCCCTCTTGGTCCCTCTCCATTTCTAAATCCTCCCTCCTCCTGAAACATAATCAATATTCTGATTTTTATCACCATAGATTAGTTTTACCTATTTTTAACATTATATAGATGGAATAACAATGGTTAGTTCATTTGCATTGCTTGAATGGACATCTTACAATGTTACTTACGTATATGCTGCTATGAACATTCTTATACATTTCTTTTGGTGCATGTGCACATGTGTATGCATTTCCACCAAGGAGTGGAATTAACTGGGTCATAAGGTATGACTCTGCTCAGTTTTAGTAGATAATACAAAATAGTTTTCTAGTTTACTGGTATCAATTTACGCTCCTACCGGCAACACAGGGGTACCTATTGCTTCGCATCCTCCCCACATCGTACTGCCAGGCTTTTCTATTTTAGCCATTCTGATAGATTTGAAGTAACTTTTAATTCCATTCTCCTGAAGGGCAGTGGTGTCAGCTTTTCGTATCTTTATTGGCCATTTGGATATCCTCTTTTGTGAAGTTCAAGTCTCTTGCCCACTTTTCTTTTGGTTATCTATCTTTTTCTTATTGATCTCTAAGAGTTCTTCACATATTCTGGATATGAGCTCTTTGTTGGTTATACAGGTTGCAAATATTGCCTTTTACCCTGTGGCTTTCATTTTCACTCTCTATTTCTCTGAGTGTAAGTTCTTAATTTGAATGTAATCTGTTTAACGTGATGTATCAATCACTTTTTAGTTGGTGCTTTTTGTGTTCTGTTTAAGGAAACTTTGCCTATCCTAATACCCTAACGATAATCCTCTGTTTCATTTCCTGCAGGATTTAATGTTTAACAGTCCGTATTTATATCTACGATCTACTTGTAATGGATTTTTGTGTATGGTATGAAGCAAGGGTGCAGTTTCATCTTTTACCGTATGGGTAGCCAACTGACTCAATACCATTTATCAAAGATGCCACCTGTCACAACACAAGAGTCCATATATGTATATGTATGAGTTGTGAAATATCTTCTCTGGTCTATTGGTCTTTTTACAATCCTTTTGCCAGGTCACACTCTTAATTACTTTGTTTTAAAAAAAATCATGGTTCCTACATACTTCTTTTTCTTCTTTAAGATTCTTTGCTATTCTCGGCCCTTTGCATTTCCATATAAATTTTAGAATCAGCTTGTCAGTTTCATAAAAACCTGCTGGAATTTTTATTGGGTTTGTTTGAATATGTTCATTACATGAAACTCATTGAATTTAGGGAGAACTAACATCTTTACAACACTGAGTTTTCCAATGCACACACATTTATTAGGGTCTTCTATGCTTTTAAGAATGTTTTATGGTTTTTCTATGTAGAGGTGTACATCTTTTATTAACCTTACTCCTAGGCATTTGATGCTTTTAAAACTATGCTATATGGTATCTTTAATTTTTTTCCTTTCTTCTAGGCCCTTACTGCTGGGTATGGAGAAATACAATTGATTTTTGTATACTGATTGTATACTCAGCCTTCTTGCTAATACTCTAATTAATTCTAAAAATTTACCTGAAGATCTTTTGGGATTTTCTTTGACCTAATCATATCACTTGTGAACAATGTCCTTTACTTTTTACTTTCCTATCCTTCTGTGTTTCATGTCTTTTTCTTGCCTTACTGGCAAGAACCTTCAACACAATATTGATTGGACATTGACAATGGGCATGGTTATCTCACCCCGATCTTAGTGAGAAGGTTTTCATCGATAAATACAACGTTCGATATGTTTTTTTTATAGGTCCTCTTTGTCAGATTAAGTAAATTGCCTTCTATTTCTAGTTTCCTGAGAGTTTGGGGTTTTTTTTTTTTAAATCACAAATGAATGCTGAATTTTATCAAATGTTTTTTTTGCATTTACTGAGTATCTAACAATTTTTATCTTTCAACCTGTTAATATGATGAATTCATTAACTGATAATAGAATATTGAATAAGACTTGCATTCCCAGATTCTTTTAACAGTCGTATGTCCTATTCCCTTTTGGACAAAGGCACCTGACAGTCCCTTTCTCAAAATCACCTGGGCCTCTCCAATTCCTCTCCCTCCTTCTCTGTCTCTGTCTGTTTCTCTCATTCACCATTGCATCCCCCCCAAGATGGAGCTTAATACCCATGGTGGCATCGTAGATGCTAGCACTTAATAGATACTAAACATTTGTTGATAGCATTTAGATGCTTTTATATTAATTAGACTGTATATATCATACATCACAGAACTCTGTTAGATCTTTTTCTTTTCAGTCCCATAACTGTGTATGTCACATGTGCACAATGAAGCATATGTTTAGAATTCCTTTTAACAAAAGCATTTAAAATTAGTATATGAGTTAGGTACTATGTCTCTATGAGAACATTCTGCTTAGGATTTCTGGAGATTCTCTATTAAATTATTTAGATTTACGAATAGGCTTTGGAATCTGAGAGACCTTGGTTCTACCCCTGCTCTAGGGCAGGAACACGCCTGGCACATACAAGGGCCACTGAGGAGGCCGGTGTGGTGGAAAGGAGTGAAGATGGGGCTGCAGGGGTAAGGCTGGAGAGCTGGGTGTGGGCGGAACTTGCAGACCTTGAAGCCCACTGTACGGAATTTGGATTGACTTTACCGAGAGGGGCAGCCATTGGAGGGCTGGAAGGAAGACCGTGAGCTGACTTGTTTTAACAGGCTAACTCTGACCGCTCCTACTGAAACAGGCCGGAGGGCGACAAAGGCAGAAGCAGGGGAAACCCCATGAGGGACAATGGTGACTTCAACGGTCCAGGTGAGTGATAACGGTAGCTCGGCCCAGACGGCAGCGGGGGAACTGATGCAAACTGGTCAAATTCTGGATGTATTCTGAAAGGAGAACATGTGAATTTTCTGAAAAATTGAACAAGGGGTTTAAGAATGAGGGGAGTCCAGATTAACTCCAAGGTTAACTCAAGCTTAACTCAGACCTGAGCCTTTTAGAAGGATGGGATTATTGTTGTGTAAAATAAGAGATTAAGACCGCAGGAGCAGCAGGCTGGGGGAGGGGGATTGATATCAGAGGCTCAGTTTGGGGCAGTTTAAGTGTGCAGCCCTGTCTACTGGCCATCCAGACGGAGAGGCCAAGTAAGCCCAGAGTTCACAGATTAGGGCCAGGCTGGAAATATTTGGGAGCCACTGGCCAAGAGATCAGAACTAAAGCCAAGGACACAGAGGAGATCACTTCGGGAAGGCATGCAGACCGAGAAGGAAAGATGTCTGTGGACTGACCCCTGGCACTTTAATATTCAGACACTGGAGAGAGGAAGATGAACAAGTCAGACAGACTGAGAAGGAGTGGCTTGAAAAGCAGGAGGGAAACCAGGCCAGTGTGCCATTGTAAAGGCCAAGTGCAGGAGGTCTTTCAGGGAGGACAGAGGGTCAGCCGTGAGCTCTGCTGTCACAAGGACTGAGAAGTAACCTCCGGCTCTTGCGATGCTGCAGCAGCTGTGTTGCTGAAGGTGATATGATGCAGAGGAGAGGGGGTAATTTCCATCCCTGGGTGAAGGACAGGCTGCGAGGTTCAGTATACACGTAGTGGGGTCTGGTTCTGGCCTTATTGCCAGTTAAGGAGAGAACCAGAAGAAAAGGTAAAAACACAAAGCAGTAAGCAATATGGAAGAATATCCTAATAAACCTATAGAAGTCTGGAATGAGGTCCTAAGTCTCCTTTCCGGGGGAGTTACGTCAATCTTTAGAGACGCTCCATAAATAATATAATGCTTTGCACCTGGGAGTGGGGTAGGGCACTCCTGCTGGATAATGTTAAATTTCATCCCGTTATCCAATGTGCAATTAAACTTGTTTACCAATCCCTCAGCAGAGTATACACACACACACACACACACACACCTCTGAGAACATTTGTGAACAGCACGGGAAAAAAACTTTAGATTTCAAAGAGAGTATTTTTTCTTTTTTTTCACTGTTTCATAAACAAAATGGGATAGGATATTCTCTTGCAAGCTTCATGACCAAGTTGGAAATAGAGACCTGAGGCAAAGCCTATAGCAGTGGATGTTCCAGACGTGTATTAATACACAGTAAAGGACTAAAATGACCCAGGGTTTAGCAGGTCTGCTTCTGTACTAACAGGAGTATTGAGACTGGAACATTCCACAAATTTAAATTCTAAAATTTTGGCTTGATCCATAAATCACATACAAAGCAGCAAAACACTGACTTGCAAATATTAATTTTTTACAATATCCAGTTTGAAATTTTTTTCAATCTTAAAAAAATCGTGAATTGTTAAGAATGACTGTACAGGAGATGTTTCATTCTTTAAAAAATTCTAGGGGAATTCCCCGGCGGTCCAGTGGTTAAGGACTCCGTGCTCTCCCTGCCGAGGGCATGGGTTCAATCCCTGGTTGGGGAACTAAGATCCCGTAAGCCCCATGGTGCGGCCAGTTTAAAAAAAAAAAAAAAATTCCAGAGTTTGTATCCTAGATGACCATAACATTAAAAGAAGCCAACTAAAGTTCCTGTGCATACTTGGTTGCTTCCTTTATTAGAGATTATAACAGTCCTGGTCCTACCCGCACCCTGCTCCCAGGGGATGAAAAGGAGGGGTGGGGTGAGGTAAGCTGAGCTGCTGAGAAACAGGAACCAACTGTGGACAAAGGGGGGAAAGGTGCTTAGTCATTCAACGACAAGGCTCACCTAGGCGTCGCAGCACACAGATTTGGTAAGTTCTGTTAAATACTGCTCCGGTTTTCACAACAAAACCAAACCTCTTAACCCTAAATAACTTAACGGGTTTCTTTTTCTTAAGATCAGTGTAGTAGTCATCTGGGCCTCACACACCGTGCTCTCCATGTCCACCCCACTAGGTGAGGGACCTTGGGAAAACAACATCTCTGAGCCTCAGTTTCCCAAAGAATGTTCCTGATATCATGATGTTATTATGAGGATAAAGGGAGATTTTCAGTGGTCAAGAGCCTAAAGCTCTTTGAACTATGATGACTGTAGTTTAAGAATAATCCATCAGCTTCCTAATTCTAATGATCTTTCAAGGGTTGAGAAAGAAGGCAGAAGTCCCCACATCGATGTGGTTTGGACTTCAGTGTCACGGATAACGTACTTGGATAGCATTAGAAGAGCCACGCAAAGGTACATGAAGCCTACGGCCCCTGGCCTAAGCCAGCAAACCCCTCCATATTCTTCAGGGCCCTGTGCAAACGGATGAGGCTCTATGTGTTCCGTCTCAGTAATTAAAGACATTAGCCCTATTTTCGTCAACATACAAACACAGGCAATTATATCATCATTAACACTGATGGAAAGAAGGTAAACGTTTTATAAGGAAAACTGCACATATGTTCACTTACTTTGTTTTAAAACAGTAGTGAAATGGTATTTAACATAATGAAAAACAAAAGTAAACAAAGAGAACAGGTGTTAGGGAGTCAATTAATGGGAGACACCACAGGTTTCATTATAGCATTTGTAACAAACTATATATTCTTATGAGAATTCCGCACCTTACGTGTCCTGCTCTGACACCTGCTTTGAACCAAACGAGACTTACCGAGCAGTTAAAATCAAACAATCATGGATTGAACACATCCTACCTGCCTGGCTCTCCCGACACCCTCCTGGCCATACCAGCAAGCACCTTTCTGAGAACGTGTTACCAGCGCACTGTTCAGTAATTTACCAGAGGGAATCATGACCCCTCTGCGTCTCCAACTACTCTTACCCCGTTCTCCTTTTCCATAGCATTTAATCCTCTTCTAACACGTCATACAATTTGCTTATTGTATTTGTTGCTTATTATTTGTCTCATTCCACTAGCGCTTAAGTTCTGCTGGGCAAGGATTTTTGTCTGTCTGGTTCCTTGGTGTCTCCAGCAACTTAGAACAGTGCCTGGCATGCAGAAGCAGATCAATAAATATTTGTCGAATGAATAAAAAAAAAAATGAATTCTTCTTAAGTGTCCCTCTTTAAAAAGATTAGACACTCTCCCTTGGTTCCAAGGTAGATGTATAAGGTTAAATGGCATGTTTTGACATCTTTGGCTTAATATTTGATCTGTTTTATCTTACTTGGCGCACGGCGCTGTCCAGTTTTCTAAAAATAATTCGGCAGTATTTCCTGTACTAACCCTACCACACTGACCTTCTTGATACTGAGAGAACAATAATTCTTATGCCTTAAACCAATAGTTGGCTCCACCCAGAAATCTTTTTGTTCTAAGACCTTTGTTAATGACTTGGATGACTTTTAAAAGGCATTCTTTCTCTGCTGATGTTTCTTTGTGGAAAATTATTAGTGCCTGTATCTATAGTCTTTCCAAATTTTTTTCTTGGATAGTGTGACTAGACCCTTATCTTTTTATCATTATTCTTAGACATCCAGTTAATACATTGTTTATCTCATTTTAGTCTTTCAAATCCTTAATCATTACATCTTACTTGTATGTGCATCTATATAAAACTATCTTTATTCTTGTAGTAATGTCTTAGTTGAGACACAATTACTTCGAAACATTTTTACTTTTACCTTTAAAGCTGTTTTGGGTAGGCTTTTGAGATTTCTTCCTACTCGGCAGTCATTTGTTTTTGCCTACAGATAGCCCTGGTTTGAAAAAGTAGGTTACAGGATGCTGCGAGTGGTGCATGTTTTTGAGGTCTGGCCCTGCTGCTGGAGTTGCCTTCCATGACAACTGAAGCATCTTGTGCTATCTGAAAAAACGTTTCCTCCCTGACATCTGTATTTCTGCCAGTCCTTAATTTTTCTATTGGCTACTTTCAAATGTACACATTGAAGGCACAGTACCTTGACAGTCCCAGCAATTAATTCTGTTATCCGGTTGGCAATTTCTTTTGGTTCAAAAGGAGCTACCATAGTTATGAACTCTTGGCTCCAGGTATCATATTAACATAAAAACTTTAAAATTATGTTTCAAAAGAATCTTTGTATTATGTTTGTGGGTTATGCTAGCAACAATGGGATGTTAGATTTTTTTTCCCCCAACTCTTAGTTTTGCCCGTTAGAAGTATTCACTCTAGAAGATATATTCTTGACTTTTTCTGTCTCCGTAACTCCCAAGCTGTATTGTCATGTGTCCCCACTTTCATGGACAATCTAGATCCCTTTGTATTCCAGGGCTCCTAAATTCTAATTCAGAATTTAAGTTATTTTCGGTGATGGATATCTTTCAACTTTTGACTGCTGTCTTCCTCCTTTTGGTCTAGTCATGTCAAAGACGTCTGCTCCCCAAACGAATCTTTTCTTGCTTGGCTCAGAATTCAGATGTACTAATACCACACGTAATGGTATAAAATGTGATGGCTCATCCCCGGTGGCTCATTTTAAAGGGCTGCCCCTTTTGCAGGTTTTTGCTTCCTATCGGGTTAAGTTCAGATCAATTACTCTGAGACAAGTTGTACTCTCCTTGCGTATCAGCTTCCAATCAGGACCCTCTTCTTATACCAGCCATCGATGGTCGTTATCTATCATAGAAGATATTTAAAAATATATATACGTTCCAGACGTAGTCATCAACTATAACAGGAGTTATCAGTCATGGTCTCTATCATAAGAGTTTATAATGGAGCATGAGAGAGAAGACAGGGAACAATTGATTATGAAATAAAGATGATTAAAAACTTCGTTGTTGGAGACTAGAGAAATCAATGAAGCAGATTAGGAGGGATGTGGATGGGGGAAAAAGGATCTTCTGAAACATGAGAGAAGGAGAGAATGTCTCATGTTCATGGAACTGCTCAAGTAGAGAAGAGAGGATAGAGAAAGAATTACAAGTCATTCAAAATTTTGTACATCATGAGAAAACTTATAGAAATGCTGAATGTATAACAAAATGTTCACCAAAATATTTCTGCTCCTAATTATTTTTCTGAATGTTAACATTTCCTTTATGCTTTAGAACTTTGTCTTGGCAAAGCCCTGGATATGCTTTTATGTTTACCGAGTACAAGAGAATTTGAACGTGGGATTTGTAGTTACAATCTGGGTTGGAATTCCAGTCTAGATTATCATCAACTAGGTGACGGTAGCCTCTCTGATTCTGTTTCCACACACATGAGATGGAAATAATATCTATTAGTGCTGTAACAAAGCTCAAATAAAGCCATCGTGATAGGATACAAAGGCTCTACAAATTGTACATTCTCTATTATGTTAAGTGTGCATCAGAGTACATAGGATATTTCCCTCCTTCCTTTCTGCTCTCGAATCTAGACACAGTGGATACATGATTCGCCATTTTATTGTGGAAAGAAGCTTTCATTCTTCACCTGAAACGCGATAGCAATCATTCTCCAGTTAGATCTAAATGACTGGATTGCAAGGTGAACTGTGTTGGTGACTAACTCATTTTCCCTCACCTCCAGCACCCTCTTATCCCAAGATCAAGCAATTTTCCTGTGTAATGAACTGTATCTGCTATCAAGTGGCCTGGAAATTAAGAGGTTAAGCTCGTTCCCTATTTGGTATCACGATGTCTTTTGCTGCTACACCACTGACCTATGTTTTCCAAGGCTGTGCAAAGGAAAACTGCAACAATGAATGGAACTACAGCACAATTTTGTATGTGGGGAAGAGCTTCAGTAGATTTTGAATTACCCAGGGGATGGTTTTCTAGCTAATGGGTTGTCCAACTCTTTGCATCTAGCGCTTCTGTCTGGCTGATAACATTTTGGTCAGTTCAACGGTGACCAGCAATGGAAGGGGAGCAGATGCAAACGAGGACAGGCTTTACAACCAACATTAACCCCCAAAGTGGATTGTAGTGGTTTGATTTACGTCCATAACATACCCAAAGTCTGGAGAAAATAAGTTCGAGGGAGGACAAAAATATAAGTAAACTAGGGAATAAGGAAAACAAAAATTCAGGCCATATGTTCTCTTGATTTACTACGACTTCTATAGCTACAGAAAATAAAATGAAACAGGGAAGAACTAATCAGTTTATTCGACCATCCCATGAGACTAATTATATTTTTCTCACATAGTCCATGTTTTTTAAATCTTTTTCTGTTAGCAAACAATTTCTAAGTGATTTCTTCTATTCACCATTTCTGCTATTTATAAGGTTTCTGCTGAGCACTGGATGTTTTATATTCATATATTACTTTTTGGCATTTACTAAATATGCCACTGGTTAGCTAATAAAAATATCTGCCAGAAAATCTTTCATATCATTATAACAGTATCTGAAAGACCATAACAGATATCTGTCAGTGACTTTACCAATCAAAAGCACATATCAGATGGACAGAATCAGGAAATTAGTTGATCCACTAAAGAGAAAAGATACTTATTTAATGACTAATTAATTCAATGTATATAAAATGACTAAACTCCACAACTGCTTACATTAAAATAGTATTAATTGCTAGTTATAAGTAACAGCAAAACATGTTGAATAACGATTCCAAATGTGCATTCATTCCATACTATTTTATTTTATTTTATTTATTTATTTTTTTTTTCTTGCGTTATGCGGGCCTCTCACTGTTGTGGCCTCTCCCATTTGCGGAGCACAGGCTCCGGACGCGCAGGCTCAGCGGCCATGGCTCACGGGCCCAGCCGCTCCGCGGCATGTGGGATCTTCCCGAAACGGGGCACGAACCCGCGTCTCCTGCATCGGCAGGCGGACTCTCAAGCACTGCGCCACCAGGGAAGCCCCATACTATTTTAAATAGGAATGACTTTACCTATAACTAAAATATTGTTACTGAAGGTAAAAAAACATAATTCTCTAAAGTTATACAACAAAAATGTAAAACAATATCAAAGTTAGGAGTAAATAATAATTTTGTTATTTGTGGGCATTTTTTAAATGGTCTGTAGGAACACTTTATAAAGTAACCTAGAAGGAAAAATGTGACTAAAGTCAATTGCATTTCACAGTTGGCTGAAATCCTGGCAGATAATTTCAGAGACAAAACTGGTCATAAAACCAAAGCCAGTCCTTTGTGAAAACCTTCAGAAATAAAAAGCAAATATTTTTCAAAAGTTTATCAGGGTGGTTTTGACATAATAGTCAAGTATTTGATATATCTTTTTAGTTCAGACCTCGTTTTACTTTGTCTTTTGCATCTATTTTGTTTTTGACATTTTCATTGTTTAAAGGCACTTCCATTAGAGGGTGAGCAAGAGAAACGAAATAAATTAAAAATAATCAACTCAGTATATGTTACTGAAATGAGTTAATACTACAGAGGTTCAAATAAAATACAAGGGAGCTAATTATTCAAAACTCATTAATATTTGGCTTTAGGAAGAATTTTTTATAATGATACAGTTTTGTACAGTAAAACTTCAAACTTCGATGTCTTAACAGTTTTCAAAATAACGTCCACACACATGATCTCATATCATACTCACCAAGACCCTGTGAATATGTAGGGAATTTTGGTTTATGTAGGGAATTTAGGCTTAATCCCACAGAGAAGGAACTCGGGCTCAAGGAAGTGAGGTGACTTGCCCAAGGTTATGCCTACAGTAAACTACTGAGTGTGGACTCTCAAATCTCATTCATTTATTCATTCACTCGTTCATCCATCTTTTGCTAACTGTTCTTCCTTCCCTAAGTTCCCTTTGCCAGATGAAGGCAATCTTGACAGAGAAAGAAAAACCACCTGAGTTAAGAATTCACCATAGAAATTCAGCAAAATGGGAAATTGGCCAGAGTTGTACAGTCTGGATGTGGATCAAAAGTAAAAATATTGGCTAACAGCGATTTGCAGTTCTGTCAGACCATGTTATGCCTATGGCTAAGAGCTGGCTGTATCACTACCTTACAGCTTTTAATGGAATCACTTTATCACGATTTTGAGTATCGTCATCTTTCTAGCTTACACACAGCCATGTGTGTGTATAATTGTGTGTATAAAATAAATGGTAGCTAACTACTCACGCTGTCCTTTATCATGCCATTTTATCTGACTTTAATTTCAGATCGGCTGCTTCATTCTTTTTAAGTGATGGCATAGTATTCCTAGGAATTCCTTTGGACTACGCTCTAATTTTTTTCTTTTATTTTTTATTTTTTGCGGTATGCGGGCCTTTCACTGCCGTGGCCTCTCCCGTTGCGGAGCACAGGCTCCGGACGCGCAGTCTCAGCGGCCATGGCTCACGGGCCCAGCCGCTCTGCGGCACGTGGGATCTTCCCGGACCAGGGCACGAACCCATGTCCCCTGCATCGGCAGGCAGACTCTCAACCACTGCGCCACCAGAGAAGCCCCGGCTCTAATTTATTTGATAGCCAAGTATACTTTTTCAAGTATTCCAAAATTGCTAACCTTTGCTATCCCATAGAAAAGGGATACTTGCAGTTAACTGATTATTTCATAAGAGCAAGTGAGAAATGTGAAACTCACAAAAATTCTAAATACTGTTATTTTACTAGACATTTAAAAATCCAGTGATAAGCCTAACTAGAATCTAAAATACAAACTGTTCTTTCACTAATAAGTGAATTTTAAATAAACAAATGAATAAACATACACATATTTTAAAAACAGTAGGTATGAAAGGGCTTGAATAGGTCTCAAGGTCCAGGGCTGGAATTATTAATGGTTTAATCCAGTATGAAATTTACTATACAGTCATATATGCTCTTCCTTAGTCCATTTAAGTGTCTTCCTATATACATATTCTAAAACACAGAGTGATTCGTATGTTTCCAATCAGTGTGAATAAGCTACCAATTTTCAAAAATTTTTAGTCTTGGTGAGACAAATTCTTATATATTTCTAGGGGCATCATATGTTCGTACAACCCTTTTCAAAAGCATGCTGACAATAGGTTTAACAAGATACAACCGTGTTCATTCCCACTGACAAAATAATTCCAGTTTTGAGAATATTTCCCTAGGAAATGATCAAAAACCATACAATAGTGTCCATTCTTCACAAAACAAAAAACTGGAAATAATGTAAATGTTCAACAATATATAACTGGTTTAGTAAGTTATAGTATATCCATTTGAGGAATGTTATAGTTAAGTTAAAAAAAAATTCAAGCATAAAGGTTCTGTGCCTACCTGGGAAAACGTGTTTGTTAAGTGAAAACAGTATAATACTACTAAATTATACACGGTTCTTATATATGAATATGGCAAAAACTAGGCATTATTATAACTGTATAAACTACATGTGAAAAGTGAAGAATCCCAACATCGGTGCAGGAGTAGGGATGACTGCTTTCACCCTAAGTCTTGCGTAACAGGCCTCGCCTGTGTCCATCCCACCCTTGTGCCCAGCAGGAGGTCTGCAAAGAAAATGAATTGGATGCGACAGAGATGCAGAGGTGAGAAAGGGAGGGACACCGCCTGCAGGTCTACAGGTGTTCCAGCTCCTCCCTCCTGAGACCTGGCTGCCCCCCTGCTCTTGGATTCCATGGCCAAAAGCCCACACACTTACATCTTTATTAAAAATCCCTCTCTTTTTTGCTTGGGCCACTTTGAGTTCGTGTCTGCTACACACAAACCAGAAAACAAAACAAAGAGAGTTTTTACATTCCTTTCGTAATTTTTAACCTGTATTTTTAAAAAGTGCCACACGTCATCTAACTGCATTGCAAACAGCGTTACTCATACTAGGGAAGGAAGTAAGTTCACTTACTGTGTAGATAGATTTTCCATAGATAATATAGCTAATGGGAGCCAACAGTATCTCCAGACAATATAACAAATATTCCAGCTAACGTTAAACAAACAACACGTTAATATCATCTCCTCTTTCTGCCTTTTAATTAGAATCATTCCACCTACACCTGAAGTGACATTTTCAGGGATAAAAATCATCTTATCTTTTACCCTGAACAGAAAGGCACTGTGTAGGAATTCTAGTGGATTATGCTCTTAATATCTGACTCTGCTCTTTGCCCAGGAATTTGCTTTTGTCGTATTATCTATCATTTACTGTTTGCCATGTGCCAGGCACCATGTAAAACTTCACATACGGTATTCTCATTTGCCCGTCACAAAACCCCTCCACCAGAATGATTCACAAATGGCAGGAACTTTCACTCTTTTTCATAATTAACTGAGTGGACTTCCCATTAGACAGGCATTGCTTTAGGTATCAGAAATACAAAGATGAAAAGCTCAGGCTAGGAGGAGAGAGATGTCAATCACCCAGTAAAGGTAGTAAATGCTACAACAGTGGTAGGTAGGAAGTGCTCTGAAGGGTGTGAGGGAATTACTAGCTATGTGGGGCTGGTTGCCCAATTCCCAAGAATTCTGATAAGTTGTATCAGAAAACTGCTGAGAGAATGTGCAATCTACGGAAAGAAAACTATCCTGCCTCCCTGGAAATATGTAAGGTAATCGGAAGACAGCAGAATCTGAACGGGGAGGATGTTAGCTTTTGTGCATTAGGCTGTAGTAAGCATGCTACTGGGGAAGAAAAGCAAGTGTTAAAAGACACATTGGAGACCCTTTTTAAAAATATTCACTCCTTTAGTATACAATTTCGAGGGCCTGCCGTGTACTACTACGGTACTGGGAGCTGGTAAGGGCACTACGAGAATGTATAAGCTGAAACAACTCTATTTAATAATGTAAATACTCAATAGGAATTATGGTTTACACTGCTTTTCACAGCAGTATTACACTACTTGCTATGGAAATGTTATCTTTCACCTGTGCTTCATTTTGGATAGCCACAGCTCGTACGTGCACTGCTTTTACTTGCTGAGTTATTCCTCAGTGACCGATTATTCCAGAGGAAAAAACTTCTGAAGCTCCCCTGACGCTTGCTCTGCTCACCCGTTCCCCGTGCCCGGCACCCACGACACTAATCAACACATATAACGTGGACACCCTTGATTTTACAAAAACCTTACCGTGGCTTACAATTCGTCAGTATAAGGTCCCCAAACCTTAGCGCCTTCACGGGATCTGGCTCCTGCCTACCCACCTCTGCGGCCTCTTCGGGAGCACGCGGGGTTTTATTTGCTGTGGTTCCTCCATCGGATTTGCCACCTCCTCACACTCCCTACCGCCCCCCATCCCCCGCCCCAAAGCACAAGACCTTCATCCCGAGACTTCTGTTGTCACTTCTGCCTTTAACACTCTTCCCAGCTCCTCCCGACAAATTCCATCACTTCTTCAAGAAAGACTTCCTTGACTCTAGGGTACTTCAGATGTCTCTCCTGTGTGTACTATACCAACCTGACACTTGTGTAACAGGCTCTTTGTCACTTTGTTTCTTCCACGGACCTGTGAGCTGCTTGAAGTCAGGGACCGTACTAAGCATTCCTAGCCCCACACAGTGCCTGTCACGTTAGAATGCTAGAATATTAGGCGAATAAATGAACCAATGAATTACTATTAGAACTTCCATGTGGCACGACGATCAATGTTATATAAAAATGACCACTTAGCAAAAGGCTTTAAAGCTGCTTATCAATTAAAGATGAACTAATTAATCGATACAAACATGTTTCTCAATCATGAAACTGAGAGCTTGCATACTGTGGCAGAATAGTGGCCCCCAAAGATGTCTATGCCCTAATCCCCCGGGCATAGACTGTGTGTTATGTTAGGTCACACGGCAAAGGGACATTAAGGCTGCCGATGGGATTAAGCTCACTAATCATTATCAGCTGACACTGAAATGGACGATACCTTGAATGATCCAGGTGGACCTAATTTAACCACAAAAGCCCTCAGATGTGGAAGAGCCAGGCAGAAACAGAGCCAGCAAGCTGGCAGCATGGGACGGGCTCTGCCCCAGGCTGATGGGCTCTGCCCGGGCTCATGGGCTCTGCCCCGGGCTGCTGGCCTAGAAGATGGAGGAGGTCCAGGCGTCAAGGAGCACGGGCGGCCTCAGAAGCTGGAAAAGGCCGGGAAACGGGTTCTCCCCTCGAGCCTTCCAAAGAAACCCAATCCTGCCAAAACCTTCATTCCAGCTCAGCGAGACCCACTCTGGACTTCTGACATCCAGAATTGTAAGATAATACGTTTGTGTTGTTTTAAGCCACCAAGTTGGTGGTAATTTTTTTATAGCAGCAACAGGAAACTAACACAATACCTACAACACATCGGACAACGTTAACCTTGGCTCCATATGACAGAAAACCGAAGACAATGGCGGCTGAAAGAAGATTGAAGTTTACTTGTCTCTCTAGAACAGAGCTCTGGCAGCAAAAGTCGAGGGCTGGTAATGCTCTCCCATACCATCAAGGACTCGGGCTCCTTCAGTCTTGCTGCTGTGTCTCCCTTAACCTGAAGGAGCTCTCGTCAGCACGTCTGATCCCAGCCAGCAAGAAGAGGAGTTCTAAGGAATGGTGAACCGCGGGACCTCACCAACCAGGGCATCACTCACATCTCACGGACCAGGACTGAGAGGCACAGCAGCAGCGAGGTACGTGCAACGACCATGCCAGGGGCCACATGACAAGTGTGGCGGGTTCCATTATTAAAAGGGGAAGAAACCTATGGGGACAACCAGCCACCTCCACTTTAATACTGTAGTGCTGTGATGCCCTGCTACTCACAGTTTTAAGTATATAAAAGTAGTCTCTCCTACTTTTAGATCAACCAAGGCAGGGGCCCTCATTACAA
Organism: Lipotes vexillifer; assembly: GCF_000442215.2. Taxonomy (NCBI): domain Eukaryota; kingdom Metazoa; phylum Chordata; class Mammalia; order Artiodactyla; family Lipotidae; genus Lipotes; species Lipotes vexillifer. The sequence goes on along the minus strand of NW_006798732.1, from coordinate 184,516 downwards.
AAACAGTAACTAAATAATTACGATGTCATAGACTCTGGCACATTCCTAAGCTTTGCCAGATTTTGCATGTACACATATTAGAACATGAGTATATGCCTGTCAGTGATGACATCACATTCAAACTCTAGTGTTGTAATCGATGGAAACAGAATTCTTGACTAATAAGAAATAAGGCGCAGGGGTTAAGAATCTGCCTGCTAACGCAGGGGACACAGGTTCGATCCCTGGTCCTGGAAGATCCCACATGCTGCAGAGCAACTAAGCCCGTGTGCCACAACTACTGAGCCTGCGTTCTAGAGCCCGTGCGCCACAACTACTGAGCCCGTGTGCCATGACTACTGAGCCCGTGCGCCTAGAGCCCGTGCTCCGCAGCAGGAGAAGCCACCGCAGTGAGAAGCCCGTGCACCGCAATGAAGAGTAGCCCCCGCTCGTTGCAACTAGAGAAAGCCCGCGTGCAGCAACGAAGACCCAACACAGCCAAAAATAAATAAAATTTTAAAAAATGCTTAATCATAAAAAAAAAGAAGTAAGGCTAAAAACGTATTTTATTTCTAGATGTGTGCTACTCAGGGGCCTGACAGGAAGCAGATGGCATGCCCCAAGGGTAAATTGCAGAGAGTTTGATGAAGAGACTACTTACACGGACGTGGGCAGGCTCTAGGGGAACCAATAAGGGATGAAGTACCCAAGGACTCACAGCAGGAGGAAACCATTACCCTCTCTAGGCCTGAAAGGACAAAGGGAAGGCGCAGTTTCTGGAACTTGCCAAGACCTGTAGCCATGGGACAGGACTGTCTGACCCGAGCCACGGCCTTAGGTAGAGGAGCCAGGCGCCTGCCAAAAGCCACAGACAGGCAGGAGGGAGTGTGGGGGAAGGTGAAATTAATATCCTGACCTCTCTCTCTTTCCTCCCTCTGATCATCTGCCAATGCCTCCAAATGGGCTGAAATCAAATAGAAACCAAAGGACAAAGGAGCCTGGGTGATGTGGTCCACAGGAATCAGCCTTTCAGAGCACAGAAAGGCAGAGACTGGACTTTGAGGGACAGAGGATATAACCAGCATAATATGGAAAAGTACTGATATTTCACAGGGTGGGGATGGTTCAAAAGGCCTTGAACAAAAAGAAAAAGGGAATCGATCCAAACAGATCTGGGCAAGACCTGGGACGAAGAAAGATGGAGGAAGAGAATGATTAAAACGTGAAAGAGCAGAGAGGGGCCCAGGTGTGATCTACTAATGTAAGTGGGATAAAGAGAGCGAGCGAAGAAAAATGGAGGCGTAAGACCAAAGAACTTCTGAAGGGCCTGACCAGGGGCCTTAAAGTTGTGGCTATGTCTGAACACAGTGTGTTTCTCATTGCCAACTTTTCCACGTGAGTTTAACACAGTGGTGGGACATCTAAAACCTGTTATTGACTGCAAATATTTTTAACATGTATACTCAAAGGATTGAATAGTGGCACTGATTATGACCAGAGGTCTGTGCAATACAGAAGGCTAGGACTGTAGGTCAAAGAAATAGCAGTACTCTGCAGCAGAACCAGTCGGCTGCTAAAAATAAGCCAAGATGCCAGAGAAAAGAAATGCATTGAGACAAAGGGGAAAAAACAGCAAAACAGAATATCAGAAACTTGATATCAGACCCCTGATACCACGTTAGATTCTTAAAATTCCCTCAAATCCAAAATATGCATGTTGCTTTCCTCCTCTCTAGTACAAATTACCTACCTATAGTTGTTAAGTATAAGAAAAAGCATGCCACTCATGTTCACAAGTGATTTCAATAACAGAAACTGTAATCTATCTTCTGTAGAGGCAGCCTTTGAATGCAATCGTTTTAATCACTGTGACTTTACGGAAAAGATCAGCTCTACTTTTTGGATGTTCATTAACAGGCTTCAAACATTTATCTCTCGCTACGTTTATTTATATTTAACATCTCTCTATGTTAGACATGTTCCCAAAAAACTGTCCCCCAGATTAGAAGCTCCATGGGTTAACATTTCACGGACTTATATTAAAAATAGGAGCCTTATTCCCCAGAGAGGGAAAAAACAGTTTTGTGGTGCAATATATAATAAAATCACAGGGAGGTTTGGGGAAAACACCTGTTCCTATTATTACCTCCTGGGAGGCTTCATTAGAAAAGCGTGTGTGGGTCCTCAGGACAACTGTTGGTTCTGTGCCACCCCGTAGCCTTGTTTCCTTCCTGATCTGGTGACACAGAATTTGGTGAACTGCCCTCTTGCAACGCATGGTGACCCATGTACACCCAGAGCCACTACCGAGCACGGACTGCGGGGCCGCTCTCCAGGGGCTTCTCCATGCTGTCCTTTGATGGACAACATGTCTCAAGACTTTAAAGCCTGACAAGTTAGCGAAGTCAACTTATTTCATGAAATACATGTATTAACTTGCCGTGAAAATAACCGATTTCTTACTTTAACAAAGATTATAGAATCACATGATGTTCTACTTCTCAAATGTGTTCAGGAGGTGAGGTATGTGGAAATCATATGCTCCATGTGGAACACTGTGCAGTATGTACATTTTAAACTTAAAATAATTTTATGTCAAATTTTATCCTAGCTTATACATGAATCTTACATGAAACGCAAACAGCAGGTGCAAGGGATTTATGAAAAATTTATAGAAAAAAATCAATACTGAAAATATTCTACCCATTTACATTTTCCCTGTGAATTTAGAAAAGATCACAGGAATTCAGTTTTAACAGTCTACCTCTCCTTCAGCATGTGCAATCCCAGCACTCCCTGGAAGCAGTGTTACCACTTCAGTGACATTAGAGCTAGGAGCACATATTGAATACATATTGTACAATGACACTACAATGACTAAAAACCAACAATACAGGACACATGCTAAACTCTAGTATCCCCACCATGTTTGAATAAAGTAAGCCTAATTTTTTCTAAATTGAGGTATAAGTGACTAAATAAACCTAAAGTTTAACACATTTATTTAGAAATTCCTTCTCTAAAGTTATTCTCAAGATTTTTTCCAATTCTTTAGTTACATTTAAGAGATAAAGCAACCATCACATACGCATCAGGTTTAAAGCAGCAATCTATCTTGAGCTTTCTTTCCAGTCTAGCGTTCAATAATTTTGGGAACATTACAGTAAATAAAGCGCATTAACCACATATTAAATTTATAATCTATATCTAATTACTGTAGGATTTTACAAAATTGAAATTCTGTATTAGAAAATTTGGAACACCAATATTTCCTGTGCATATTTAAAAACCAGAAGTGATCGGGATTAATCATTTGGGAAAAATGATTATGGAGAATCTAAAATCAAGAGCAATTAGCCTCAAAATAAGGCAGAATATAAACGACAGAAAACGGCTTTCACATTCATGATTTCAACTGCTCCTAAGAACTAATGTGATGAAGGCAGATAAACAACCCTTACGTTATAGCCAAGAAGAGATTCAGAAAAAGTCAACGATACTCACTTTTAAAAGAAATATTTACCTATCAAGCATCTGCTATGTGACTAGGTACTCTGCTAAGTGCTAAGGGCACAGAAATGAACAAGCAAACACAAAACACAAAAAAGGTACCTGTCCGCAAGAAGTTGAATAGTCTGGCCCAAACTAACTAAACCAGTAACCACTAAAGTAAGGAAGATGACTTCCACTTGGCTTATCGCTTGACTTGGTCTCTCTGACTTCAAGGTAAGGATGAACAACGAAGAAAGCCTAGTCGGGGGGGTCAGGACAGGCACCTCAGAAAGACGTGGGACACTTTCTAAGTTTAAAAGTACATGAAACGTGCACTAGAGTTAGCAAGTTTTGTTTTGTTCTGTTTTTTCCTTTCGGACTGGAAATTAGGGTAGCTGTAAAAAAGCTGTGCGTGTGTGTGTCTGCCTGTGTGCTGGGGTGGGGGGAGCGGGGAGATGCCAGCAAAGCTGATCTAGAAGGAAATTGAAGAACATCACACAGCTCTTACGAGGGTAAAGAAAAAGCACCACTTGAACCAAGCAAAGCACCAACATGGTTCTGGTTCTCACATGTACAAGGTCAATTAACATGGTGCTGAGGAAAGGCAGGGCTGCCTGTACTTAAGATGATCATTAAGACGGCTAATCCTAGTTGTGGCCTTGAGGAAGGGAGCAGACATATAGACATACTGTATAGCAAAGGATATTTACAGTCACATTTCACGCACCAATAAATAATGCATTCACTTCTCAAAATGCCACAGCAAATGTGGGAGAGAATTTTCATCTATATTCAGGATTAAACTTTCTAATTTTAAATTACCAGACTTCAGCTGTAAATTTATTTCAGTTGAAAGGTGTGAAGAGATTATTAATGAATCTTCTAAAAGTCTGGAGAGTGTTTAGAAGATTAACATAATAAAAAAGTCCAGCCATAGGCACGGCAGAAATTATAGGCATGAATTTATTGAGCACCTACTGTGACAGCACTGTGCTAGGTGACTGGGTTGTTTCTCATACTTCGTCACGCTCCGGTCTCCTCAATTTCTCTGTCATCTCTTACCGTGTTCACTTGGAACTGCACGATTCGAAGTGCAGCCCGGCTCATTTATCCCGTAAGGTTGGTCCCAAAGACATTTCCCCATTTGAAGGCGGGGAGGAGGGGTAAGCTAAGTCCCTACCGAGCACTTAAGACCTGACTTTCTTGGTATTTGTGGTGTTATCTACGTGGCCCTTCAGAAGTCCCCGAACTTGTACAAAGAACTCAGAGAAGACCGCCCCCGCCGGCCCTCGTTTCTTGCCGGAAGGTCCTTCGCAGCCACAGCTGCCCGTCTAGGTACTAAATCGCGGCCTGTGGATAACCTCAGCTCTAAGTCTGGAAGCCTCGGATCTGGCCGGCCGGGGGCGGGGGCGGGGGCGGCCGAGGTGACAGCAGGTGAGCGCCCGGCGCGGAGGAGGAAGTGAGACAGGCCGGCGTGGGCATTACTCAGGCCGCGTTACCGCCGAGGTGGCTCGCAAGCGGAACTCCTCGCCCCTCCGTCGCTCCAGCTGGACTTCTATCTCGTTGAAGTCACTTCCCATCCCGGGTCGCGCGGGGGAAAACCGTGCGTCCGAGGAGGGGCAGAGAGTCAGACGTGCGGGGTCAGGTGGCCTCTCCCCTGGCACCGCGTGTCCCGAACTAGCCCCTCGTCGCTCCCCGGACCTGCCTGCCCCCGATCCCGGGGCGGCCCCGGGCGGCCCGGGGTGCGTGAGCCCCCCGTGAGGAGGAGGGAGGACAGGTCGCTCCGGCCACTCCGGGGGCAGCTCCGAGGACACGGGATCCCGGGGAGAATCAGCCAGACCCGATCGTGCCCCTGGCGGCCGCGGCGGGTGTGGCCGGTTCAGAGCCTCCTACTTTACCTTTCTTACTCCGACGGCCAGTCGCCCTTCGGACCACGTCCGCACCGATCCCCATCGCCCCCGCCCCCAACCCGCGACACCTGGGGGAAACTTCTCCCTCGCCCCTCAATGCAAACTCGGCCGCTCCCCCAGCGGCCGCAAACCGTCCTCTCCCTAGCAACAAGGTTCCGGCCGTAGAGCGAGCGGCTCTAGGTGTAAGGAAGGTGATGTCGTAAAGCCGCGAGTGTCGTAAACCAGGTGCGGTGGGGAGGGGGGAGGGGTGGAGGCGGAGGGGCGGGGG
>NW_006798732.1:178258-178533 GCF_000442215.2 Lipotes vexillifer | reverse complement strand
CCCGCCGCCGCATCCCCGGCGCGGGCGGGCGGCCGGGACGCGGCGTCCACTTTTCTGGGCTCCGGAGGAGCGGCTGTTGCTTCTTTCCGCACTTTTCCCCACTCTTGTGCCCCTCGGCGCCCCCCTCCCCTCCTCCTCGGCGCCCTCGGCGTTTCGTCCCCGCGGCGCCGAGGCCCCGGAGCCGAGGAACTAACTTGTGCCCGGAGCTGCCTGTGTAGAGTGGCTTCCGCGCGCCTCAGCCCCGCCGGCGCCGGCGCTCGGGCCCCGCGGCTCGG
>NW_006798732.1:164645-178106 GCF_000442215.2 Lipotes vexillifer | reverse complement strand
GGCGCGGGCGGGCGGGGCGGGCGCAGAGCTGCGGCCGCGGGAGCCGCGGGGGGCGGCGGGTTTGCGGAGTTGTTACCTGGTCTTGGGACCGGGAAGCACCGCAGACAGGTCCCCGCCCGGGAGGACGCCTCCTCCGCGCCGGGATGGGGTGCCGACCGTGCGCCTCCCTTGTGCTCTTTCGGTTTGGGGAAGTTGTTACCTGGGCCGGACGCGCGGGGCGTGAAGCCGGCGAACGGAGCTTGGACGGTGCTCCGGGTCTCGGGTGGAAGGAGGGTGGGGGAGGGGCGGCCGGACCGACGGACGCGGGGCGCCGCTGCCTGCGCTGCGGGCCGCGGTGTTTACTGATGAGTGCCGTTGCGCCGGGGACGCACACCCGCCCTGCCTGGCGTGAGAGTTTAGAAAAATAACAATAATGACGAGAGAGCAAGCGCGAGCCCCGAACATGTGGTGGTGGTTTGCACAGTCGCCTTTTGCAGTTGGGAGAGACGGTGTAAGTTGACTGCATGTCTGCTTATCTCGGGCGCCGCTGTGCCCGTCCGCCCGCCCACCGCTCGGCAGCGAACGTCTGCTGGTGGGTATTGTCTGGACAGTTCCTGCGGCGACAGGGCCGAGGCTGGAGCGCGGCCCCCGCCCGCCCGGTACCTGTTTGGAGAATAATGGGCGGCAACGGCCCTGCCGCCGGCTGAGGCCGAGTCTATATAAGGAATTGCACGGACCTAGCGGACCGAGGGGCTCGTGTGGGTTCCTGCGTTATTTTTAAAACGAGTTTCTGAGAGTCGGGAAATAAAGGCGCCTGAAATGGGATCGCCGTGTCCGCCAGAAAATGAGGAAATGCGGGTTTAAGTCAGAACTACCCGGCGCTCGCCCCACCCCCACGCCTGGGCCCCTTTTCTCCCTCCCCTCTGGGATGCGAAACGCGAGGTTTTGTAACCTTTCCTGGCAATTTCAGATTTTGTGTGGGATTTCCTGTCTCGAAGCAGATACGAAGGTTTTAGGCGGTTTCAAGATGTTTCCTTCCAATCGTAAACGTAATTTTAATATATTCGAGTCGACATTAGAATCACCGCTTTCATGAACGGTGTTAGTTATCCAAATACACGTTTGTATTTTAAAGACCTCCGTTAGTTATGATCGATAACTAATACTGGGCGTCCTCATTGTGGAGAGATGACTTGTTACGGCCGCAGCGGAGCACAGGCTATTGCAATTTTAATTTCCTGTTTTAGCGTCAAATAGTGTGTGTGCTATATCGAGCTGTTGCTGCTGTGGCTTTATGAAAGGTAAGTTGGTTTGGAAAGGGCTGTTCGCGTTTTTACCTTATTTAAAATGTTCGTCGCCGGAGAAAGGGGCTTTTCTTGTTGCTGACGACATGTGTGTGACATGTGAGTCTGAACCACCCAGCGTCTGTGCAGCTGCTGTAAACATGTTTACCTGAGCAGGAAAGGATGGATTTTCCTCCTAAAGATCCTGTGATACGAATATTACACCCATAAGGCTCAGCAGGAAAGAGAGCTGCTGGACGGCTGCAGCAAATGGCAACTTGCGCAGGTAGAAAAAGATGGTGTTTAGTTTTCCCCTGCGCGTGTCAGCCCCTCCAGTCGGCTGCTTTCATTCTCAAGGGAGCGATTTATTTACCGCGCTTGCTGTCAGTGTTTTTCCTTTGTGTTTACTATTAGAGAAACAGATTTGGGGCTGTTTAGCACAAAATGTCTCGTCTGCAGTGTGCATCACTCTCAGAAAACAAAAGGTGTTTCAGATAGCACTGTGCTACTACAGGTATCTTCCATTTTCATCAGTGTTGGCTCTGTCCTTGTATTTCTTTTTGTTCTCAGATGCATTTCATCCATTGCTGATTATTACAGCCACGCTATTTGATTAACTCTCATGATTTGCAGATTAAAAATGAAGTTGTATGCCATTGTGTTGTGAAACCTCAGGATAGGTGCTGGTTAAGATTTCTTAGCAACGCAGTCATATTTAAGTTGCAGTTTATTGGAGAGAATCGCTTGGAAAATGTTAACTCTTAAATCTTTTTAATGAAGGAATAAATGATGTATACAGTGGGAGGTGGTCATAGAGATACTTTATGCTGTAATTTATATGTAAATAATTTTTTGTTCATTTAAAAATAAGGCATGCAGATTTTCTGCTAAGCCTTCAGTAAAACATTTTAATTTCCTTTCTGGAATGTATCTGCAGAGTAGGATGTTAATGGGAGCATCAAGTAATGTAACTTGACAGGGGTAAAACAGTTGAGCAAGGTTTGGCCAAAGCCTGAAACCTTATGTAGTAACTCTATGGTGATGATGTTAGTGGCTTAAATTGATTTTTTTTTAACCGTTCATAATGTAATGCTTTGTTTGCTGTATTTTAAAAATCTGCCTTCTCATTTTCCACTTCTGCTCTTTGTGGTTACTTATTTATTTATTTATCTATTTGAGAAATGTACTCTAGCTGCTAATGACCACATACTGATTAATTCACTCTAGATGGACTGGCAGGTACATATCTTCTGTCATTTGCATTTCTACTTGCTGTCTTTGGAAACCACCAGTAGAGGATGCTAACAGAAATTATTATTGGTGTAGTATACCATAAATCTGTCTATCTCCTGTTGATTTGGGACCTCTGCTTTGATAGGGACCTTCAGTATAATTCCGGGTCTTACCCTTATTTAAAACTAGCCCTGGGTAAATTAGGCAAAAGCATTTTCTAGTCTGCTAGGACTGGAAAGAAGTAGGATTGTTTTAGCTTGAACAGTTGTATAAATTTGGTCTTTTTAAATCTTGCAGCTGAGATTGCTGTCAATTTAGTCTTGCTGTAGACCAGTTGTATTACTGCTGTTTTAAAGAAAGTTTTGTTTTATGTTGTTAGGTTTAGAGAAGAATATGTAATGATCGGTCTGTATTTACTTTGCATTCTTACTATATTTTTTAATCTCCTTTTTCATTCATGGTAAGATCCCTGGAAATATATATTTTTAAACATTAAAAAATGTAAATGGTTGGATATGGTAAGAAAATGTGAAATTGATTGGTGATATTGTGTAATTATTTTTTCATCACTTACATAGACTTAAAACTATACATGGGTTGGCAGACAACTACTGAAGAAGGTATTTAACAGCGGTCACTCAAATGTTACCGATTTTTATCTTTTCCTTCCGCTTCTGATTAAGATTCAGAATCAGGTAGTGTATAAATTTTAAATTTACCAATTGTAACTTAAGGAATGTAAATTGGTTTTGAAGTTTTAAATGCATTTAAGAGTCTCTGTAGTTTACTAATTATTGTATGCTTGTATTCAAAGAATTCTTTTCAACAAATATAAATTGGCATTGTAACTTATATTCCATGAGATTTAATGTATTTAGTTATGTCTTTTTGGCCTATGTCTATATAATTATGTTAATGTTGCTGTAAACTTTTAGAAGCCTTTCATTAGGTCAAATATTAGAAGTATTTACTTCCCTAATTTTTTAAAGGTATTTTTACCTAAATATTTTTTTAATGGTATTTCTGTAAATGCACCAACGCCTGTACCATAATGCAACAGTAATACTCTTTATCTTGAAATAAGTAGGAATTATGTGAATTATCAGGTAAGCCTGTGTGAATTTCTCATTTTAGCATGTCATAGTTCTGAGAGAGAGAGAGAGAGTGTGATTGTGTGTGTTTGTGTGTGTGTAAATATAGTTTTACATTTCCTGACACAGTTCTTGAGTGTGGTTTTCTAATTCCTAGAGCTCAGTAGTGAATAAGTTTGGTTACTATCAACTTTTTTATGAACTGAGGAACTTTACCACAAAGCCATGACATATACAGTTGTAGCATGGAGCAAAACTTAAACTATCTTATAAATTGAAAGTACCAATCACTTGTTAAAATGATCCTAGTATAAAAGCATATGAAATATTTGGTTAGTACTTTTTTTTCTTTCTTATATCCAGTGTTTTTGAAATGCCACACCCTATGTTTGCAATTTCAGTAACTTTGAAGCCTGTGGTGAGAAAGTTATATCAAGTTGGGAATGATACATTTAAAATAACAACTTAATTGTTTCTCATAGTTGTGGGTTTTTTCCCTCCTTTTTTGCTTTCCCCTGTATAAATCACTTCTAAGCAGGTGATTAGAGCCAGATGTAAACGCAGATACAATATCGTGGAATTATATTGTTATAGCTACTCTTAACTACCTGTAGTGAATTGCAGTGGCGGAGAAGAAAAGTCATGCAGATGTTGGAAGAAGATACACGTTGGTGTGCGGAAGTGCAGTGAGAGGCTAGAGGACTTGGTGAAATGGTAGAAATAGTATTTAGGACTGAAAAAGGTTTCTTAATCCTTGCAGTATGATCACTGATTTATGGGGAAATATATGTTCATCTCTAATAGAGCTATAAGCTAAATAAAACAAAAGTTCATTGTTGAAAGAGAAGTAAAATATTTTAAGTTAGAAAGATACCCTGATTAGGAAATATAATAAAATGTATTTTTAAATACTTTTTAAAAGGCTGTATGTTGTGCCTATAACTAGCTAAATGATCATTAAACTAGTTATATTAAAAGTAGAAAATAAATGGATATACACATAGTAGGAAAAGTTCTGTAGCAACCCTGGTTAAAATTAAATGTGATCTGTTATACAAGCATTGCTATAGGAAATAATCTTTCCTTTGGATGGAACAGTGGCTTTTTTTCTAAGTTTTTTCAACTTTATTGAGATGTAATAGGCATACAACATTGTGTAAGTTTAAGGTGTACAGTATGATGATTTGATATATGTATATATTGCACGTTTGCCACGATAAGGTCAGTTAACACACCCTTCACCTCACGTAATTACACTCTGTTGTCGCCATGGTGAGAACATTAAAACTACTCTCATAGCAGCGTTCACGTACAGCATACAGTTCTGTTAACTAGTGTCCTCATGCTGTGCATCAGTTCCCCGGAGTTTATCCGTGTTATAATTGAAAGTTTGTACCCTTTGACAGACATCTGTATGGGACAGCGTTTGAAGAATTGTATCTGCAAAGGAAGCATTCTTAGGACATGGATTTTACCAAATACAGTTTTTCAGTATGCTGTGCACGAGATGGGATCGGTTATACTGCTTGTTAACTTGAAACGGAGTTTCTTGGAAGTATGGCAACATACTTAAATAGCACGGTGCTCTCTAATGAGTAAAGTTTGCCTGTGGATTGTGTTCAGAGAAAAAAATTTAATGTTTACAACTCACTTCATTAATTTTGTTAGAACGTATTTTGGAGTATATCATTTAGGTGTAGATAAATCCAAAGATTCCAGAAGGAACAGCCAAAAAAGCGGAATTCAGGTCCAAGCTATGAAACATTTTATTAGATTCTTATTTTTCATTCTCTAAGAAGTTGTTTTCCTCTCGTTTATTTCATCAAATGTTTCCTTGTTATTTAATACAGGTGCTCTGGAGACATAGGGAGTGCAGTTAATTGTCCATGTACACATACATTTTTCTCCTACAGTCAACTCTGTGTGTTCCTGGGACTTGATGTGCAGGGTTTGAGGTCTGCACTGTAGCTGTTGGTGGAAGACCTCATAGCAGGGCAGCCTGGAGGACCTTCATCCTTGCTTTTGCGGCAACAACTGCATCTGTGCTGGAATTATTAGGAACAGATGTTTCGTGACCTCTTAATTCCCCCTCCCCTTCCCCCTCCCCTTCCCCATCCATATTTAAACTTCAGTGTGAATGAAGATAAATATGGGAATGATGTCAGTTTCTCATGTTTATTATTGTATTCTAAAAATATTGCAACACATCTCTTTTCTCTTTTAAAATGTACCAGTTTCAAAATTTTAGGTATATTCTAATTCCAGCTTTTTTGAGATATTTTAAATATTGTGATATCAATTTTCTTTTTATAAAATGTGACACCAGTATTTTTTAGGTACCTCAGTTACTGTTCATGGTCACCAAGCCACAATATAGTCTAATTTCCCTTATTTTAAATGTCTTTATATCCATTTAATACAGATCTAATTTAATGCTTGGTTTTTTATTAAATGCTCAGGGTGACCAGTTTGTTGATTAAAAAATTCATCATTCTCTTGGAATCTTACATTTTTAATATGGAAGGGACTTTTAGGGAATTATCATTTTTAATCTGAAAATTGATACAGATAAGCTGAAATTTAGGGCCTTCAAGTAGAAACTCCATACGAGACTATTATGTGTGTTTTGAGAAGGGGCAGTGTTGACGCATGGAATAGTGGGTAGTAAAATCCTTAACGGAATAGAGTGTCTGAACCTGGGCTCAAGTTAACGTCACTCTGACTTAGGTACTTGCCAAGGCTCTCTGAACATCACTGTATCTCTAATGTTTTCTCCTTTCTGCCCTAAAAAACTAAGTTGCTATTCATTCCTATTGCTACATCACTTTTCTAAATCTCTTTTGATACTCTTATTTTTTTTTGATTGCGGGGGAGGGAATAGTTGGAGCAGAGAGAAAATAATTTCATATGAATAAAAATTAAGAAAATAAAAATTAAAAAAAAAGAAAAGAAAAATTGTGGAGCTGGAGGGATTCGGGACAATCATCCAAATCCATTTTTTTCAGATAAGCAAACAGATTCAAAGAGGTAAAAGGACTTTGCCAAGTTCCTATTACTAGTTTGCTTGGACCAGGTTACAGCTTCTCAGGCCGGTAGCTTGCTGTTCCGTTATTAGACCGTTTTATCTATGATGATAACAATGAAGAACTAGAAGCTGCGAATTTTCCAGTTTGTCAAAGTAAAAACCAAATGCATTGTGTAGAACACTCAGTCATCTCATAAAAATGGATTTCTAATCTATTCCCATAAATCCATCAAATTTAACAGTTAATGTGCCGATACCACTTAAAACATTTCGGGTGCAGAGAGTTGGTTTGGTCTGCTTAGAGGCGTATATACTCCCATTATTTGAATTGTAATTTTCCCTCTTCATTCCCTACCTCAACTCCCATTCATCCTGTCCCACCCTGTCCTTCCCAACCCTCACTTCCACCCAATCTAGTGTGTTTTATATATGTCCTTGGCTATGTCTCTTTCCTTGTAAAATTATCTAGTTCTTTGTGTGTCTTGCATCTGTATACCTGATATTTTGCTGTATATTTTACTTTTGCCACCCCGTGTTGTTCGAGATCTGTTCATGTTCCTGTAAGTACATCTAGTTCATTGCTTCCAGCTGTGCAGTATTTCATGGTTTGTGTCAGCATTTGTCAATTACTCATCAGTTCCCCTAATGATGGATGCCTAGGTTGACTCCAACTCTTGGGTACAAGTAATTCTGTAAAAGACATCTTTTTACAAGTTGCTAATGGCTGTGGAAGAGTTTCTCAGGGACATACATCCAGGCACAGTATTGCTGAGTTACAGGTTAGTCACATATTGAATATCACTAAATTCTGCCAGGTTATTTCTAAAACGGCTACACCACTTTTTACCTTCTCCAGTGTTACATAAAAATTCCTATTTTCTCACGTTTTTGTCAGCTTTTGGTATTGTACAACATCTGCATTTGGCTAGTTTGACAGTTGTTAAATAGAATATTGTAGTTGCTGTAATATGTATTTTCTTGTTTACTAGCGAGGTTGATTATTTCTTCATGTCTTTGCTGTTAGCCATCTGAGTCTCCCTTTCCACGTCTGGCTTATTCATACTCTTTGCCCTCCTTTTTGCCTCGGTTTCTACTTGTTGATTTCCTAGAATTCCTTGTGTATTTGAGATAGTAATCCCAATCACCTGTTGACTTTGCCTATGGTATGGAAATCCCTAATTTTAATATATTTACATCTGTCAAATTTTTGACTTTGTGGGTAGTAAGAAGTCCTTCCTAATACATGAATTGCAAAGATATTTTCTTAGATTTTCTTCTAATAGTTTTGTAGTTTTACCTTTCATATTTAGGTCTCTGGTGAATCTGGAGTTCACTTTCTGAATATAGTGTTTCTTTCTGAAGGGGAGCAAACGTAGTGGTTAAGGGTTTGGGTTGATCCTATAATTTACTAGATGAGTCACCTTGGCCAGGTTACTTAGTCTCCGTGTGCTTGAATTCTCCCATATGTAAAATGGGGATGGTGACCTTAGAGTTTATGAAGCACAGTTTTAAGCATTCAGTAAATGTTTGTTTAAAGTTTTATTTATATTATGAGATTATGTTTGTTTTAAATGCATCTTGCATCAACAGACACTTAATTCCTTATTCTCTTGTCCACAATTAACTTTAACTGACATAACTGCCATCTAAAAGGATGTTATAAAATTTATTCATTGCTTCTATAGCTTTGACCTTAAACATTGCTTAGTTGTTCTGGCCTTAAGAGCGAGGCTGTCTGTTAAATCAGTAATAGAAGAGTAATATACACTGAAGCTTCATCTTATAGCTATTAGTATATGTTTTTTAGCTTGAGGAAGGTGGCCTTGAACTCTTTTCTAAAGAGCATTATATTGAGAGAGACCTCACCATATTACTTTATGTATAATATTGACCTGAACTTCAAGGGTAATGTCCCATTATTATTCTGTTGCATAAAACAAAGAACCTTGACCTGGGGAAGGTAGATAGGGAGGGTTAGAGGGAGGCTCAGAGGGAGGCTCAAGAGGGAGGGGATAAGGGGGATATATGTATACGTATAGCTGATTCACTTTGTTTACAGCAGAAACTAACACAACATTGTAAAGCAATTATACTCCAAAAAAGATGAAAAAAAAAATTGAGTAGCTTAATGAATGTGGCATCCACAACTTTTCATGGTTTCATTCATTTAGTTTGGAATATATTGAAGAAGACAGTTGTATGTCTTCCTAAAACATAGTATGTTCTTGTGCTTATGGATCAAGGCAATCCTAAGACAAAAGTTAAAACGCTACTGTGTTTTGTGTGTGTGTTAATAAACTTTATTGAGGTATAATTTGCATTCTACACTGAAGCTTCATCTTATAGCTATTAGTGTGTGTTTTTTAGCTTGAGGAAGGCTGTATGTATACACTAGCGTGCATGTAACATTTTGGTGAGTGTTGACATACCTGTGGCTACCAGTGTAACCACCACCACAGTCAAGATACAGAACGTTTCCTGCTTGTACCTCATCTCAGTCAGTCCTCCCTGGGTCTGCCCAAGCAACCATTGATCTGGTTTTGATCCCTGAAGGTGAGATTTACCGCTTTAGGGTTTCATATAAACAGAATCATACAGTATGTGCTGCCTGTGTTCTTTTGCTCAGCATAACGTTTTCATCGTGTTGTTGCATGTATCAGTAGTTCATTCTTTCTGTGTTGCTGAGTAGACTTTCATTGTGTGATGGAATTGGTTTCTCTCTTCATCTACAATGGGCTTCCTACAGGCAGACCTTGGAGTTTGGTTCCAGACCACAATAAAATGAATATCACAATGAAGTGTGTCACATGAATTTTTTGGTTTCCCAGTGCATATAAAATGTTTACACTGTCCTGTACTCTGTTAAGTGTGCAATAGCATTGTCTTAAAAAACAGTGTGCATACCTTAATTAAAATACTTAGTTGCTGAAACATGCTCACCATCATCTGATAACAGAAGGTTGCTCCAAACCTTCAATTTGTTAAAAAAACAAAAACGAAAAAAACCCCGCAGTGTCTGTGAAGTGCTGTAAAGTGAAGTGCCATAATACGAGGTATGCCTGCATTTGAGTTGTTTCTGGTACTTTGCTGTAGAATAAAGCAGATATGAGTGTTCACATCCAATTTTTCTTGCGAATATATGCTTACATTTCTTTTGGGTAGAATTGTTGGCTCATGTAGTAAGTGTTCGTTTAACTTTGCAAGAAACTGCCAAACTAGTTTCTAAAGTGCTTGTAGCGTTTCACCTTTTACAGTGTATGAAAGTTCTAGTTGCTCCAGTCCTTGCAAACGTTTGTCCACGTTTTAAATTAGGCTATTCCATGGATGAAGAAGATGTGGCACATGTATACAATGGAATATTACTCAGCCATAAAAAGAAACGAAATTGAGTCTTTTGTAGTGAGGTGGATGGACTTAGAGTCTGTCCTACAGAGTGAAGTAAGTCAGAAAGCGAAAGACAAATACCATATGCTAACACATATATATGGAATCTAAAAGAAAAATGGTACTGATGAACTTAGGGGCAGGACAGGAATAACTACGCAGATGTTAGTGGACTTAAGGACATGGGGAGGGTAAGGGTAAGCTGGGACGAAGTGAGAGAGTGGCATGGACATATATACACTATCAAACGTAAAATAGATAGCTAGTGGGAAGCAGCCGCATAGCACAGGGAGATCAGCTCGGTGCTTTGTGACCACCTAGAGGCTTGGGATAAGGGAGGGTGGGAGGGAGGCTCAAGAGGGAGGGGATATGGGGATATACGTATGCATATAGCTGATTCACTTTGTTATGCAGCAGAAACTAACACACCATTGTAAAGCAATTATACTCCAATAAAGATGTTAAAAAAAATAAATTAGGCTATTCCAGTAGGTGTGTAGTAGTATCCTTTTGGTTTTAATTTGGATTTCACTGATAACTAATGATGTTGGAGTATCTTTTGATGTACTTAACGGCCACTTCTGTATTTTCTTTTGTGAAATATCTGTTCTAATCGTGTATCTACTTTTAATTGGGTTGCTTGTCTTTTTATTATTGAGTTGCAAGAGTTCTTTTTATATTCTGGATCCAAGTTCTTTGTTGTATATAGATATTTAAAATATTTTCTCCCTTTCTGTGGCTTGTACCACATTTGATGAAGTCGAATTTATAATTTTATTCTTTTAGGCTTTGTGCTTTTTGTATTCTAGGAAATCTTTGCCGAGTTGAGGAAGATTTGCTGCTATGTTTTGTTTTGTTTAAGTTTATAGCTTTAACATTTAGGTTTGTGATCCATTTCAGGTTAATTTTTGTCTCTACCTTGTTTTGATCTTCATCTGCAACCCTGCCTGAGATAGCCTTGAGTAGTTTGCAAGAGACAAAAACTTGATCTTACTCATCAAAATTAAGTATGAGAATTTCTGTTTGAGGTATTTAAGAATATTTTTCAGAACCTAAGAACCAATGCTCTTGATTGTAGAGGAACACAAATCCTGCTTTCCTGGCTTTATACATTTTTAAACAGCGCAGTTTCATTGTGTCTAGTCAGCGTTTTCAAGTTTTCTATGTCCTGAACACACTTTGACTTCATGGAGACATTCAAGGCTAATGTTTCCGGGAAGGATGCTTGAGAGAGAGTAGCCAGAGTTGAGCTGAGTGTGGATGTTCTCTTGATGGTCTCTTACTCCTGTGTGGTGTCAGTGAGCTTAGCACTTCACTCTTACACTAGCCAGTTACTTCTCCTTCCTCTGGTCTGTCATGCAGGCTGCTGCCAAAATTATCTCTGTGGAAGAAGTCTGATTCAGTCATTACCCCAATTAAACCCCTTCCTTGGATCTTTATTAACTTGCAGGACAAAACCAAGATCCTTCGCATGAGATCCCAGGCCCTGGTTTATTGTCCTGCCCTGCTGTTTCTTTCCTCTCTCTGGTGGCCCCTCCAACCTACAGATTTCTGGGTTTTTCTCCGTGTCTTTGGAGGTACTTTTGTTCCCTCTACCTGATACACACTTTTTTTCCCCACTACCCCATATGTTTTGGTATGTTTTGAAAGGTGGACAGGAGTTCATCTCAGGTATTTCTTCGTCTGAAATGCTTTCCATGATCCCTTTTCCATTTGTCAGAGGAAGTTAATTCTCATCTGTTACACTGGTGGATCCATCTTTTTTTTTTTTTTTTTTGCGGTACGCAGGCCTCTCACTGCTGTGGCCTCTCCCGTTGCGGAGCACAGGCTCCGGACGCGCAGGCTCAGCGGCCATGGCTCACGGGCTCAGCCGCTCCGCGGCATGTGGGATCTTCCCGGACCGGGGCACGAACCTGCGTCCCCTGCATTGGCAGGCGGACTCTCAACCACTGTGCCACCAGGGAAGCCCGGATCCATCTTTTATACTTGTATTATTGTGCTTTTTCTGCTGTGTTACGGTGTGTTTCTGTGTCATTCTCCCTACCTGACCCTGGTTTCCTTTAGGATGGAGACTGTCTTCCTCTCCCTGGCATGCCAGGGGGTAGTCGAGTGGTAGTAATGACATGGCGGGTACAGCCCTACCGCATTTACACTGCTCTCCGCGTGCCAGGTGCTTTACATTTGGCTAGCTCGTTTGGTTCTCACAGTGATCCTGTTACGGTTTTTAGACCCTTTTTGTAGGTGAGCAAACAGGCAAAGAGACTAAGTGATTTACCCAAGTTCACACAGCTGATAAGCAGTAGAAGAGGGATTTGAATCCATTTAGAGTCCATACTCCTATAGCCACCCCCCTTTCTTGCTTCTCAGTGAACTGGCACATGGTGGGCATTTAGTGCTTGTTGAATGAAGGTTAACCCTGGGAGAAGAATTTTATTGCCCTGCTCCCCTCTGCCCCAGGGGTAACTTGAAAGACTATTTTAAAATTTTATATATTTTATAATATTTAAAAGTGTATACATGTGAGTTGGTTAATATTATTTTTACTCAATTGAGAGCTTTTTTCAGTTCATTCTTCTTGGACTGGTGATTTTTTAAGTTAAAATCTTGCTTCCTGTAAGGTTTTTCCCATAAAAGGTAACTTGTACACCAAATAAGGCTACTTTCCTTTTACCGTGGCGTAAATGCTTGATCTTGTTGATTTTTAGCTACATACATTACCCCTTATATTGTTTAAGGAAAAAAATGTTTAGTTACTTTGAAGTCGATTACAGATCTGTTTATTTACTTATTATTTATCTTTTTCATGCCCTAAAAAGTTTGTGTGTCACTGGACTAACTCCTACGTGATGCTCATTTTCAAGATAGTATTTCTCTATCTAACTTCTCTATTTATTTTTATCACCTGTCCCTATTCCTTGAAAATCCTTTATAACTAGTATCTTATTTTTGTTTGTAAAGCTCTCACTTTTTTATACTCCATTTAGCTCTGTGTCTGGCTTGAACATTATAGATATTAATGCATAATTCCTTCTGATCTGGTATCCTTAGGTGCACTTACAGAAAGAGCATTAAACTGGAAGATAGAAGTCTTAGATTCTAATATTAAATCTGCCATTAATTGGCCTATGAAATTGGGAAAATAATTCAATTTCTTTGGGCCCAAGTGTGTTCATCTGTAGAATGAACATGATGGGTTACTGTGTGCAAGGCAGTGAGACTCTTAGGATGAAAGATACAGTATGTTGCCCTGAAGAGCTTCCAGTGTACTAGGGAAGAAACATAGGAAAACAAACCTTAAGAATTTAGTTTGGTGACTGATGTGATACTCTGTCCCACACGTGTGGAGGGGATGGCCACGTCTTAAAGGATGTGTGTCGGTTGTCTTAGTAAAGAGGTGGAAAATAATATTCCAGACAGGGTATTGTATGTGCAAAAGCATCTCTCTCCCTCCCTCCCTCCCTCCCTC
>NW_006798732.1:156859-164514 GCF_000442215.2 Lipotes vexillifer | reverse complement strand
TCTCTCTCTCTCTCTCTCTCTCTCGCACACACACACACACACACACACACACACACACACACATTGTGGGACCTGCAAGTCATGTTTGGGCAAACTCTGTAGGGTGAGTGGAGGAATGACTAGAGATGAGGCTAGAGAATTAGATGGGAAGCAAATGAAAAGAAAGCTTTATATTGCCATGATTGTTTTTTATCTTGGAAGTGGTGGGGAATTGCCAAAGGTCTTGAAGCAGGGAGTGACAACGATTATACACTTCATCATCCTCTTTATTAAATGTTAAATGATTAAAAATTCAAGAAGATATACACTTGCTTTACTAAAAGTGGGAAAGGTATAAAAGTAAACACTGATTTTTCCTGCGTTCTCGAGTTTTTGCTTGTATACTGTAACACTAAGAGAGTCACATAGTAATTGCTCTGATGGTGTGGCCACCATCATGACTGTCATCACTACCGCTTCGTCATCTATGAATAAAAGG
Organism: Lipotes vexillifer; assembly: GCF_000442215.2. NCBI lineage: Eukaryota > Metazoa > Chordata > Mammalia > Artiodactyla > Lipotidae > Lipotes > Lipotes vexillifer. Next base: position 164,036 of record NW_006798732.1, on the reverse strand, counting down.
CTAACTTCACTAGAAGCAGAAGTGGCCTTGGTTGGAGGTGATTGCTAAAATCTGTGCACCAAGTTGGCTACTTTTGAGCTCTGCACTATTTTGAGGAATTTTGTATTTTTATTTTTTTCCTCTTTTCAAATCAATAAATCACAACCCATGCAAATGTGTTGTGGACTTACAGTCCTATGGAATAAGATGGTTTTACTGCCATTAATTATGGTTCTCCAAAGATGTAAAATCCTCTGCGTTTATTATTATGAGACAGTTTTCTAGATCATTTCTGGCACTTCTTAATGGTCTGTGTAGAGCTCTAGCTCGTGAATCTGTTATATGTACTTTGTCATTGGTTCTCTACCATAGATATTTAATAAAATAAGGTAGATGATGCTTGCCATTCTTTTGGCTGGCATGATGCAATACCTGCTTGCCTATGGTAGACGAGGCTGGTAAGTGAGCTGGCTCTTTTACTGTCTACATGGAAATAACTAGGCATCTACAAAACTTTCATATTCCAAATAAAATAACACTTTGTTTACCTGAATGTTTCTGATTTAAAGTAGCTGTAGGACTGGTGTGTGTTTTTCATATTAAACAAACAAAAAAATTTCAAGCTTCTTTGGGAAATTACACTGTATGCTACAGGATAGATGAAAATTAGTGCCTTTCTCTAGACCTAGTGCTGAGAAAGCACACTTTTATCATGTTTCAGCCACTAAAGTAATAATTCTTATGTAAAAAATACCATCTTATTTATATATGTTTGCTAAGTGTTTCACATTGGACCTAATTTTATGTTAATTAAGGGGCTTTTGTGCTCTATGTGTTATAAACTGTATTTTTAAATCAAAACTTAGAAAACTTAACTAACCTCATCTTACTAGTATTCATTTGTACCTTATTTATATGTTTAACTTACCCTGTGTGACAACAATAAAACTTAATACCATGTGTGACATTAGTAAAACTTAATTGTTATAAAATGCTTCGTAATTTTAGCTCTTACCATGTCAAGCTGGTTTTTTGAGTGAGGAGCAGCTGCCTCCTTTTTATCCATAGTAGACGAGTGTCGAGTTTTACTGTACTAAATTCAAAAATGGTTTATGGCAGGAAGGCAGACTTTGGCAGTCTGTTCTTTGGAAGTACCTTAGGCATGTGGGGAGGGAAGCAAGGTGTTAGCTATTTTCAGGGTTCAGGGCCACAGTAACCCCCACCTGTTCATGGTCAGTCAGTTATCAGTCGTGGTCATACTTCCACCATTACGTTCTCTGAGTTTCTGATCACCATAGTCTCACAGGTAAGGAAGGTGGTTGCAGATGGAAGGTCTGAGATGTAAGGATAGAAAACCCAGGAAATGATAAATAAGGGTAGGTTTAGACAAACACTGTAAAACTTGGGAGGAGGGTAAAATTATTGATAAGCTGTAGACCCTGATACGTTATGTATTCATGTTAAAATTTCTGAGATAAGGAATAAAAATCTAGAAATAGTATGTGTATCTTCCAAACTAGTAGAGGAGGGAAGTAGAGTGAGAAAAAATACTCAATTTTTTTAAAAAGACAAGGAAGAAGAAAAGAAACATAGAAAAGGGGGTACAAGTAGAAAGCACAAAATAAGGTAGTAGTAATAAATGCCAATATATTAGAAATTAAATGCATATAAATTGGAAAAATGCTCCTGTTAACAGAAACTGATTGTCAGATTGGATAAAATAACAAAATCTAGTTATGTGCTCTTTATAAGAAACATACCTTTAAAAAGGATATTAAAAACTTGAAAATAAAAAGGATAAAAATAAGACATGCCTGATAATACTTACTAAAGAAAGGTTGTGTTATGTGGCTGTGTTAATATGGTGTAAGGTTGACTTTGGGAGAAAAAAACTATCCTAGAGAGTGAGGGTCACCAAATAATGATAAAAAGATACAAGGAACAGTAATTTAAAATTGCTGTGTACCTGATAATATGCTTTCAAAATATATTAAGCAAACAACAGGACCACAGAAAAAACAGGCAAATCCATCAGCATTGTAAGTTATTAAAAACAGTCCCCCTTACTAAAGAGAGATTTAAATTGATTTTTAATAAATTTAAAATAATTTCTCTGCTTATTAGTGTTGGAATAAGAGAAAAATCAACAAAAATATAGAAGATTTTAATAATAGCATTTGCAAGCACATGGGGAACATTTTAAAAAACTGATAATATTCTGGTCAAATACAGCCAGTTTTAACAAATTTCAGTATATTGGCATCACTGCATTCTCTGTTTACAGTGCCTCTACTATACATAACAATATAAACTATAACATAATTTCCCTGTATATTTGGGAATTCAGGTGTATTATTTACAAAATAACTCTTAGGCCAAAGAAAAACTCAAAAAGAACATTAGAAAATATTTATAATTTAACAGTATAAAATACTATATATCAGAAGTTGTGTGATATAGCTAAAGTGGTACATTATGGAAACTTGTAGACTTTAATGCTTATTTACAGGACTAAATGCTGAAAAATAACTGAATTCTTAAGAATTAGAAGAAGAATAAAAGAGTACTTCAAGTAACATAAAAAGGAAATAAATGCAAGTTAGTGAAATAGAAAACAAAAGTAAATCAGAGAGGAAAACAATGCAACTAAAAATAGATTATTTGAAAAGACTAACAGAATTGAAAACTGCTGGCAAGGTTAGTCAAGGGAAGAGGGAAGTCACAAAGCAGTATTACTGCTGGAATGAAGAAGGGAGTGTGTTCCTGTAGCTGTTTCAGGAATGGCCAGCTTTATGCTCCTGTAGTTGAAAGTTTAGATCAGATGGACAGATTCCTAGAAAAATATAGCTCATATTGATTGGCTCAAGAAGGGATAGAAAATTGAATGGTCTTAAAACATAAAGGAAAAACACTCTCTCAAAAACACCAGCTCCACACAGGTTACTAGAAAATTCTACAAAATATCCAAGGGATAATAGTAAGATACTCATTAAGGAAACGTGATTATCAGTAACAGCATTGGTATTGCCAGTCAGTGGAGACAGGATGGCTCTCTCAAAAACTGGGGTAGTTGGGGGCTTGCCTGGTGGCGCAGTGGTTGGGGGTCTGCCTGCCGATGCAGGGGGCACGGGTTCGTGCCCTGGTCTGGGAAGATCCCACATGCTGTGGAGCGGCTGCGCCTGCGCGTCCGGAGCCTGTGCTCCGCAACAGGAGAGGCCACAACAGTGAGAGGCCCGCGTATCGCAAAAAAAAAAATGGGGTAGTTGGTTAATTAAGTGGAAGAAAGTTGAGCTGGAGCATCACCTCATAATATTTAGAGAAATCACGTGGGCTGGATTATAGATCTAAATCTGTAGGTAAGATAAAGGCATAGTTAAAGTAAAACCATACCACTTTCTAAAGATAACAGAGTAGAGTATTTTAATGACTTTGAATAAATAAGGTAAAAATGCATAAGTAGAGCAAAAGGTGAGCAAACATGACTACATCAAAATTAACAATTTCTTTTCACTAATAGAGATCTAAAGACAATAGGGATTAGTATTCACAAATAAAGATCTGCCACGCAGTGGAATAAAGGTAACAGAAAACTGGGCAAAGGATTTAAATGTGTACGTCATAAAAGAATGAAGTCATTTGGCCAGTAAGCATATTATAAGATATTCAACCTCATGAGTAATCAGGGAAGTGCATATTAAAACCATATTATTAGCCAAATGCTGCAATGAGAAGGCATTTCATTTCTCCTAGATTCTCAAAGATTAAAAGCCAAATGATATTTCTGTTCATGTAAATACGGAGCGACTAGAACACTTGCTAGAAAAAATACCCACTAGAAAAAATTTGGTGATATTAAATAAAGGTGCAGATGCACATACATTATGATCCAGTGTCTCCATTCCCAAGTATGTCTTAGGGAAACCTCTCTGCAGACATATCAGGTCATGTGTCTAGTTGTCCAGTACAGCACTGTTCATAGCAACAAAACAAAACAAAAAAACCCTCAAATCCACAGTAGGATGCAAAGTGGTATATTCATACAATGGAATGCTGTTCATTACTGAAAATGGATGAGTTATAGCTGTGCTCAACAACTTAGATCATCTGAGGAATGTACTGTTGGTACAAAACAAATCATAGAAGAATATGCAGCATGGTTGCATTCATATAAAATTCAAGAACATGCAAAGTGAAGTAATATACTGTTGAAGGATACCAGTATAGTACAACTCTAAAGAGAATGATAAATACAAAATTTGGGGATAAGTGAATAACATTACTTTGGGGGAGGACACAGAGTAAATATAAGAGGTAAGGGTAATTTTTTTTTTTTCCCCCAAACTGGATGGTGAATACTCATATGTACTGTATTATTCTTTATACCTTAAACTTATCTTATGGAAATGTTTTTTAGTATTTCCCATTAACAATTACTTATAAAATTAATCACTGATAGTCAATATTTCATTGAAAATAGTCACTGGAAACAGAAAAGTGAATCCTTTTGGGTATCTTGAGTTTTTAATATGATCTTTGTGTCTAATAGAGCATAATAGTTTCTAATGCTGGTTGTGAGGTACTCCATCCAACATGTAGTCATTTATTTCAAGGGGTACAGATAACTTTAATTCTTTTACATTTTTCTAAGCATTGAATTTACGTAGTTTTCTACTTTCATATGTTTTCCACTTATTGACTGCATTTTAAGAAGTTTGAGAAAGGCCTTGCCTTACCTTATATTTTTCTAACTTAAAACATGTATGATGTCTTTTATTCCTGCGGTTGCATTTGTGGGTGCAAATTGCACTTGCATTCAATATTACTGTTTTGTTTTATTTATTTATAAAACACTTAATAGTTTTATGTGTCAGGCACTATTCTAAGCACTTAGAAAATATTAACTCATTTAATCTGTATTGAAATCCCGTGAGGAGGAGATTGTTATTCTCATTTTCTGGCCAAGGACACAGACACAGAGAGGCTGTTTCCTAAGGTCACACAGCTAGTAAGTGGAGCCTGAAAGCCTGGCAGCTTGGCTCCAGACCACTGAGCTACAAAAGATCATGTGAAGTAGGTCTCTAAGGGGAACATGCCATCATTTTCAACATTGTTCAATAAATAGGGTATTGTTGCTGAAGGTTGCCAGCGTGTTATCAGACTATGAGACTCTGTAATTCCCTTTCTTTTATCTAGAATGTGAAAAGTAACGTGAGTAAATGATATATTTCCAGCCATTGCTTAAATTTACTCCTGAATGAAACTTGTGTCCGTGTATTCATGAGATGAGAAGAGTGGATGGGTCAGAGTACCCAGTCGTCTAACTCTAGGTCTGACCACATGGACAAATGGTGGTAGTGACCTTTCTTTCTTTTTCTGAAGATGAGTTGATGGAGTCATAATCTAAAATAAGAAAGTTTAACGGTAGCATGGGTAAATTTGGGACAGCAATATTTGATTCAGGGATGTTGACATGATGATACTTTTGGGAAATTCTTATAATCAGGTAGAGTTAGACTGTGAATAGAGAGAATTGGGCAATTGTAAGTGATTTGTGAAAAAGCTAGTAGTAATATTTGGAAATAAGGCACCAGAGGTAAAGAGAGAAGAATCAGACAGATCCTCTAGAGCGATAGTTCTTTACCCACTGAGGGTCACACCCTTTTGAGAATCTGATATTAGCTTATGGAAATTGCAATATAAATTCAAGGGTTTTATAACTTCATGTTCTTACTCTTCCCCTACCAAGCACATCCTGCTTTGGGCACAAGATTTCTTTCTTTCAGATGTCAAAACACTGAGGGATACATTTTATGAATTGTTAACTTTTTCCTTTGGTACACATTTGAAACCATTTGGAGGGTAAACTATAGCAAAATTCTGATTTTTTTTTTAATTGGAGTAAAAAGTCTGATTTTTGTTGAATGGAGCGGCAGCTAATCTTTAAGCCTTGTTCATAACATTTTAGTAATAGCACTTAACATTCAGAAAGGAAAAATAAATCACCTAACTTCTCATTTTCAGTTTTATATAATTTTACAATCTGGCACTTGATGACTTACTTGCTGTTCTTGATATGAGACTAGACAGTATAACGTAACCAACGTTTAATGATTTCCATCTGTGTTGTAGGCACTGTGCTAATTACTAGGGATACAGTGATGGATAGAGCTGTGGTCCTGCAGTTAGGAGAACTCACAGTTGACAATGGATAGGGTCACAAAAGCAGATATTTGTGATACAGTACAGTCACTGTAATACAGAGAAATGGAAAGAATGGCCAAAGAAAGCATTACTGGAAGAGATAATGTCTGAACTGAATATTAAAGGATCAGAGAGAGAGAATCAGCATTTGTGCATGTGTCTGTGTGTGTATGAGAACGGAGGTGGGGTGGGGGATGGGAGAAGAGGAGTGAAGGCATGTTGGTGAGAAACCGCAGATGTGTTTTGGAAGTGCACGCAGGTGTGTGTGCTGCTAGGAGTATAAGTAAGGGACCGAGAGGGTGGAGAGCTATGGAACCAGATCACAGAAAGCTTTTTTATGCCATTTTTAGGAGCTTGAACTTCATCTCTCATTCTGTGCTTTGGGAAGCCATCAAAGAGTTTTAAGCAGGCGCTGATTTGATTGCAGCCAAGCTGAATGGGTTACTCTGATAGCTGTCATGGATGGTAAATTTGAAGAGAAAAAGATTGGAGGCAGGGAGGCCAGGTAGTTGGCTTAATCAGAGCTGATGAGGACTTGAGGGCTGTGTTAACAGAAATGGGGAAGAGGGAACAGATTTCAGACTCTGTACGTTTGCTGTTGGTTAATAGTAAATTCAGTAGGACTTGATGCTTGGAAATGGCAGGGCAGGGGTGGTGGGCAGGAGTAGATAAGATTGACTCCAAAGTTTCTTGCCGGCTGCTTGTGTGGATGGTGATGACACCAGCCAGAGCGAATACATGATGAGTAAGGACCGGTTTTGAAGCTAAGGGAGCCAGTTTGGGGCATTTTGAGTTTCGGGTCTAACAAGGCAGTTGGCTTTTTGAATCTGACTCTGTGGGATGTGGCTGAGAGGATCCTGGGCTGGAAGAGCCAGCGTGTCAGAGGCCGTTGAATTTACGAGCCCCTGCGCGGAGCGCCTGCGCGCAGAGAACGTAGAAGAGGGCAGGAGACGGGCTCTTGGGGAGTTTCAGTGTTTCAGAGTCGAGCAGGGAAAGA
>NW_006798732.1:143070-156800 GCF_000442215.2 Lipotes vexillifer | reverse complement strand
AGAGTCGAGCAGGGAAAGAGGAGCCCCACAAAGGAGAGAAGGAATCGACTGAGAGCAAATGAAGTAATCAGTGAGCCCGCCTGAGGGTCCGACTGAGCCTGGTAATGTGAGCCACATTTTTAATAGAACAGGTCGATATAGTTGGGATGCCCTCTCTAGCCTAAACCAGTGATGGAGATCAGAATGTAGCATTAATCCAGGACTGAGCTTTCACCAGTCTGGCACAGTGGAAAGCTGTGAGTTTGGGGAAACGATTGTGCTGGAGTTAGAGCAGTTGAGATGATCAGCTGTGGCAAATATTGCATATTATGTGCTGTGCATTATTCTTTATATGTACCAACTCATTTAATCCTCACAACAACTATCGTTGTCCCAGGAGAGTCTATAACGTCAGTTCCATGAGGACAGGAGTTGTATTCTCGGTGCCTGACCTGCAGAATGTGCTCAGATACTCGTTGAATAAATGAGTGAATACGAAGTACATATTATCTTTCCCGTTTTACGGAGGTGGAAGCTGGGCAAGGAGAGATTCAGAAACTCATGCTCTTTAGTGACAGAGCTGGGAGGGAAGGAAGTGAGCCAAGACCCGGAGCTGGTAGAGAATGGAGGCGTTCTGGGACTGTCTAGGACGTGTGGTGGGGACCAAGTCCTGAGAGACAGAGAGGAGGGATGGTCAGGGAGTTAGGTGTTGCAGGTGAAGGTGGGTTGTTCTGGGTGGTGACCAAGGGGCAGGTCTCGGGGGCGGAGTGGAGTGGAGTGGAGGATGTTCTCTGCAGACGTTTGGATGGCAAGGAAGAGAGTGACCCCAGTCCTCGGTAGGTGAGGTGCCCTTCTGTGCAGACGAGGGGCCGCACAGGGTGGAGAGGTGAGTGCTGTTTTCTTTCTTTGACTCCCAGCTTTTGGACATAAGGGTGAGAGCTGGTTTGCTGAAGAGACAGGGAGAGATTGGCTTCACTGCCTCCCGCATGTGGACGGTCCTGTTGGAAAGCTGCAGAAGTACTCGGAATAAAAATACAAAAGTTGTAAATTTTGCCTCACATTCCAGCCATACTTAAAGTATGAATTCTGAATGTTGCATTTCTCCCCTGCAAAAAAAACCCCTACCTCGCTTTTTATAGTAGTAGGGCAATTTTTTTGTGTTTGTAGCATCAGGGATTTTTGTTTGGTAGCTGTTGAGTCCACATCCCAAGAATGGCAGGAACAAAACACACTTGCTCTTCTAATCCTCAGTCACTGCCCAGTGGCTGGCCATTTGTTCCTAGTTCCCTGCCGGCCCTTTACCCTGCCCCTCCCCCAAGGCCCTTTTGAATGCTTCTGTTTCAAAAAGCTCTTGAGAGCTTTCTACATTACATTGGTGGCACAGAAAAAAGCAAATTTTATTTTAGCACTGAATTATAGTTAATATTTTCAGTTGAACGTTTTCAGCATGTTTCAGTAAACCTAAGCAATCAATTCTGGTTCATTTTAAAAAGATTATTCAACCTGATATTTCATCTGCTTTAAAAGGCTTTAATTTATTTTCATAGCATTGTTATTTCTGTCCTGAATATTTCCCTTTAGAAAAATACAAAAACCCAGTAATTTATTACAGGATTGTGTTAAACCTAAATTTTTGTTATTTATTACATAATTTAAATCATAGCTTTTGATTTATAGACTTTTTTTCATTTTGTGGTTGGACAGTTATGCCCACCTATCCTTTTGTTTATTTATGTATGTGTGTGTCTTTCAACCTATGAGTAATAGCTCTTAGGAAATTCAGAGTTAATCAGATATGCTATACAGTATGTTTGTATAACGAAAAGGTTGGAGCCCATGATTTCCAAAGGTGCCTTTTGGAGCAGATGTACCATGATTTTATGGTTCTCTATGCTCGGCCTACTTTGGGTCTTAGTAAGCAGCAGCTGAAATACTGCTAAGCGACCTTTGACACAGAAGCCATGAGTGCCCCACGTATGATTTCACTTTCACCTCCTCTGTAAGCTTAAGTGCCTGTCAGACCAGATGTGCGCTCCAGTCTTTTACTGAACGTGTCTTGAGGAGAACAGAGCTTGGAGCCAACTTGCCATAATTCCGCCCCATTTATCTTTTTCCGTTAGGGAGGCTTGCTGTGGGATGGGGTGGTGGTCCTTTCAGAGGAGGAAGTGCAAAGCCAAGTGTAGGTGGGCTTGCCGTCCTCTCCTCTATACTTTTCCATACACTAATGGAGAGCAGACCAGGGCTGCTGGTTGGTATTTGTGGTTCCCATTTGACCCAGGTACTTCTGTTTTGTCATAAACACGTTAAGGATACTGTATCAAGGCACTGTATTTGGGGGCATCTCCCTTTTCCCTTATCAGTAAACTAGATTAGATTGCCTCACAGTAGTTAATAGCATAAGAGGTTTTTCATGTGTTCAAGTATGTGTATAGTATATATAATAAAAGATTATATGTGTGTTTTTCTGTGAGGATTTTTGTAAGCCTGGTAATTATGCCAGTTTGTCAACTCTTAAGTGTAAAATGCTTAAATATAAATATAGTTAAGTATTTAATTAGTATTTTAATTTTACAATAATGAAATTGAAAATTCTTGAATCTTATTCTTTTAAACTTTCTGATTTAGGTTCTGATAATCTGTTTGAAAATTAAGAATATGCTTAGGCTCGCATGACTTTCAGTAGCAGAAGCTTCTGCTACATCCTTATTGGTGGTAGTTGATTCGAAGCTACAAATAGTCACTAATCGTTAAAATATAAGAAGGTTGTAGGGGGCCATATGACAAAAGAACTAGTTACCTTTACAGTTTGTTCGCTGTACCTCATACACTTTGTTTCAGAAGAAAAGCTCTATTCAGTGCCTTGGGTGAAAAGACTGTTCCTCCTTTTAGACAAGAATTGTGGGTGATTTCTTGCTAACCTGGACATTTCAGCTTGTTCAAGGCTATTTTGAACATACTGAACCGTAGTCTCAGAATATGGTTCTGAACTTAACTCATTTTTTCTTGTTTTGCTGAATCAGTTGTTTAGTGATTAAAGCTCTTTTAACAGACTTAATAAGTATCGATTTGAAACTTAATGAAAACTAGTAACATAAAAGGAGATCTCTAATAATTTTGATATGAGAGAACATAGAAAATCAAAATATTTAATGATTTCTCTAGATAATAAGATTTGACTAGAAGAAAACATTTTCTACCAGAAAAGGTTTTTCTGATTTTAACATTTTGGAGTAGGGGAAGGAAGCTGAAGAGGTGGTTGAGCCCAGGTTAACCACTGACGTGCTCAGTATCCAAGTCTGTAGCATCTCACTAAGCCATTTGTGTTCGCAGCATCTTTGTTGGCGAGTTTCTTCATTCACAGGGCTCTGAAGTCGCTTCATTTAGTTAAGTCTGTTTAGCTGAAGATTAAAGCATACATTGCGATAGATGAAAACAGCTGTGGGGCGAATTGTGTTATTATTAAAGCTGCGTAAAACAGGAGCACTAATTTCCCTCATCAGAATTGTGTGGTGGCAGGAAGGTAGACTAGCAACCTAGAATTAATTCTTTTTCTCTAAGTTCATCCAGTTCTTTGGCCAGTATGGTGAATATAGACCCTTACATGCTCTAAGTTGTCCAGCTGCACAAAACTAATTTCCAGAAGCCTTGATGTTTCCCATAAAGCTGTAAAGACAAAAAACCCCAAATCCTAACACCTTTTACGGGAGAGAAACCCTGATGGGGGTTATGTGACTTGTCTTGCCTAAGCAGAACACCGAGGGAACCAGTAGTCTAAAGGGAGGGAGATCACAAAAGGAGGCTGTTGGGCTTCCCTGGTGGCGCAGTGGTTGAGGGTCCGCCTGCCGATGCAGGGGACACGGGTTCGTGCCCCGGTCCGGGAGGATCCCACATGCCGCGGAGCGGCTGGGCCCATGAGCCATGGCCGCTGAGCCTGCGCGTCCGGAGCCTGTGCTCCGTAGCGGGAGAGGCCGCAACAGTGAGAGGCCTGCATACCGCCAAAAAAAAAAAAAAAGGAGGCTGTTAGCAGAGAAGCCTCATTCGTTTGTGAGAATTATTATCTTGTAAGGAAATCAGCTTCTCTAGATCTTAAGGAGGGTTTTGAAGATGCTGGGAGATCCTAGAAAACTTTTCTGTGCCGACTAACAGAAAAAGGTGAGAACATTTTCTTTTACTGTCATTTTTGAAAAGGATTTGAAAAAGAGTGAGAGAAATGAAATACAGATTTTTAAATTGGAAAGGTCCTTAAAGAAATCCAGCTGATTTGGTCATTTTATAGATAGGAATTTGTCTACCTATCTTTTTGAGAACCTCAGAAAGCTAGGTGGTCTGGTGTATAGATCATAGAGCTAGTTTGAAGCCAAAAGTACAATTTCCTCATTGGGTTTGGTTGGTAAAAGTGTGAACAGCCATTGTTAAAATGTGAGGAGGTTATAGGGGATCATATGACAAAAGGACTACGAGTTACCTTTACAGCTTGTTCACTGTTCCTTATACACTGTTTCAGAAGTAAAACTCTATTCATTGACTTGTGTGAAAGACTGACCTTTGTACAAACATGAATTATGGGAAATATCTTTCTGACTTGAGTATTTCAACTCCATTAGGGTTATTTCTAGGAACTGGATAGTTGTTTTTAGGGAGACAAAAGCATATAAGAGTTATTGATATATGGAAACCCTAGACCCCAAATAAAGGCAGAATTATATGAGTTTAGTACTTAAAATTTGAGTGAAACAGGAACTTTTTGAGATGTTTTAACAGTTGCCCTTAACAGTTTATCTTGAATTAGATGGACTTGGGACTAATAATATTTCTTTTAACAAAAAGTAAATATATAACCAGAACTTTCATGTATCCCTTTTCTTTTCTCTTTTGGAGGTGGATAAAGCATTTTAATGTTACTATCTATTATGTCTTGATTAGTCAAGGACAGACCACTTGTTGAAGAGAGGCATGAAATAGTAACTAACATAGAAAAAATCCTGTCAGAGAAAAGATAAAGTTTTTCACTGTCTGTTAGTCTGGTTATTCTTTATTGTGTAAAAGGAACTTAATAAATCTTGTCAACTTACACATAAGTCCTATTTTCTGTCTTTCAGGTATAACCATACATGTTTAATGATGTCAATTATCAGGTCTTTCTTTCACTATAGTTACAGAATAAATAAATGTGTTATCAGACCTTTGAGTCTTAAATAAGGTGAATATTCTTTGCACATTTTTCTGCACTGCCCATTTAGTAGGTGCACAAAATATTTTTCTACCCTAACACTGTACTTTTGCTCATTCAGCCCTTTCCTTGGAGTTAAGATTAGACAATATTTACAGAATTTTAAGAGTGTGAATTTTGAAAGGCCTCTAACTACTGAGGATTGTTTGAAGCTTTGATAAGTGAGATTTGGTGCTTTAAAAGAGAACTTTAAAAATTTTCCAGACACTTGGAGGGTATTTATACCAGTTTTAAGTAAAATGCAGTTCAGCTTTAGATAAGGAAGTTTTTGAGGTTTTAGTCAGGGTTTAGGAAACTCATTTTATTTCTACTCTGAAGTGATTATGAGGGCAGGTTTTTATTCCTTATAAAGTGCTGGAGAAAGAAAATGAATTGTGAAATGCCGATTTTAAAAAAACAAATGTACTTCTTAGAGGACGATCTCTCGCTCCCTCCCTCCCCTCCCCCCCCCATAACCTCCTCTTATTAAAATAAGATTCTTCTTTTATTTCTGTCAGTCTTAATGTAATAGAATCTCACTCAGTGAAGAGCTGAGGGTTCATCTGTTTGAAAACATTCATGAGTTTTTTAACTTGTCCCCTCCACACGCATATACCACTTAACATAGGAAAGCGCCTTTTATAAAGTTTATAAAACTTTCATAAACAATTCACATTACTCCATTATAGGTCTTTTAGTGGATATACTGGCTCCTCTTATTGGACATATGTTATGAAAATTGTTTTCCTTATTATAAGTACCTGACATGAATATTTGTATATAAAGTTGGTTTGACAGTTTATCCTGGGATAGAGTCCCAGGAGTGAAATTATTGGGCAAACCCTTTTAAGTCTCCTAATACATATTGCTAATGCTCTTTGCAAAAGGCTTCATCAGTTGGTACTCTCCAGTATGAATTCCGGAATCCTCTTGAGAGGTTGGTGAGGACGCGTAGCACAGAGCACCAGGTGGTGTCTGGAAGCGTGGTTTCTAGTCTCTGTCCCGCCATGTGCTATAATGTAGATGTCTGGGTTAGTTACCTGAGCTGTGTGGGCCTCGGTTTCCTCACCATAAGCTTCGATGAATTCTAAGTGCTCTCCCAGCTCTAATTCTCATTCTATTACAAAACGGGTTTGAACACGGAGGACGAGTGCTGCTGGCATCTGACCAGGTGATCTGTCTGGAAGGAGGCAGGAGTAGGGAGTATCAGATGTACCTGGAGGAGGGAAGGCACCGGGCCGAAGGAACAAGACGTGTGGTTCACTCTTCAGGTGGTTTGGCGGGAGAAGAAAAATAGGATCCAGTCTAATTACATCATGTAGACAACTTCTCTTGAGACAGAAGGATTTTCAAATAATTTTAAGTAGAGAATGAAAGTATAAGGAGACATGTACTTAACTTTTCAAAGGAAGTTGTGTCCTGTGTAGGTTGTAGGTTACAAAATGACTCAGTCGAAGCCAAAGAAAAAAGAGAGAATTTGTTAAAGATTCAGATATTCACACAAAGGCAAACTATTTTCATATTTTTAGAGTAAATTATTCATTCTGCGATGAGAAAGGGGGCAGAAGTTGTGTGTGATCTCAAATATGTAGGAAAAGGGGACCTGGACAGAGAATAAACCTGGTTCTCTTTTCAAGAAGCAACCACCTTAACTCTGCCTATATTCAAAGAAGACTTAAGCTCTATTAATAATTTAGGCAACCAGACATCATTAAGAGTTGTGAGAGAAACCTGACCCGTAGCCTGGCTGTGCTCATCAAGTGCCAGGACTACCTAGCAGAGACTTCTGTAAAATAAATCTCGATGGCACTGTCACCAGTGGAGAAAGGTTTTCTTGAACCAGTTTAAGAAATTTAGTTATTAAATGGACACAAATAATGATAAAAATTAAAAGATTGATAAGTGAGCATTTTGTAATTAGCTTCCTCAATTAAGAATAACAAAAAATAGTTTGGTTTCTAATATCCCGTGATGAAAATTATTAGCTGATTTACTGGTCTATTTTAAAATTGACACTTTTGGTCTGATTTATAAAATTTATAAATTAGAAAAATATAATTTACAGTGTTAAAAGTGTTTTCAAGTAGGAAAAAAAAGCAGAAGTTTACTGAATAGTGATAGTTTTTAAACTTTGTTAGTCTTTGAGTTCACTATTTAGAGTTCCCTGATGGATTGTTAGCGGTAGAAATAGTGAGTTCATTGCTTGACTGAATAAATAATTCATATGGCACAAAAGCGGCTTTTTCTTTCTCCCCAGTTCCTTTCTCCCCCATTATTCGCTTTCTCTCTTTTAAAAGGATCCTTTACAACCAAAGAGTAACTTTGTGTGAATGTGCAAGGGCTCGGGCATGGTTGCGGCCTCAGTGTTAGCTGCATAACTGGGGTCACCAGAGAAAGGGAGGGATCTGTCTTAAATGTATATTCTCTAGTAGCGGCTAGAAAGGTGCAGAGTAGTTATGCATTGTCCTAGGTGCACGTTGTCAGACCCTCTACCCTATAGGTGAAGTTGCCTGGGGAATTTTCTTTAGCAAAACACGTTCTTCTCTTTGGCTTTAGTATCTTTCATAGTGTCTGCCTCAAGACAAAGTCGAATTTTAAAGTTGAGTAAATCATTGCATTTCTTCTAGTTTTTCAGAAACGTTTCCACTATGACTGTGACATTGTCAGAGTTTTAATTCTTTACGTGCCGCTTGAGAATTTTCTATTTTCTAAGAATTATGAAGATCATATTAAATGTTTATGTGAAGTTCCATTTTTCTACCTTTTATTACAGCGCCAAAGTAGGAATTATGCCAGATGATTTTCTCTGCTATTTAAGTCGTAAGAGACTCAGTGTTTTACTGGATCAAAGCGATTTCTCCCACAGCCCAATAAACCTCTTGGTCGGTGACACCCCTGGAGATGGTGGCTATCTTTCATAAATCAACTGCATACTTATTTTTTTGTCATAAATTAGTATCCGGATATCTTAAGAGATTATCCAAAAATATTTCTTCAAACTTGTGTCTGTGCAGCACATTTCATGATGTAATAATACTTTACATTTATGTGACGGAAATTCGAAGTAAGATATTAGACTGTAATCCACACTTCCATCAACTGGAAATATTTATTAGTTGATATTTTGCTGCTGCTGTAGTGTACTGATATTTCACCAGTGAAATGTTTATCCTTGAATAAGTTTTTCAGTAAAGATAAAATACGTTTAGCGTGATTCAGTGTTATATATGTTATTGTGTGCTCTACTCCATATGACAATAATCCATAACGTGTGGGCTAATAAATCTGATTTAGATGCTGTATTTTGATATAACCAAACTTTGCCGTGTTACCTATTTGCCTTTTTCAAACTTCAAGCGATACCTTCTTATTTGCTTACTTTAGGACTTGGAGATTCAGTCAGTATTAACTTTATTCGTAAATAGTCATTGTGACATTCTCACAGATTTTAAATGCTGAACCATGTTGGGGTTTTTGGATCTCAGTTAGGTGTGATCCTTAGTAATTCTTAAAACTTAGGCTTTACTGTGGTGTTTCACAGTTTCACTTCACTAGAGTCCCAGAGACCAAGTATTTTGGGGTTTCACTGGCCCTCTTCGTGCTGATGCTGTATCGCTGAAGCGCGTTCCTGCGAGGACAGAGCGCGTTTCACTGATCAGTTGCTGCGTAGCGCCACCGAGGCTCTGGCTTAACGCGACAGTGGCTGCTCATCCCTCGTGCCCTAGAGGACTGCCTGGCCGAGTCTGATACCTCTCGGGGTCGTGGTCGCGGTGCTCGAAGGACGGCCGGGACGCAGGCTGCAGCGGGGGCGGCTCCTCTCGGGCTTCTCGCAGTTGGTTAGCTGGCTTTCAGGGAGGAGGGCCCCGGAAGGTGAAGGCCCAGATTCTGGAGCGACCCGGAGCCGTTCCTGCGCGTTCCGTTGGCCAGAAGAGGTCGCGAGGCCAGCTCAGGTCAAGGCGGGGCGGGGGGTGGTTCCACCCTGCCGGATGGGGCGACGGCGCTGTGAGAGCGCAGCAGGGCGCCTGTGCTGTCGCAGCCCTCCTTGGGAACCTGGACTACCGCAGGGGAGTTGAGCCTTTCTTTCGCGGGACGTAGGCGGTCGTTGTTACCACGTGTCACAGGCTGGCGTCACCGGGCACGTGTGGAGCGTGTGCTGGCTCCACACGAGAATCACGTAAGAGCTGTTCTCGGCGGGGCAGTAGTAGTGTCAACCCTGCAGGATAATGCGACAGTTAAATGAGATGGCTGTGCGGAGGCGCGCGGCGTCGCGCTGGAGCGCCAGCTGCTCCCAGCACGTCCCTTTCCCCTGTCCTGCCTGTTTGATTAATATTTGTATTTGTGATGAGAGTCCTTGGAAGTATGTTTTTTAAATGACAAGTGATAATTCATCTCAAGTCTTATCCGTCTTATCAAGGTATTTTGCTAGCTCTCATCTGAATAAAGTTTACAGTAGTCATCTAATTGAGAGCTCTAATTTAAGCATCTACCTCGTGCAGAAGTTCCTTATAACTGTTCTGTACAGACTGTTCCCAGTGTAGGGGGCTGCTGGTTGGTCGAAGTGTTTAAGCAAATCGGCTGTTTCCATTTGCCATCGTTCTGCATTCCATCCGCCTTCCAGTTTGCAGAGAAGTCGTGTGACTTTCCCATGGCATCTTTTCAGGTCACCAGAATTTGTTTATCATCTGATTGACAAGTCCCTTGCTGTAGGGCTTCCCAGAATCAGAGGAAGAAGTCTGGAGAGATCCGTCATTTTCCACTGGCCATTTATATGGAGGATGTGAATACCGGCTACTTTGGTTGATTAACAGCCATTGGTGCTAACAGTCAAAGGTTGATTCAGTTTGAGTCGGCTGTTTGTTCTAGTCTTGGGAGTCACCAGTGCCACCAACCTGTCATGTTGTCGTTACAGAGTTTTGGTCACCAGGTAAGAGAGGCATAGAAAATCAGTGCTGCTTATAAAAAATAAGTGAAAGCACAAGTCCTGCTTTTTGCTCTTCAGGATCAGGTTGAAGAGGATATTGATTTGGCTTTAAACAGTATCTACAAAGATAAAACCAAATAAAATATTATATTAAATATAGTAGACAGTTGGAAGAATGGAGATAGATGTAAGGAAAAACTTTTGGACAGTGATAACGATTAGATGTTAGAATAGGTTTCCCAGGAGAATATTTTAAAGAATTGAACGTATGATAGGGTTATGGATTACGTGGAAAGTGCTGAAAGTGCGAACAGGGCAAAAGAAGTGGACTTAGTTTTGTCAAGTGTATTTGCCTTTTGAAAGTTAGAGGGAACGTTTCATTTCCTCTGAAAAAATCAATAACATTGGAATCTTGTTCACCTTCTTATTTTTAAACATTGACTTTGTGAGTGACTTATGGGAGAAGCTTTTAAGTTTTATGGAAAGCACTGCTTTTTGTACACGGCACACAATGGGTACCTTTAAAATTACCTATTTGTGGCACTTAATTTGCAGAGCATGCTCATGCATATTACTACGTTTTCTTGATTCTGAGAGATAACGATTGTAAGACATATCCTTTGATTTGAGTGCATTTTTTACTCTCTTTTTGGAAAAAATCAAGCACTTATTTTGGAGGGGGGAGGAGCGTTCTATCTAAGGATTATTCTGAATTTCTTTCAGCCGTAGGGGTGCTGCTCTTGAACTCAAGCACTTTTCAGGTTGATAGCATAATTCTGAGGCACACCCAGGAATTACTTTGGTTTCGCTTCCATTTCCTATTTAATTAAGCTTGTAGCTTTGTTTTTTTTAGTAGTTATATTACATATCACTAGAAGTTAAGTAACTTCTCTTGAAAGTCATCCAGGAGAATTTCACAGACAGGTATTTGGTACCTGCTCAGAATTATCACTTAGTAAATCTTCACTGAACATAAATTAGCCACATGTTACAGGCAGCTCTGCATGTACAATAACTTTTTATTTCAGTGCTCCATTATAGCGATCTTTATAAAGACATTTTAAGAGGTAATTAGGGATTTAACATTAAGTTAAAACTCAACTGTATGTGGTTCTATCAATGCAGATAATTGAGGTGATAGATAAAAGGTATATTCTTAATCATGTCCAAGTTCACACATGGATAGGCAGTGACAAGGTGTTATGACATGTGTAACGACTGGCAGGTTTCTTTTCATGTCTACTGTAAGACCCCTCTTGATTTGAAAAGTGAAAAATACGTGCATTGTAAAATTTCGAAAACAGACTATTTCTTTTTTCCCTCCCCACAACTACGTAAGGAAGACAGACAGGGCGTTGGACACTGATCTTATTGAGGTAAAGAATCTGAGGGTTTGAGACTTAGTGACGCAATAAGCGGTAGATCTGGGATTACATACCGGGTCTTCAGGACGTCCAGATATGTGTACTGTCTACTGTACTGTGCCACCTTTTCAACTTCAATTTAGTGAGATGCATTTATTCAACACATATTTACTAAATGCTCTTATTGTGTGCCAGGCATTCTGTTAAATGATATCGTAAGACAGTAAATAAGAAGTTAAGGTCTGTGTCCTCATGAGACCAGCAACTTTGGAAAAGACCAAAGTGACGACAACTCAGATGAGCATTAAGGGAGAAGTCAGTCACAAGGTGATAGCAGAGTATGTAGCAGGCAGACCTAACCCGGCCTGGACTGGTGGGCAGTGCTGATGGGCAAGTCAGGGAAGGACAAGGCGAGTTACCTCTAGGCTGAGGTTGTTAGGAATCAGCATGAGTCAGAGAGCACTGCAGGCAGCAGTAATAGCCTCTGCAAAAGCAAGAGAAGAAGTAAAAGGATTCCAGTGCGGCTGAGCATCAGAAAGAGGACAGGTAAAGGTGGAGAGGAATTCAGGAAGCAGATTATGCGACCTTGTTCGGGACTTGGGCCTTTTTCCTAAAGGATATTGGAAGGCGTGGAAAGGTTGTAAGCAGAGGGGTGACCTGATTCGGTTTTCATTTGAAAACCATTGAGTCTGACCTCAGTGCAAGTAGAAAGCCTGTCGTTAGAAGCTGCTGCCGTAGACCGGGCTGGAGATGATGGGTCCGGCAGCTGAGCTGGAGGGAGAGGGGCAGCTTTGTGAACCGTGGGAGGTTCGACCAGGCCTAGGGATTTGACGGGGCCGCAGCACTAGTCCTGTCGCTGTCCCGTCTGTAGGTCGCTTCCAGAATCCTCTGAGTGACCTGCGCTCAATGCCAGGGAGTGACTGTGACACAGAATGTAATTGAGAAAGCACTGCTCCTTAAAAATAACTTGTGTATTGAGTTAATTCCTGTTATTGTTTGTTGGATTCCATTAAGTAGTCTAGGGAGAAGTTAGTTTAAAAGAGAATTTTACATCTTATTTATACGGTGAAGCATGTAAGCAGTTCTGTACGTACACGATGTGGGCCCATATAGTGCATGGTACTTGGTTCACTTATTAATCAACATCAGATTTGAAAGGTGACGGAATATTTAGGATTTTATTATTACTGATTGGTTGGTTGAAACTGAGATTTAAACCATTTTGTTTCAAGTAGCATTTTATTAAGAAACACTTTTTCCTTTGTAATGATCAGAATTTACAGTTGGCTCATTGGTTCTAGAAACAGGCTCCTAGTTAACTTAGAAGATTCAGAAGGGAAAAGTTTAGAAGCGTGCTTGCCTGAAGGCCTTACGAACTGCTCTGTTTTCTGAGCCAGCAGTATTTTTTTGTGTACTTACGGCTTCTGTCAGTCTGTTGTATCGGGGTCGTATAGACAAATACCTGTAAGAGCTTTGACAGGAAGAATTAGAGCATTTAGGGAAATGATCTGGAGCCTGGGGTTCTCGGGAGTTTATGCTCCTCTAAGTGGGGGGGGTGTGGTGTGTGGGGAGCGGCTAGTATTCTGTTCCACCTGATTGTGGCCATGCGAGTGTTCAGGCTGAGTGTTCCCACATTTTCCAAATTTTCAAGAGTATCCTGAAATACAGATTTCTGTGTAAATTAGTTGGTAACTAATTCAAATGTTTTTTATTTTTATTTATTTTTGGCTGTGTCCGGTCTTCATTGCAGTGCGCGGGCTTCTCATTGCGGTGGCTTCTTTTGTTGTGGAGCATGGGCTCTGGGCGCGCGGGCTTCAGTAGTTGTGGTTCGCGGGCTCTAGAGCACAGGCTCAGTAGTTGTGGCGTGCAGGCTCAGTAGTTGTGGCGCACGGGCTTAGTTGCTCTGCGGCATGTGGGACCTTCCCGGACCAGGGCTCGAACCCATGTCCCTTGCACTGGCAGGCAGATTCTTAACCACTGCGCCACCAGGGGAGCCCTCAAATGTTTTTTAAAACCATCACTACAGGGAAAAATGTGACGGTAGAATATATTTAGCCCTCAGGCCTTCATTTTACAGCCTCTGATTTATGGAGGTCTGCAGTCACAATACAAAGATAAAAGATCAGAATTATTTCTAGGTAAAGTAAATGCCAAGAGAAGGAAAGAAAGAAAGAAGAAAAGGAAAGAGGAAATGAGGATTTTTTTGTATATATATATATATATATATATATATATATATATATATATAAAAAAAAAA
>NW_006798732.1:133441-142567 GCF_000442215.2 Lipotes vexillifer | reverse complement strand
ATATATATATATAAAGTACAAAACTATCTAGGTTTGATTTTTAGTTTAAGTTCAAAAAGAGATTCACTGTCACCAGAATAATTTGTCTGTGCTGCAGAGCACGCTTCTTGCAGCTTCAGCTGTCTGAATGTGCTTAACTGGGAAATCAAGAGCGGGATGGGAGTGTGTGGGGAGCAGGGAGCCAGTGAGCTATGTAGATGGGCGTCTGGTGTTCTCTCTCTCTTTCTCTCTTTTTTTCTTTTTGTTTTTAGTGGTTCTCTCTTAACCAGTTTCCAGCAAAGTACAGCAGAAACAAGACACAGTTGATGTCAGAGAAAACTCAGAGTATAAGAAAAGAGCAGTCTGAGTAGGTCATGGACCCTTGAAAGCATTACTGTATTGAAAGCATTGTTTAACTTTTATATTAATGATCAGGAAGATGTCAAAGTGTTTGGTACATTCCGATGTTTTAAATCCTCTCCTCTCAGTAACACATGTAATACACAGTCATAGTAGGCAATTAAGAAAATATAGAAAAATATATGTAGCACTTTTCTTTAAAAGCAAGGGATAGGTAAAAATAACTTTATAATTTTCTAAAAGTATTTAAATAGAGCTGGGCACTTGTTAGTTTCCTAATTGCCAGGGCTCGAACCCGTGTCCCCTGCATTGGCAGGCAGATTCTTAACCACTGTGCCACCAGGGAAGTCCCCTAGTGCTGCTGAGTTTTGATAGACAAAACCCAGAAAAGCACGGCCTTTGCTTGTAAGGAGCCATCTCAGTGATGTGACCTGCTTGACTGAGAAGATCCAAACATGTGATATCATGGATGTCTACTAACATTGCCTATGAACAACTTTCCAAAAAAGGCCAGGGGGCGGAGGGTGGGGTGAGGCAGGGTTTAAATGAGAATCACATGTGACTTATATTTTTCTTATGTTCAGGAATAATGATATGAAATTTAAAGGTGAGTCCAGTCTAACAAAGCAAAAATTCTCACTTCCAGTGAAATAAATGAGCTCTCTTTATTCTTGAGGTTTGTTCACAAGTACTTGATACGTTTATTTGTACTGAATAAAGCAGAGTTTTATTGTTGATCCTTTTTTGTTGGGCAGGCTGAATTTGTGAATATGTCATAAACTGTACTAGAATGCATTTGTGTGCCCTACTAAATATAGGGAACATAATCTTTAGACCAGATGATCGACATTTTTAGGCATTCCGTGTCTTAAACTGTTGTTCCTTTTCTTTCTTCGTCAGTCACACCCTTAAGGCCTTTTGAAGTGTCATCAAGAAAAAGCAGCTGTGAGCGCTTGGCTCTGGCAAACCGGAGCAGACTTCCAAGTGTTTGCTGGAGCTGCTCTGCCTTTGCTGACACGGGGTAGTCCTCACCACCTGCCGCCAAGACCACCCCAAGTCCACTTGCCACGGCTTCTGCTGTCTACCATTTCCTTCATCCTGGGCTGACAGGGCAGAATAGAGAGTTGCTGGAAAAACCTGACTTAAAACTTAAATCATCTTTGGTACCTGTTTTGTTCCTCACCGTCGATTGATGGATTAAAATAACCCTTTCGATTCCCGTCTCTGTCCCTTTTCAAAAGCAGGGTTGGACTGTCGTAACATACCCCGTTATGCACACCGTTGCCAATACAAGCTTTCTGAAGGACTGGTTGGGTTTCTGAGCAGAGAAAGTGAGATAGATGATCAGGCTTTGCGGGGTGCAGTGTAGGTGCTTTGCGGTATGTGCGCTGTCCTGGGATAGCGGTAGTTTTCCAAGTTTCTGCTTCCTGCTCACACTTCTTTGACCTGAAATGGAGTTTTATCTCTACCTGTAAAAATCTTGTTTGTTTTACGGTCTAGCAAAGATCTTTTCTGTGACGCCTTCCCCATCAACCCTAATTAAAATCCCTTCTCTGAGCTCCGAGCACATACTACTCATGAGCTGGAGCTGGACTTCCGTGATGAGAGGTGATTTTCCTGCTGAGATTCCAGTAACGTTTCGTATCTCGTGCTTCTATCCCCCTTAATACCTAGCAGAGAATACCACCTCAAGTGCGCATGCAAATGTTTGATAACTGCCTTACTCACAGGAAGTTTTTGTAAAATTGCTTGCAGCTCTGTACCCAAGGAGGAGTGAAGTGTTTAAGCTGCTTTTAACTGTTTGTTGAACCCAGGGCCCCTTACTTACTTCTGTATTCCTGTCTACCCTGTAGAGCAGTTGGCTCATTAGAAAATAACTCTTGGCTTTGGGGATGGGTTATGTGTGTTTTAGAGAAGGAAGTAAAACTATTATTGGACTTGTAGAGCTGGAGCCTTTTCTGTTTTAAAGTATTTTGCTTCTTGATACTGTATTCATAATGTCATATTGGTACAAGCAGTGTTTTGCATATTTATTTGCTTTCTCTTTAATACAGTATTTTCAAACTTTGGTGTGATACTGAATTAGAATCTCTGGGAGTGTGGCCTAGTCTGCTTTCTTACTAAGACTCCTTGGAGGTGCTTCCAAAGGTGGTGATGGTGGTGGTCATGGTGCTGACCATGGCTGTGACAGCTTTGAAGGCTGATGTGTGCCTGGCGTACTCCTTCAGCCAGTGGACAGCTGTTAACTTAACCTCGTGTTCACAGCAAGCCTGTGAGGTGAGATGCTATTGTTAGCTTCATTTTTCAGATGGAGAAACCCAGGTAGAGATAAATCGAATAACTTGCCCCCCAGATGACTTTCTTATAAACATGGTAAATTTATGAAAAGGATGAGGCATATTTCTTTGGTTGGTTTAAAAAATCCTATTCTCTCAAGGATTGCTGTGAATAATGTGAATGATATAAAGAAGCTGTTTCTTCTTACGTGTATTGGTATATCAATATGCTAAGCCTATATAGAATGCTTCAACAGCTAGACCTAAACGTAGATAACCCTATATTGCTTTAAGGAGGCCAGTCACAATTCTTGGTGAAAAAGTAGACACACACACACACACACACACACACACACACACACACACAAACTTAGCACATTGAGGAAAACTTTTAAAAATTACACATTCTAATAAACTCGCATGAATTTTTTTTTTTGGCTCCGTTGGGTCTTAGTTGTGACACAACTCAACCGCTCTCTACTATAAATATAGACGTACATATACACATGTATATATTGATACATATAATATATTGAGATGTTATTTTGTGACCAGATGGAATATAAGTAAAACTCCTTAAGCACATATTGTTTGCTTAAATAGCATAAGATAGATCTGGATTTTATATTCTAGAATATTTTATTCTATTTTTAATAATAAATGGTAAGAGTATTTCACACTCTGGCTGTCTCCCAGACTCTGGTCGGGGGAAGTGTGTCATGCTGGTGGGTGGAACTAATTTGTTGGTGTCGTTACCTGTTCTAAGAGTTTTGGTGATTGATTTTAGGTATTTTTGCCTAATGAGCGCTCTGGCTTTGGATACCAGTTGTACTAAAAAAAAGCGTGTGCTGTGTTTTACAAAGCTAAATAGAGTTAGTGGCCAACTTTTATCCTTACAACTAAATCTAAGCAGTTTTTGACTGTTTCTTTCTATATTTCCCATGTACACATTTTCTGAACTTACTGCCAATTTATATATAGTTGGGATGAGTTATATCAAGCAGTCAAGATAAGACACTTAAATTCTAATGCTATCCATGTGGTGTGCTTAAATTGCTGGACAATCCTAAGAAAAACTGGATAAATAGAGTGCCAGGAGGTAAAATAAAAATAGATGTGATGCCAGGGCTTCCCTGGTGGCGCAGTGGTTGAGAGTCCGCCTGCCAATGCAGGGGACACGGGTTCGTGCCCCGGTCCAGGAAGATCCCACATGCCGCGGAGCGGCTGGGCCCGTGAGCCATGGCCACTGAGCCTGCGCGTCCGGAGCCTGTGCTCCGCAACGGGAGAGGCCACAACAGTGAGAGGCCCATGTACCGCAAAAAAAAAAAAACAAAACAAAAAAAACAAAAAAAAAAAAAACAAAAAAACAAAAACAAACAAAAAAAAAATAGATGTGATGCCAGGGGAAAATCTACCAAATTGTCTTTTGTATAGAAGCTTTTGATAAAATTTTATGTATTCCTTAGACCCATGTTCTGAGTCTGTAAGCGTTGGATGTAAGGCTAATTGCCTGCCTTAAAGCTTACAGACAAGGGGTATCAGGTTTAAATTAATCATACACTGTTCTTCTCCTAACTTGATGAATTGATTCTTTGCATTTTTCTGGGGCTAATGATGTGTATGTTTGAGATTTAGTGTTGAGGTTAAAAGGTTTAAATCTTCCTAATAAAATTGTATTTCCTTCTGAGGCATAACTGTTTCTTTCCTTGATTATAATAAAAGAAGCATTTGTTCTTAAGGGGTCTTGATTTTGCTGCAGACTAGCTGTGTGACTTTGGGCAAGTAATGTCCTCTTATTCTGGACCTGTTTCTTCATTAAAATGAAGCATGGTGTCACATGTTGAAACTGTTATAAGTGGACTAGTTGAATATATTTAAGATTATATGCAAGCACATAAACACACTGGCAAGTCGTCATTGCTGGAATGTGAAACTAGTTTTTGGTTTTTTTTTCCTGTGGTACGCGGGCCTCTCACTTCTGTGGCCTCTCCCGTTGCGGAGCACAGGCTCCGGACGCGCAGGCCCAGCGGCCATGGCTCACGGGCCCAGCCGCTCCGCGGCACGTGGGATCCTCCCGGACCGGGGCACGAACCCGCGTCCCCTGCGTCGGCAGGCGGACTCTCAACCACTGAGCCACCAGGGAAGCCCGTGAAACAGCTTTCTTGTGTAGGTGTGTTATCGATAATGTTATTCACACCAAGAGAGTTGCATTTTCTGCTTTTGGGTTCATGATTTTGTTACTCTGATAGTAACTTTTCAGAATTATGTGTCTTGTACTGAAAATTAAATTACTGCCATGATGATCGGAATCATTAGGATGAGTGACACGAACAGATTTAGAGTTTCTGCTTCTCTTATCCTGAATGCATGATTTTTAAAGTATTTTCATGTTCTGTAATTTCATTTGGCTAAGGAATTTATCCTTGATCTTTTTCCGGAGTGAGGACATGAATACTTCCATAGTCATAGTCTATATTTAATTAAGTTTTGCTTTGTGGGCTTCATCAGGCTAAACAAAGTGGTTGTATATTTTCTGTTTTTAAAAATGCTTCTTGATACAAAGTCTTCTCAGATCAACCGCCATGTGACAAGTCTCTTCAAACAATGTAAGCTGCCACTGTGTGCTTGTTTCTTTCTTGCAAGTCTAGCTATTCATATGTCTTCATGAGCTGTTTTCCCCTCCCTAACCCCCATGTTCAGCTGTGTATTATAAAACTCGTTGAGAAAGGAGTTTAACATTTCCTGTGTATCTCGTAGTACCCAGGAAAGAACTCTGTTAGTCTCTGAATAGTTCATAAGTGTTATTGCTACTGAGGATTTGGGATTAAAATTATCGGATAGAATGAAGTAAGCCCGTTTCTAGGATATCAAACTGTTTGGGGTCACTGCTGTTTCGTCAGGCTTTAGGCTTTGTGTTCTGAAGTCAGTTTCTCCTAGTTTAACCATAAATTGATTATTCACCTTATATTCCCTTGTATGTAATACCTCAGTATCAGGTTACTGATGGGGAGAGTTGTCAGGGTGTAGGAGGGATAGATGTGCGTGTGCACATGTCCTTATGTGCATGTGAGAGGAGGACGGGTTTGGAATGCGGATGGGGTGATGTGTCATGGTCAGTGTTAACGATCTGAGTTCTGCATGACTGTCTAGTTATGTGCACTGAGTTTCGGACCTGTTATAGTTGACATTCGGAAACAATTTTTAATCAGTAGTAAACACAGTACTTTAGGAAAATAAGACCGTGTTTTCCTTTTCTTTCCTGTCCTCATTTTAGCTTTATTGTGTATTTGCTGAAGCTGTAAATAGGAAAAAATAATTATTGAAATGGGCCAACTTCTAGCTGGGCAGAAATGCTGTTGGGACTCTGGGGTATACCTCAACGACATCTGGGAGCAATGTAGTATGCCGAATACTTGAAAAGTATCAAAACAGAGACTGTAAAAACCTAATCGGAAAGCCTAATGGTTGAAGATCATATGTAGCTGACAGGCACTGCAAAGGTTAGCTATAATAACTAAGAAAAAAGGAGCCTAAGCTGGTGCAGAAAAGGGCCCGAGTTGTTTGTGCACTATTGTTGGAAGTGGTAGCCAGATATTTTTTCTTCTCAGTACAGAGGATGATACTTGCAGGCAGGGCATGTAACCTTTAACTTCTTATGATATGGACTGCAAGTAGTCGATGATTTAATAAATACTTTATAACTACAGATGATACTGTCAAAGTGTTTCCCAACATTACAAATAGTTTTCAGGTAGAGTCACTGTTTGACAGAATTTAAGTTTGTGACTCTATATAGTTTATAGATACATCATTGAATAAATACCATCTTTATCGTGTGTTAACTTGGGTTACAGAATAATTGAGGGAACTTTTTTGGAAGCAAATGAAGTTTACTTAAAACTGCTCTCTGAAGAGATTTTTTTTTTTTCTTTGCCCTAACATTACTTCTTAAACATGTTAAGACTGCTTGGAAGGAGGTGAATCAAACTCAACTCACTTAAATTCTCCAGCTTAGAGTCTTTGTTCATTATCAGTTGGTGGGTGTGGAAACAACTTAATAAAGTTTGGGTAATTTAGTTTCAGTTTAAATTCTCACCTGGCAATTGGCCGAAAACTCCCATCTGAAGACAGGAGCGTCCAAAAGGCATGTTGTGATTTCGCTACTGTCTGCTCGACAGAGGAAGGCCTATCAAGAGAGCTGTGGAGGGACTAGCTGCCAAAAGAGAACCCATGGTAAGAGTTTCCCATTAACTTAGTGTGTGTGCGCGCGAGTGCGTGTGTGTAAAGCTTACCAACCCACATTGTATTTGAATTAAAATTCTAGAGCTTTTAAAATCTAGGACGTAATTAATGCCAGGTGTTTGAATTTCTGTGTCTATTGCTTATTGATGCACTTATAATGAAATAAACGCAAGGAGTCGTTTTATGAATGATTTTATATGCTTAATGTTGATAAAACAGTATTAAGTGTGAAAATCAGTTTAACAGGTTCAGCTTTTTGTGGTTTGACTGCAGTTAATCGTCTTTTAAAAATAGCATGTTTTCAGTGTTGCTTCAGTGAAGTCTTCACCAAACTGAATTTATCTGTTAGTTTCATAGCTGTTTCTTATTTACAGTAAATGTCATAAATTTTGCAAAAAAGTAGTCTGTTGATTCCTGTTTCATTTTTTACTTCCATTATAAAGTGATAGGGAAGAAGAAAGAATGTATAATATCTAATAATAAAATAGACTTAGTTTAACATTAGGCCTTTAAAATGTATCATTATTACTTATACCTCTGTGGAAAATATTAAATTCTTAAGATGTTTGTATAGCCAAAGTAGAGCAGCTATTCACAATATAGCACAGTATCAAATTGTACTGATAAAATCAGACATCTCTCCCTTGCCATACACACATTTGCACTGAGAAAAAAGTTCAAATTTAGCTACATTTTTATATCTTTCAGGTGACCTTAAACTTAATATTTTTATCCTCCTTGTGTTTGGTTCCTGTATATCCCTTTATTTGGACGTCTGTGTCTTATCAGATCCATGATTAGTTATATTAACTTTGGACAAGAGTGGAATTAATATCTTATAAAGGTTGAAGTCTAAAAGCACTGTTTATCCGAGCTTAGTTACTCTAGTGTCTGTGGACATAGTAGCTTTCTGATAACTGGATAATGGTGATGAAGGCCAGATATTAATAGTAGATTGTGATTCTGTTGTCAAACTTACAATTTTTGAGATTGACATAGGTTGAATAATTTTTTTTTTTGCAATTAGAGGTGTCAAGATGATGTTAGTTGAATGTGACCATATTCTTAACTGTTTTCTAGAGCTTAATAACAAGCATGTCAGGAATAGCACGTGTGACAAGCACCTCTGCACAGCAGCTGTCATCATGTAAACATACACACGCTGACAGTGAACTAAGTACTCTGGATGGCAGCATCTGTCCTTTAATCCGCCTACCTAGTAATTCAGGTTCATATAGACTCTCTGCTCCGTGCCAGCCATTCAGCCAAGTGCTGAGAAGAAAGTGGTGCGATTCAAAACAGAGGTGCTTCCTAACTGCTCTTGAACTTGCAGTGTAGACGGTGATTACACTGTAGATAAAATTACGCAGATGAATGTAAAATTGCAACTGGAACCAACACTTTGCAAAAGTGTAAGTAGCTGTGAGAGTACAAGCAGTAATGCTGGCATGTGAGTAAAGCAGGGAGCTCACATTTATATATTAAGATGACCTGATGACTTGTCTTCTGAACTCTTAAAATTTATCATTTATTAAATAAATATCTTCTAATCGAAACACGCAGAAAGACTAAATTCCAACCATGGAGAGGGAAAATTTTTTATGCTACTATTCTATTTTCTTAGATTTCTTAAGAATTTACAACAAAGTCTTGTCAAAGTAGTGTTTTTAATGTGAGAATTTCATTTTCTGGGGAGAATTCTTGTAGGATCCTTTAACATTGTAGGATTGCATGCAGTGAATGAAGACCCTGATTTCTTCAACCGAATTTAAGTTTATTAAAGGATGTCAATCATAAAATAACCACTGTCCCCTCCTTAGCACCTCTTCCATTCTGGTGTCAGGCCATCACTCACTTTATATCATTGAGTTGTTACATGCAGACATTTTTTTAATGATAGTATGATTTCCTTAATCAACTTTTATTCCTTTTTGAAAGAAAAGAATGTAAAATTTGTGTTTCTTTTATAATTTATTCTAAAACATTTATTACATTTTTGAAAATACATATGATAGACCATTTGGATGCCTAAATGTTTACGCTTTTTCTGTAGGACACAGAGGATCTTGTCTAAGGGAAGTGATGTTTGAAAATCGATGAAGTTAGTTGTTTTCTGTGTTCACTCTGTCAGCATTTAAAAAAAACTCTCATGGAAGGACTAGCTTCTCTTTATTCAGCTGATAGTATAAACAGATTGAAGCAGAGTATACTATTTAGTATGAACCTAAAATCAAAAAAGTTTACTTTTATAATAGAAATGATCTTTCCC
>NW_006798732.1:129094-133425 GCF_000442215.2 Lipotes vexillifer | reverse complement strand
CTTTCCCTAATTTACTACTAAAATATGTAAGCTATTTAAAATATTAAATAAACGTAAGTATTTTTCAAGTGGCAAAAAATCCAAATTGTCTGTTGTTAATTTTTTCCTCCAGGTTATTAACGCTGAATTCAGTCTCTGCAATGACTTCTAAATTAAGTTTTTCCTAGATATACTCAAAAGAAGGACACCCACCTCCCTTTCAAGTTGTGACATTAAAAAAACAAAGCAGTCCGTTCTTAAGGGTACCTTGAGAATTGATCTGTAGTATGGTCATCATTCAGTCAGTTTACTTTCCTCATGAAATGAGGTTATTCATTTTGACATAAAATTGGACAGAGACTCTTTGAGGATGGATCTCAGCAATTAGTGGGGACTGATATATGGCCTTGGCTTTTGTACAGCTTATTTAAAGCAAGAAACTACTGTGGAAAAATCTTCAAGTTTCTAAGGTACCGAGAAATGTGCATATGAACAGAGCAAGCTCATAAAGCCTATCCTGTATATTGTACATTACACAGATCATTGAATACAATTATATGAAACAGTTTTACATTAAAAATTTCCGAGCTGCAGTGGTTAAGAGGTTGGGCTCTAGAGTCAGACTGGTTGGGCTTGAGTATTAACTGAGATACTTACAAGCTTTGCAGCCTGAGGGAAGTTGTGTAGCTCCTCTGAGCTTCAGTTTCCTCATCTGCAAAATGGAGATAAAAAGAGTACAAAGAAAATTTTTATATTTGTGGAGTAAATTCAATTTAATTATTATAATAAGTGCACGTACTTCAATGCATCATTTTCAGATGAAGTATTTGAATTAAATCTAAAATAGGAATTTCATAACCTAGTGTCTTTATTTTTGTTTACAACACAGAAATATTTCTTCCATTGTAAGATCTCAATGAGAGAAAATGATTTCACTACTACAAGTATCGTTTCCAGTGACCACAATTAGGTGAATAGAATTAATCAATAAGTAATAGAATAGAGCAGAATAGAATTAATCGACTTAGTAAGTTATTGAAAACTTACTAAGCTACCTAGCACTTGCTAATAGTAGTGTCATGGTAGCCAGAAGAATTATGCTGTCACTCTGCTTAGGCCTTAGGAAGACTGAAACCATGGAAAGAACTTAGACATCAAGCAGAAAATTTGGGACCTCGTTCCTGCTCTGCCACTAATAAATAGAGGGATCTCAGATGTATGAACCTATTGAAATTATGCGGCTGTCTCAGCTCTCAGTCTCCTCATTTTATATGTATGTGTTATGTATTTGTGTGTGTGTGCACGCGTGCACGTGTCTGTGCATATACGCACACACAGTAGGTATACATCCAGTCCATATTATTGCTCCAAATTGAAATGAAAAGCTAAGAATTCATTTAAGTTTTTTAATGTTTAAATATACTGAGTAAAGAATTCTGTTCTACAAAGTATTTTACATGATGCCTTCAAGTAAAAATACATTATTGATTTCTACATATACTATTTCAGGGCCTCTCAAATATTCCCATATAAATTATGTACTGTTCCATAACTTCACAAGGGAAATGTAAAATTCCTGTAGTCTGCCTAATTTCAAACTCATTTCCTTGTTACATGATTAAAACATTTTTCTAGTAAACGTTTCAAACAGGTACCAAATTATTATTTTTTTTTTACACATCTGGACTTTTTATAAACCAGTTTTAAATAGTTACAGCAGTTCTTACCAACTCTGCCTTTTGCAACAATATAGGGCATTTATAGTTGTGTAAATGGTGTCATGAGTTTTCAGAGTAATTTACTAGTTCAAGTAGACTATAGCATTTTAAGGGAAAAGACATAAGCAAGCTTGATCTGTATATGCTTTATATATATGCACTTACTTGCTTTACCAGATGATCTCACTGAATCCTATAAAAGACCACCTACTCCTACTAAAGGAGAGTGGAGTGGCTAGGAGCTGCTAACTGAAGGCCCCTATATCGCCCAGCTCTGCTTTAGTGTGGCAGGCGTCTGGGCCCCGATGGGTTCCGAGCCAAGTGAACATAGGAAGTTGGTTGGTATGCCTAGTGAACTACTAGATGCTACTGTAGTCATAATTAGAATAATTCTTCATATTAAAAAAATCAAAGAGTTAAAATAGCTGCCTTTTATAGACTTTAATAGAAGGTTTAAGAATGCCTATATTGTCAGCTACTACATTTAAAATGTTAAAATCTTACAGGGGCATTAAATGCAAACATTTTTTGGACAAGGATAGTACTTAAATTTACAAGTTATCTGGAGGAAATATTAACACGCAATCATATGAAAGAAGACTGAAGTTTATAAGAATATAAAATTAACAAAGAAAACTTTTTGGAGGATTTGCTTACTGTGGTATCAAGTGGAAAAAAGTCTTATCCATCACTAAGCAATCATTAATAGTAAAAGTGCAGCCAAAAAATTAAAAAAAAACGTTTCTAATTGCTGTGAAAACAAGATAAGTAGATAATTCTCTCTTAAGCTGTAGAATACTTTTTATGTGAGGACAGATAAATGATGACTGAGGTTCTGTGGTGGAACATATGAGGGGCAGGTTTCAGGGGATCTCTGCCACATACTTTACTCTTAGAGAGTCATTTAAATGTTTAAGAGGAGCATATAAATCCAGATATCTGTGTGGATGTTAAACTTATATCTTTCTTTCACTTGAATACCTGAGTACCTGCTGTGTGTAAAATATTATGCTATTTTATACTTAGCACAGTGAGGCTGTAACACACAACCTCCTGTCACTTAGGTGAGACCAATCAGCCTCATTCAGAGAAGAGAATATCAGTTGGTTAAAGGAGGCGGCATTTGAATCAGGGGTTAGTTTTTGAAAATACAGACCTAAGTAATATGTACCATTAAAATCAGAAGGCAGCAGGAGTTTATTGAGATATGAAGGAGGTAAGATAGCAAAATAATTTACTTTGCATTGATTGGTTCAGTGTACCCTACAAGCCATAGTATCTTTTGTTTTGAGGGTACAAATTATTTTGTTTCTCTGATATTTTGTTTCCTAAAGTATTGTTGGACTAGAATTTAACAATTTTTTTCTCTACAAATACACATGCACACAGTAACAATATATGCAAGTCAAATTTAATTTTAAAATGAATCTTTTACAACGTGGGCACATCCATGCCAACCACAGGGCAGTCTGTCATATCTTTTGCGCCCTTGCTTTGTACAGGGTGAGAAGGTTTGATGTCTGGCAGGGTAGTAGATAATAGTTCTATTTTTACTCATACCGTGTTTGGCTTAATAGATGATGTTCTGGGGGCCTGAATTGTTTTAATTATGAAAAATTTCACACATGTAAAGGAAGAGAGACTGGTGTAATAAACTCCCTCTATCTGTGGCCCAGATTTAACAATTAGCACATTTTTGCCACAGTTGCTTCATCTGCTTCCTGTTTTCTCAGCTATTTTAAAGCAGGTCCCAGACCTCAAGTCTTTTTATTCCTGCCTTCTTCAGTAGTCATCTCTTTTTAAAAAAAGACTTTAAAAGATGTATTTTAGTGAGGTATCGTTGATTTACAATGTTGTGCTCATTCCTCCCGTACAGCAGAGTGCTTCAGTTACATATATATATGCGTGTATACACATTCTTTCTCATATTCTCTTCCATTATGCTTTATCACAGGATACTGAATATAGTTCCCTGTGCTCTACAGTAGGGCAAGAAAGACTTTTTAAATATAACCATAATACCTCTGTCACATCAAACAAAATTAACAAAATTTATTTATCACCCGATACTGGCTTCCTGTTCGGTTCCCCCTGCTTTTGATTCAGAATTGTCACGTCACATTTGGGTTGTTTTTTCAGAATCCAAACAAAATCCATGTAGTGTTTGGTTGTTTGGACTGCTGCATACTTGGCAATGTCTCTTCTTCCCCACTACCTGCTTACCTCCCTCCTTCCCTCCTTCTCTTCGTCTTTCTTTCCTTCCTGTTCATGACTTATTGAAGTAGCTGAGTAAGCTGTCCCATAGAATAGCCCCCACTCTGGATTTTTTTGGTGCCTTCCCAGTTATTTATTCCATTGACCTCTAAATTTCCCGCAAATTAGAAGTTAGCGCAAAAGACCTAGTTAGATCCAGGTTCCGCTTTGACTTTGGGTTTGTGGTGGGGTGGACAGGAATACTTCGAACGTGAGGCTGTGCCTTCACACTGGATCACATCATGTAGCGTGTGATGTCTGCTTGTCACACTCTTTGCGATGCTAGAATTAGTCAGTACTGACCAGCCTCTCCAGGGAGACTTTCCCCCCTTTCCTCTGTGGTTTCATCCACTGCTTATTTTTTTTTTTTTTTTTTTTTTT
>NW_006798732.1:111540-129084 GCF_000442215.2 Lipotes vexillifer | reverse complement strand
GTACACGGGCCTCTCACTGCTGTGGTCTCTCCCGTTGCGGAGCACAGGCTCCGGACATGCAGGCTCAACGGCCATGGCTCATGGGCCCAGCCGCTCCACGGCATGTGGGATCTTCCCGGACCGGGTCACGAACCCGGTTCCCCTGCATCGGCAGGCGGACTCTTAACCACTGCGCCACCAGGGAAGCTCCACTGCTGATTGTTTTTGAATCAATTCTGTCATTAGGGTTTGCAAGATAACGAATATTTTAATCTGCTACTCCATCTACATTTATTACTGAAAGTAATAAATAATATTTATTTCTGAAATTTCTATAAAGAAGAAATTTCCCTCATAAACTGTGGCTTTTTGATTTCCCTGAAGTATTTCACCCTAGAAAGAAACCTGGTACTTTCAATACCATCTCTTAAATACCTAGTTTACTATCCAAGAGTAACTTTAGGTACAAAGAGCATACAACACTGAAGTGCCCATGTAATTATAGGATTTTTATAGCATAAAGATATTTCTTATTTTTTTTTTTTTTTTTCCTGTACGCGGGCCTCTCACTGTTGTGGCCTCTCCCATTGCGGAGCACAGGCTCCGGACGCGCAGGCTCAGCGGCCATGGCTCACGGTCCCAGCCGCTCCGCGGCATGTGGGATCTTCCCAGACCGGGGCACGAACCCGCGTCCCCTGCATTGGCAGGCGGACCCCCAACCACCGCGCCACCAGGGAAGCCCAAGATATTTCTTATTTGATTGTCATGAACATTGTCAGTATTAGGACAACTTTCTATAGTCAGCATATACAGTGTTGATCATTTAGGAGTTGGGAACCTTTTCTACCAAGTTCTACTTGGTTAAATATATTGCTTTCCACTGAGTAATGAGTGACAAGTTGAACTTCAAGGAATAAGATGCTTCATTAAGTCAGCAAGCTGAACAGTATCACGGAGCAGAGTAGTAGCATACAGGTGGGTAGCATATAGGGGATGATTTAATATTGCTAGATGAATAAACTTAAATTCAGGAGCAAAACAATTACCATTTTTATTATTAGTTTATTCAACAACCACCACTAACTCCATTTTTATTTAATACTGTTAATGAACAAAATAAGAAAAAATAAAACAAATATTTCATTTTTAGATGACATGATTGATTAAGAAAATCTATGGCAGTCAGCTTTAGAGCCATTTTTAGAAACAATAAAAATAAAGTTCTGGATATACTATATCTTTATACCAGCTGAAAAAATAATGGAGAAAGACCCCACTCAGAATTGTAACAAGGTATAATACTTAACAATAAATTTGAGAAAGATGTTAGGCCTTTAGAAAGAAATTATTAAAACATTTGAGAACATTTTAAGATTCAAATAAATGAAGAGAAACTGTTTCTGAATCTTGAGGATATTGGCAAATTATTCGACTCTACGTAATTTATAGATTTCTAAGTTTACTTCTAACTTTCAGAATTTCTAGTGATTTATTTTATAGTGATTCTACACTGAGGGGAAGTCTCACGCTACTACATACCAGAAACTTTTCTAAAGCAGCAACAGTGGTAATGATGCAGGAATAGATGGGTAACCCAGACAGTAGAGGAGACTTTTCTGCTCCTCGGAGATTTAGACAGAAATTTTCCTTGAACCCCTGACCTCCTGGTCAGTGAGAGTTAAGAGAAATACCCTTCGTCCCGTGACTTATGCAGATCCCTGTCCCTCACTTAATGCTCATTTTTCTTGCTTCTCTGGCCACCCTGTTTTTTGCCAGTGCCAATACAGATATGAAATCAGCCCCTTCTACTAGTTTTTAAAAATTTAGCATTTTGTCTGTTTAGAAACTGAGTAGGTGCTATAATCAGCAAATTTTTTCTTAGTCTTTGAGCAAAACATCACCATCCACAACCTCACCCCACTTCTATTCGCACACTTTACTAAATTAATACAATTGCCTTCTTAAGAGGAGTTCTGAAAAGTAAACTTTTTTCCGGTCTTGTGAAACATGGATTACTGGAGTGTTATGAGGAGTCCAAAATTAGTCCCATCTACTTACAACAGCTTAATATTCTTCCCTATAGGAGAGGCCACTTAAACAATATTCATTCACTGGTATTAGATAGTGGTATAACTGCAGAAGTGATAAGACAAAGGCTTTCATCCGTATTTCATACCACCATAGGAATTTTTTAAAACGTAGCGTAGAAAATGCTTTTACATCTCATATTTGAAGCATTAGTAGAACTCAGCAAGGTAAAGATACACCTGAATATTAAAAATGTTTGTCAGACTAAAATATTGTAATTCAGAGGATCACTGAAGATTGTGGAAATATCTAAATCAGAAGTTACAAAGGAAGTGATAATAGCTGTGGCAGTTTTATATTATTGCAGAATATGCAAATTTAGACTTCAAGGTTCTAACGTATGAGAAAAAGTGTGGCAGATTAAGAATATGAAAATAAATAAATATGAGTAATAATATGAGGGGAAATATTTACCCATGCACTTATCAAAAAACTTTGATGAGTTGAGCAATAAATTTGAGCAAATTATGACTTAGAGATACAGGTTTTTCATTGTATTAAAGGGGCTAAATTTTCTCAAAAGAAATCTAATCTTGGCAAGATAAGCAGTGATACCAAACTCTTCTGGGAAGTGATACAGGCATATATGCTCAGGGTCACAGCAGTGTTTAGATATTTCACTAGTAGGAATTTAGGAAATATATATTGTGCTAATTATATATAGAGAAAGGTACCCAATTTAGAGACTAATTATAGAACATCAGTGTAAATATTATGTTGTCTTTAAATGGTTAGTTTTGAAGACTCTAGAACGACTGTCCAGTAGAACTTTTTGTGTGGATGAAAATATCCTGTTATTTGTACTAATATCATAGCCATTAGCTACACGTGGCTAGTGAGCACTTGAAGTGTAGCTGGGGCACCTGAGGAACTGAATTTTTAATTTTATTTAACAGCATTTAAATTTAAATACTCATGTGGGGCTAGTGGCCACATTACTGGGCATTGCAGTTCTAGAAATGTGGAGAAATGTTAGGTGTAAGTGAAAATAAACTAGTAAGTTTATATGCCATGATTACAAGTGTGTATATACCTATAGGTACATGTGGAAAGTGATATCCACAGTTAAAATATTTGTTCTAGGTTTGAAGGAAATGGGTGATTTTTTTTTAAATGCTAATTAGAAGGTAAGTGAAAACAACGCAGCACTCTGCACTGTGCTGTTCAGTATGGGAGCCACCAGCCCGATGTGGCAGTTTAAATACAAATTAATTTAAATTAAGTAAAATAAAAAATTCAGTCACTCAGTCACACTGGTACATTTCAGGTAGCCACACATAGCTAACTAATGCTTCCGTTTGGACAGCGGATACAGAACATCGACCACTGCAGAACGTTCCGTTGTAAGTGCTGCAGAGGGAACTGATGGGAGGGATATACAGGAACCAGCCCTTGATAACTGATCAGTCG
The DNA here is from genome assembly GCF_000442215.2 of Lipotes vexillifer. Classification (NCBI taxonomy): domain Eukaryota; kingdom Metazoa; phylum Chordata; class Mammalia; order Artiodactyla; family Lipotidae; genus Lipotes; species Lipotes vexillifer. The sequence goes on along the minus strand of NW_006798732.1, from coordinate 125,607 downwards.
ATTTCGAAGGGCACAAATGAGTGAGAACTGGAAATTCGAGCCAGTAAAAAAGTATAAGGGATAGTATCAGAAGACGCTACTTTTTAACCCAGATCAGCGTTCCATGAAGTGTGGGCAGTGGAGTAGTGATGGCTATACTGTCCACGACTAACTGCGTCCTCTCAATTTCAGTACTTGCTTAGAACCTTTTACAGCAGTGTCATGCTTCTGTGTCATCCAAGCACATCACCTGTTTTATCTCATTGGAGGAAGCTGCCTGGAAAGCCCCATGTGGTCTGAACTGAGTAATAGCTATGAGCAGTAGGCCGTGAGCATGGGTCCAAAAACCGTCCTCCATTATGTTAAACACTGGTCAGGATGAAAAAGGGAAAGCAGATTGCTTAGGGCAATTGTGTAAGAAACTTAAATCACTTGTTACTATAGCTTAACAATCTATACTTGCAAGTGAAATCAGAATTGAACACTAAATCTCTGAATGTGGTCAACTTAGATGTCATCCCTCCTGCCAGTGGAAATGAGGCAAAGGATCCATTACCCACTAGTGGGAACCAGGATTTTAAAGGAGTTCCTAGTCAGTGCCTCTGTCTGGGCAACTGATTTCCTCTTTTCACCCTCCTGAGCCTGGGGATTCAACCAGCTAGCTGAATCTTTTTCTTTCAGCAAAATTTCCAACTTTGTATTTTCCTTTAACCCCTTTTAAGCTCTCTTTGACATATTACACTTAGTTCTTCATAGCTGTTTTCACCCCTCTCTTCCAAAGTTAGTTTCCAGGGATTTCCAAGGTCCCTAAATAGGAAAATTGTTCTAAATTAAGTGAGCTTCTAAAGTTTTGTTCTCAAATTTCTTCCTCATTTTCACATTTAATCCTGATTCCCTGATATGAGATATTAAATTGAATTCTTTGTGAAATACAAAAAGCTCTTTACTACTATAATTAAGGCCTAATCTGTCAGCTAAAACATTGTCTTACTGATATGGGGTCCGCATCAATCCTAGATTTCCTACCTGTCTTGTGTGACTGTGGTTTTGGCCGTACATTAAATGGTTGCCTGTGCTCAGAGATGAGATGCCCGTGTGCACCATCCAGTGTGTTTTGAGGGCCAGTTCTACGTTTGTGGAATTTGGGGTCAAATGAAATCAAGTATTTCGTAATAGTTTGTTCTTCTAGTGGCCTTGCATTTTGGACTTAAAAAACATATACATGTTATTCCTTTATCAATAGGATTGTTGTATCTGTTACTGATTTCAGCATTTCTTTGTTTTCTCCCTAATTTATCATATTTGGAAAGAGTCGTTAAAACTACCTGAAAGAAATCAATCTCTGTTCTTAGCAATAGTCTGTAAGTTATAGGATAGCAAATAAACGAGTAATATTCAGCACTTCCTGTTTAAATTTTCTTTTTTGAGATTGAAGAAAATTTACTTAAAATATATATGAAAATCATACTGATAGAATGGCATCTTCTGATTTCAGTTTTAAAATTACGGTAATGATTTACTTAAGCATAATTATGCCTATACTATAGATAATCGTATTATCACTTGGTTTATGTAGACCTACTCTTCAGAGGATGAAAAATAATTAATACTAAAGTATTAAAAAGTCATGTTTCTTTTTCTCTAATATTCTTATGTTTGATATTTAGTAATATATTTTGAAGGTACAGTGTGTGATTTCCTGACCTTAGCAAGGTATTCCATCCCTTTTCAGGAATTTGGGTTGAAATAATATATTTATAGCATTGTCTCATAAATATTTTAAGGTATAGAATTTTAAAAACATTATATCCTCAAGTTATTTGATGTGTGATTAGGGGTTGATATTGTTAATATTATTTTTAAGTAACATGTTTTCAAATTCTTTGGAACATTTGTAGGCTTCTAATGGTTTCATTCTGTGTAAGTTTTGACCTTGAGAATATTGACTAATTGGTTAATAGTCTTTCTACTTATCAGATTTTTTTTTAGTGCTTAGTATTGTGCCTGGAGCTGTTTAAGGCTCTGCAGATAATCTGTGTAAGAAAGAAAACGCACCCCAAATTCTTTTGCCCCAGGAGCTTACACTTAGTAGATTGCTTCATATATGATTATGTGGCATTTAACTCAAAGGGCGACTTTTCTGTTAATTGTCAGGAAATGCATGTCATTAAAGAGAGATAGAGGCAGGACAAAATTTCTGTTTGTTCTTTTTAACTCATTGCCTTTCAGTGAGTTTAGCTTTCCTAATTTTTTTTAGTGGCATTTACAACTATAATCATTTGGCAACCCAGAGTTTTTCTGTATTTTTCTCAACTTCCAACTCTTAGTTCAGTGCAAAGGTAGAAGTTGAACGAGTCACTTACGGTCTGGAGTCTAAAGAGGAATGATTGAAGCAGGCAGTATTCTTTAGGGAAGATACTTTTTGTGAAAGAAGAGAATATGGCTTTTGGAAGACTCATGATTTTATCTAATTTATTTCTTCAGAGCCTACCATTTGTATTCTAGGTACGTAAACCTGAACCACATGGCATGGTCTCGGTGTAATGTTTGACTCTTCTCTCCTCTTCAGGAAAATCTTAAACTTCCATCACCAGAAGACTAAAAAGAGGTCCCTCCTGCACCAGGAGAGCGCTGCGGGTCTTTTTCAGTGTTCTTGGAGGTGTGGGCGGTGAGCCCTTGGTCCCTTTCTCTCAGCCTCCTTGTTCTCTAAAGGTAAGCTCCGAGTAGCGAGTGCACGCTCAGGGCCAGGCTCCACGCAGGACTGGGTTTGGAATGCTCCATGGTGGCTTGGAGACCATTACTTCTCTCGTAGAAGAGCCCGTAGGCAGCACCTGCGGGCAGGACACCCACACCCATCAAGAAGAGATGCTTCTCCTTGTTGAGAAGTCCACATGTCCTAGAGATGTGCGGGTGTTTTTTGTTTCGTTTTGTTTTTTAAAAATTCCAGTTATAGTAAAACTTGGCTTCCACTTCAGTCTGCATTTAAATCAGTTTAATAACTACCACAGTTAGTTTGATCCTTCATCAAAAACTCTTCTTGGATGTATTAAGATTTGCATTCAACAATTTTGACATGAGGACAGCATTTAAGCAGTCTGGTGACTTAATAGCTTAAATTGATATAACCAGCTTCGAAGAATTGCTTTTCATGATCTTCTTGAAGCTTACCTTTACTTCAGAGAAAGTCCCTCAAACCATTTTTTAAATCTCTGTTAAGCTTCAGAAAGTGTGAAGGCGAACGTCTTCTTAATCTTTAATAGGTATAGGGTCATAAAATTTACGTCAGATCCTAATTGACCACCAGGAGACCAAATGTCTATGGAACATTTCAGATTATAATCACCAGGACACTTGTATTGTCAGTGAGGACTTAAAGTGCTGATGAAGAAATTAAGTCCGTCCATATCCAATTTTATTCATCTTTTATTAAAACTCTTAAAGTGATCTTGGAAACTTTAAAAGATGCGAAATTTTTATGAACTATTAAACTTGGGAGAAATCTGATTTTTGTCTGGTAGCCCTATCTTTGGTTTATGATAATTTTACTTTCTTTTCAAAGCAGTTGTTTTTCCTATATTTGTATAATAAAAGATATTAAGAAGGAAAAGTACACTTGTGTTTGCTGTTAGAATGAGTAAAAATACCACTGAGACCTTTTATGAAAAAACCTTGAGAACCAGTTTTTTTTGTATGTTATACAGTTGAGGAGTTGGAACCAGTCTTGCTTATTATACCTGCAGGCAACTTTAAAAGATTTCAATCTCCAAAGTAGATATGATATAGGTTATATTAGTGAAAAATGGAGATTACTAAGTATTTGGAAAAAAATCTCTCTATATAATTTTCTTTGAATTTTTAATTTGTGAGAGCATGTTGAATATTTTTAACCTTTATAACAGCGCGGAGCAGAATAGACAAATGTATTAACTCTTTGGGCCAGTTGAGAAAAAAATTTGAATTGAAAGTCAGACCTACTGAAAATGTAAGGTGGGGTATAAAAATAACTAAGCAGGTTATTATTTTTTACCTAAGCTAAAGCTTTTTTATAACTGAAACTTTTTTAATCTAAAAAGACCCCCTCCCCCATCCCATCTTTCTTAAAATTAGCTTTATCTTACTATAGTATTGGCAACACACTTTTTAAATAGAAAAATTTATTTCATCATTCTAGAACCAGTGGTCTAATATCACATCATTTACATAGCATGAGTACAAAAAATGGGGACCTTTGGGTCTTGCCTTCAGTATCTAGAGCATCATAAACAAGATCTTTTCCCAATAATTCTTATTAATAACTATATCATCTCAATTTGTATTAGACAACAAAATAAATTATTGTTCTATGATTCTGATAATATATAGGAGTGAAAACCCAACATGAGAGTACTGAGAGATTCTTCCACTGGAACTGGGATCCGGGAGATTTTATTTTTATACATACCTGCACATACTTAATCATACACGCACACACATACGAGGGTTTATTTCTTCTTTTGACTTACATAAGACCTTATCAAAGACCAAGTTTCTGATTTGCCTCTCACTAGTATTTGGATGCCACGTTTCGTTTTTGTTTTTAAAGCGTAATAGCCAATCCGTGGGAACAGCCCTGCTAGAAGTTTTGTCTCCTTGGTATGGTCATGTTCCCTACCTACTCTAAGAGCAGGACACAAGTGAGAGAGGCAGCCCTGTGTTTACCAATATTGATTTTTTTAGAGAAAGAACAGCAAGGAAGTTCTAGACCAGTCCTCTCCTTGGAGCCATGCAGCCCAGCAGTGTCCAGTAAAAATGTAATGCAAGCCACAAATACAAGCTACATGTGTAATTTTAAGGGTTTCTTTTTTCTTTGTAGCCACATGAAACAGGTAAAAAGAAACAGGCAAAGTTACTTTGAATTATATTTTATTTAATCTAATATATCTAAAATATTTCAACATATAATTAGTACAGAAATTTATGAGATGTTTTACCTTTTTCAACACTAGGCGTTCAAAATCTGGTGTGACTTTTACAGTTACAGAACATTTAATATTGGACTAGCCACAGTTCGAGCGCTCCATAGCCACACGTGGCTTGTGGCCACCGTGTTGGTACAGATCTAAACTGAGAGTAGAGGGCCCATTTTAGCTTCATCCATGCTGATGTCCATGGTAACCCTGTGAGCTCCGCTGGGTTAAGAGTGTCCAGATTTAGCAGAAGACAGGGAAAAAAAAAAAAAAAAATTCAGGATGCCCAGCATAATTTGAATTTCAGATAAATAAAAAATAATTTAGTGTAATTATGTCCCATGCTATATTTAGTATATACCAAGAAAAAAATATTTATCTGAAATGCACATTTAAGTGGGTGTCATGTATTTTATCTGGCAGTCCTACCCTGGTTTCACTGAGTGGAAGACATCAGACTGCCTATAAACGTGCAGGACTAGAGGATAGAGAATCTTTTTCTCTGTGGAGAAGTTTTACAGCCCTCTGAAAATCAGTATGCAACCCGGAACTATTTGTAGCCCATTTCTTCCTAATTCTCTAAGATGTTTAAGAGACAAAAGAGGGGCGTATGTGACAGGGACTCAGTCCTTATATATAGTTAAACATTTAAAATCTAAATTGTCACATTAAGCTGTAAGGTTTATTAAATTTTATAAATTGAATGATTAGTTGCTTGAGTTTATAAAAGAGAACTTGTCTAACAGCACATTACTGGTATCAGACCGTATGAAAAACAGTTCATCCTTGGTGATGATCACAGCAGTTTTTAGGGTCCTGGCTGTTTTGAGTTACTTTCTTACCATTGGTTTCCACGGCAGCTGTCACATAACTCTCGAGTTGGCAAGCATTAACACAAAATTCTAGGTTGCTAAATGCCAAGGTGAAAGTATTTAAGTACCTGTGATGCCCTGCTCTGGAGTTGACCAGTAGATCCCAACCTGGTCAACAACCAGTCAGTTCTTATACCAGTTTCATTCGCTCCCCCCAGGGCTTCTTTTACATAGGAACAGCTTTCCATTCTTACTCTCTACCAATTTTTAGTGTTCATATTTTAGTGCCATTTTTGAAGCATGTAACAACTTCTCTAGTAGTGGCTCCATCCCCCTTAAGCTGTAGAGAAGAGACCATTCATAATTCGTGTTCTCTAAGGACAGTAATTACACCAGCTCCACACTCCCTCTGAGGGGGGGGCACCTGCCTCCCAGGGTAAATGACTAGGTGACATCTCCACTTCATTCCCAGCCAGGCAGGGAGAGCCACTGCCAGTGCAGTCTGGCAGTTTAGCAGTTGGGTGTAAGCCATGGCGCATTCCAAATCCATTCACGCTTAGGAGAATGTACCCAAGAGTGTGGATGTGTTTAAAATTACTGCATTTCCTTCAGAGAACAAGAATTACAGGTGAGTTTTCTTCTTTTTTCTGGCAGTGATCCAACAGTTATTTTTAAATAAGAAATTTAAGGATCTGAAAGTATTCCCTTTCCCTCAAATCAGTCACCTAAAAGATCTCAAATAGAGCCTACGTTATGTAATATTTTTCTTCCTCACTCTAAGAAGGAGTTGAACATGGTGATGGGGAGGGTTGGAAGGAGACAGCTTATTGTCATTTGAAAGCTGTGAATGTCACACATTTCCATGTCTAGAAATACCCTAGCTTTACATAAGAATCTTACTTCACCTAACTTCTAATGTCTAAAGTATGAATTATTTTGTCAAATTAGCACCTGCATCTATATGTAGATAAGGTGTTCAGCCTTTCCAAGCTAATATCTTTAACAGCAGTGAGTAAATTAATGAATTGTATTTGGGTTTTAACATTCTCAAGACTGACTTTCTTTTGTTTAAAGATTTTAACCTTATTTCTGAAACCAAAATTTAAAGCTACAAAATACCTTAAATATAACCTAGCTCCCTTTTTACCAAGTGGTATTTGGATGAGCTTCAGAGAGGCTGTAAACACCCTGAAATTATAATCAAATTTTGTGTGTATGTGTTTTTTGCTGGCAAGAATGTCCGTACTTTTCATCATATTCTTGAAGGGTTTTTGTAACAAAAAATTTGGTTAACAAACACTGATCTGAACTAACATTATCACTTCACTGATAAACTGGGGTTCAAAAAATATATTACTTGCCTTCATTCGTTTGAAACTTAATACGCATAAAAACTAAAGTTTATTTCTAAGAAACACTGTACTTATTTTTAGAAGGAAAAAGCTTTAACTTGAATTAATTAAACTTGAGAAATACCAGCCTAAATGGGAGCATTTAGCTTGCTAATAGTTTCTTCTGTTCCCCGCTTTGACTGCAGTCTGTACCAGTCATCACATGAAAATGACTCCTCAATAAAGTACATATGAGACTGTGTGGTAGATTCCTGAAGATTGAGTAAAGAAAAAATGAATTATCTATTATCATTTAAATCCTATTTTTCTCTTTTCAAATCCTCCCTTCAGAAGGAGTTGAAACTCAAAAAAATAGATGGATGTTATTTTTGTTATTTTCAGATTATTTTAAATAAGCAGTTAATTGCCTTAATAAACATGACACTGAGCATTGTTGGGACCCCTTCTGGTTCTGAACCCTGATGAAAGAAGTTCTGTAGTAGGCTCTGTGTGCTTCGAGCTGTGATTCAGCGATAGAGTACTTTAAGGTTATTCTTTTTATTGTAAGATGCTTTTAACTAACACAACATTGTAAATCAACCACACTCCAATAAAATTTTAAAAAATTACAGTAGTACTTGAGAAATGATAAGTAAGGCCTGTATTAATTAAGGAAACTGATACTTGTTTCTCAAAGTAAAGGAAGTATCTTTTTCTTGTACTGGTACTGGCCAGTAAAGCCTGCCTAATTCAAGATTTAATGAATTTTAATGAACTGAATATTAGAATAAAAAGAAACTTGAGGGATGATGCACAGAAAGCAATTATTTCCCAAAAGGAATAGAAAAAAGTAAGACAACTTAGGATATTACCTGTATTTTTTATTTAAATTTAATTATACTTAAAGATTCTAAAATTTGGAGCATAAAGCTCATTATAGAAAATGACATTGATTTCCAAAATAGATGACCGTTTTGTTTTGTCTTGTTTTGTTCTCTCCTTTGGGCATTAGCACTCAAGGCGATTATCACTTATGCTGTCGGCCTTTATAGCCAGTAACCTTTTCAGAAAGCCAGAATGTGTTTTTTTCCAGGAAGAACAGTTTGTGAATCAGTAGGCCACCTATGTTACTTGCCATGGGTAATTATAACAAATAAGGAGTTAAATTTTTACTTTTCATTCAACAGATCATTTAGTGTTTAAAATAGAAAAGCTCAAATTCTTCTTAGGAACAGTTGCAAATATTTATAGTTTTTTTTTTAAGTTGAGATAGACAGATATTAAATATTCTCTTTGCATTCAAAGAAACTGAAACAGTTGACCTACTCAGTCAATTCACTCAGCGGTGGAGCCTTGGTTTTCATAGCAGATTAAAAATAATCAGCATCTGAATGCAGATAGTAAAAGCTTATTTATGATCAATTCTATTCCAGAACTTTATTATCATAGATTGTATTTAAAATAGAACTTGTGAATAAGCTTAAGGACTGTATTACAAGTGGCTTCTCTCTCGGTGCCCACGTGCATGGCTTACGTCTTTGCTGTGTATAAACAATTTAGCATTTAACTCTTACTTCATTTAAGTTCCTGTATCGAAAACTCTTTTAGCAATTTCACTGTTTATACTGCAGTTCATGGACTGAAACTTTGCCACCACTACCTACCATGTTCTTGTATAGGAAATAAATGTATTCAACCAGTTATCACATATATGAAGAACTAATAGAATAGAGTGGGAAATAAAACACATTCCCTGCCCTCAGAGCATTTACAGTCTCCTACAGATTTGTGGTGGAGCAGTGCAGAGGGAAGCAGTGCATCTCGAGTCAGAGAAGACTTACTGGCAAAAATGAAATTCTAGCTGAATCTGAGCATTATTAGGAGTTAGTCAAACAAAATGGGAAGGCAGAGTAAGCATATGTGAAAGCCATGAAGGAAGAAAGAGAGGCAGCACATTTAAGACAGAGGCTTATGGCGAGAGGGGAAGGTGAAATATATTTCAGGTCATTATTAGGTATTAGATATTAGATTTGGGGCTTTAGCTAAGAGCGGCCGGAAGACATTGCACATCATGTTAGTATTTTTTTCTAAAACTTTTAATTAAAGCCTAATACACATCTAGAAGAGTGAGCCTATCCTAAGTATATAGATCCATGAATCGTCACAAACTGATACACATATGTAACCATCGTCCAGGTGAAGAAACAGAAGTCCAGTTTCACCTTTCCTTTCTGTTCAGTGTTGCCCCCCACCCATGCCCCCAAGGAGATCTCTGGCCAATCTTCTTTAAAGTATTTCTTTTTCTATTTATTTATTTTGGGCTGCATTGGGTCTTTGTTGCTGCACGCGGGCTTTCTCTAGTTGTGGTGAGCGGGGGCTCTTCCTTGCGGTGCGCAGGCTTCTCATTATGGTGGCTTCTCTTGTTGTAGAGCACGGGCTCTAGGCACGCGGGCTTCCGTAGCTGTGGCACATGGGCTAAGTAGTTGTGGCTCGCGGGTTATAGAGCAGAGGCTCAGTAGTTGTGGCGCACGGGCTTAGTTGCTCCGCGGCATGTGGGATCTTCCAGGACCAGGGCTCGAACCCGTGTCTCCTGCATTGGCAGGCGGATCCTTAACTCCTGCGCCACCAGGGAAGTCCCCCACCTTCTTCTTCTTATGCCATAGAAATGGGAGCATCCCCTATCCGCTCATTTCAAGGAAAGAAGCCAGACGCAGCGTTACGATTGCGAGAGTCATCCGTGTTGTTGAGTGTACTTGCCGGTCATTCTCACGGCCCTGTGTGTTCCGTCATACGGATTACGGATGTGCCACAGGACTTGCGCTTTTCTGAGACTGCCACATCTGCCCTAGGAAGGAAAGAAACATGTGACGTTGTAAGCTTCACAGTCAGTTTGGGTTTGCACTAGTGTGGTGACAGTGAGGATGAAGAGAAGTGGGCATATTAGAGATTTAAGAATCAGAATTTATAGGCCCTGGGGCTTAATTAGATGAGGAGATGAAGAATACAGAGACACCAAGGGTAACTCATGGGTTTCTGACTTGGGCAGAAATGGATGGCGGTCCCTTTATTAAGCCCTAACTCTTGAGGGGAATGGATCGTTGTTTGAGTTTTAGTGATAGAGGGGGATAATTAATTCAGTATCCTATCTGTGTGAGGTACCGTGGACAGGTCTGCTTTATACAACAAAATACCGGTTGATTAACTGAATGAATGCATGACTTTACATTCATTCATAACAGTGTGGTAACAAGGAGCTCTTCTGCCTAGGGAATGTTGTAAATCTTTCTTCACTTCTAAATCTCATGAAATACTCTAAGTGTTTGTAGGAGTGATTTTGTCACATCTTATAAAACTCCCCCCTTAAAATAGTGCTAATTTCATATGCAGGCAGACTTACACTTTCTTATATACATGATATGAAAGGCATCGTAATGCCTTCATGCTCTGTGTGTGTGTGTGTGTTAGGATTTTTAAAATTTTTATTGAATATAGTTGATTTACAATGTTGTATTAGTTTCAGGTGTACAGCAAAGTGATTCAGTTATACATACATACATATATATTCTTTTTTTACATTCTCTTCCATTATAGGTTATTATAAGATATCGAGTAGAGTTCTCTGTGCTATACAGTAGGTCCTTGTTGGTTACCTGTTTTATGTGTAGTAGTGTGTATATGTTAATCCCAAACTCCTAATTTATCCCTCCCCATCATGTTTCCCCTTTGGTATCCATAAGTTTGTTTTTGAAATCTGTGAGTCTGTTTCTGTTTTGTAAGTAAGTTCATTTATATCATTTTTTAAATTAGATTCCACATATGAGTGATATCATATGATATTTGTCTTTCTCTGTCTGACTTACTTCACTTAGTCTGATAATCTGTAGGTCCATCCATGTTGCTACAAATGGCATTATTTCATCCTTTTTTTATGGCTGAGTAGTATTCTATTGTGTGTATGTACCACATCGTATACATTCATCTGTTGCTGGGCATTTAGGTTGCTTCCATGTCCTGGCTGTTGTACATAGTGCTGCAATGAACATTGGGGCTCATGTATCTTTTCAAAGTATGCTTTTCTCTGGATATGTGCCCAGGAGATGGATTGCTGGATCATATGGCGGCTCTATTTTTAGTTTTTTAAGGAACCTCCATACTGTTCTCCATAGTGGCTGCACCAATTTACATTCCCACCAGCAGTGCAGGAGGGTTTCCTTTTTTCTCTGTACCCTCTCCAGCATTTATTATTTGTAGACTAACTGGTGTGAGGTGATACCTCATTGTAGTTTTGGTTTGCATTTCTCTAATAATTCTCATCACATCAATAGTGATGTTGAGCATCTTTTCATGTGCCTTTTGGCCATCCGTATTGTTCATTGGAAAATTGTCTTTTTAGATCTTCTGCCCATTTTTGGATTGGGTTGTTGGTTTTTGGTGTTGAGCTGCATGAGCTGTTTGTGTATTTTGGAGCTTAAATTAGGTTTCTGTCGTAATTTTTTTAAATTAGCACAATAAGCACCCCTTAAAGTGCGTTTATTTCTGTGAAATGATTAACCTATTTACTTGGCAAGACTGAACATGACTGAAATAAATGTTCATTAAATTTTGGAAGGGCAAAGGAAAGAAAGATGAGAATGAGGTGAAACCTGCAGCCTGAGCACAAGCCATGGCAGATGCCACGGGCAAGACACTGGGTGTCAGAGCACGGGACGAAAGAACCTGATTTTGACAGCGTGGAATGCCAAAGGGTGGGATAGGAACTGTGAGCAAGGAACTTTGCCTGCTTTACAGTGCTGCCGGGACTGGGTGTAGCCTTGGGAGATTTTACCGGAAGAAGAATAGTAGGTATAGCACTGACAATGGAATCCCAAGTAGACGTAGCCATTTACCCCTGTTACACCAATCAGGATTCACTGCTGTATCTAGACCATAAAGTTTGAACTAAAATCAAGGCAGTTTATCATGTCAGCGAAAAAAAACCTAAGCAATCATGATCACGATTTTCAGTTAATAGAGTTTTACCCAGCTTTGGGCTCTATCACTTAGTAGATGGTACTGTTTTTAAAATTAACAGTCCATTTCATTTCATGGGGTTTTTTTTTTTCCCCTTCAAATTTTTGCCTGTAATCGACATTGATCTAGTGAAATCAGACCAATGCTTTCAGAAGCCATTGAAGTTAACTAGTTTGTTTAACGTATACTTATGAAATGTGTATCATGTTTTACAACAGTGTTATAGCTGAAGGCGATAATGCCAAGAAGTATTTCTGCCTTTGTTACTAGTGCTCTAGTCGGGAAACTCAGAACATACAGAAACAGTGAGTCGATGCAAGTTATTATAGGATTAACTGATTGAATGGTGTTCAAGAAGCAGTGAATCCAGGGGAAAAAAATTCTGGGCTATGATATCAGAAGAAATGATGGATGTGGCAGAATTCGTTTTGGGTCTTGATGGGTAAAAGTAGGATTTGAATTGCTCAATAAGTCAGCAGACATAACAACACGGATTATTGATTTTTAGATTATCTGTAAGTATAATTTTACTTTACTTGTCATCAGTTAATTACTTAGGTTTTACTTGTTATCATATGTAATCATTTAGATTTTGTCTGTGAAATTACCTGAATGAACAAAGTGATTACACTTTTTAAGTTCAGAGGATCTTGCCCTGGGATCTGTGGATTGGCTTCAGTGTGTCTGGATCTCTCTGAAATGAAAGCAGAAGTTTAGATGTATATCTCTTCTGGAGGAAGAGACTCGTTGACTTTACCAGAGTCTTAAAGGGTCTGACAATCCAGAAGATGTTCATAAAAACAGCTCTTCCTCTCCTGACTTAAAATGTTTTTAAATCAAACACCTGACTTCCATCTCCTGCATCGTTTAATTTTTCCTTCACTACTAGATATTTTCCATCAACATACAAATAATGCTGTTTTTTTCTCCCACCTTAAAAATAATTCCTGTTCCCAATATTGCCTTCGGTCACTGCCCGGGGTCCTTTCATTTGCAGCTAACCTCCCTGAAAGAGTTGCCCGCGCGTTGGGAATTCAGCTTGTGTAGGCTCTGCCACCCCTTCAGAACCGTCCTTCTCACTGACCCCCGTGGTGGGCTTCGCGGCCCTCAGCTCGCGTGACCTGGCAGCAGCATTGGCCGCGGTCTTCATCCGGCTTCCAGATGCTGCGCTCACCTCTCTGGCCTCTGTTTCAGTCTCCTTTGCTGGGTCCTTCTCTCCTCTCCAACCTCTAAACTGGGAATGCATCAACATATGGAATTTGGACCTCTTTTCTCTTGACACTTACGCCCTTGGTGACCTCACCCAGCCCCATGGTTTTAGATGACCATCGATTTGCTCATGAGCAGAAGTCATTTTCTGAGCTCAGAATGTACTGCAGTAAACCAGACTCCCTATCTTAGCCCCCTCACCACGTCCTCCTCAGTTTTCCGAGTCTCAGTAAATAGCAGTGTCGTTTTTCCGGTCAGCCTTGGTGCCATCTCTGATTCCTAGCTTTCTTTCATCCCATGTCTGATCATTCCCCAGATGTCTGTCACCAGTCTGTTGTCCACACCCTTAAAAATATCCGGAATCCAGTCACAGATCACCACTTCCACTGCTGCGTCTCAGATCCAGGTCCCCTTCATGTCTTGCCTGTATTATTGCAGAAGCCTCCTACAGTGGGTCTACCTGTCCCTGCCTGTGGTTTACTTCAGTTGGTTCTGAATACAGCACATAGAGCAGTTAGGTTAAAATATGTCATATTATGTTACCACCTGGATGAAAATCCTCCATTGACTTCTCAGCTCAATCAGAAGAAAAGCTAGAACCCGATAAATCGCCTACCAGGCTCCTCCTCTAGGCGCCTGCATATTCCCAGACCTCAGCTCCTGTTCTCCCTCCCTCCCTCTGCTCTAGTCTTACTGGTTCTTTCCTCATCTTGGACCGTGTAGGCAAGTTCTTGCTTCAGAGGATTTGCAGTGGCTCTTCTCTCTGCCTGCAAATCTCTT
>NW_006798732.1:62572-111530 GCF_000442215.2 Lipotes vexillifer | reverse complement strand
TCTTTCCCTGTTACCTGTGGCTCATTCCCTCATCACTTGGGGATTTTTACTGAAATGTCAGCTTAGGCTTTCTTCAGCCACTCAGTGTAAAATTGCGAATCCTCTCCATCCCCATTCTTCTTGCCCCTTCCTGGTTCTTTCCTTGTGAGCCCTGCTACCGTCTGCCATCCCGTAGATTTTACTTTTCCTGTTTATTTTCTGCCTTTTCCACATAGAATGTAAAGGCAAGGATTTTGTTTGCTTTTGTTCACTGCTTTGTCCTCAGCACATTGTTCAGGGCCTGGTTCATGTTATACGCTGCTCGGTTAATATTTACTAAACGAATGAATGCCGTTTAAAAATAGCCTCCAGGGCTCCCCTGGTGGCGCAGTTGTTGAGAGTCCGCCTGCCCCCGCGGAGCAGCGGGGCCTGTGAGCCATGGCCGCTGAGCCTGCGCGTCCGGAGACTGTGCTCCGCAGCGGGGGAGGCCGCAGCAGTGAGAGGCCCGCGTACCGCAAAAATAAATAAATAAATAAATAAATAAATAAATAAATAAATAAATAAATAAATAAAATAAAAAATAGCCTCCAAATTAAAAGTAGTTCAGAGATGATTTAATAAACACTCAAACATTTCAATAAACAACATGCATGGAACTAAGGTATTAGAAATATGACTGTATATACTGATATTATAACATCTGTAGAGCTTCTTTGAACAGGTCCTTGGTTTTGACCATTTACTTATTCAATTTTATAAGTGTAGAATACTAAAAAAATATTATTTGAAATTACATATGATCATTATTTGAGTATGCTACAATGTGGAATTTTTTTAAAGATTCTTTGTCTTTAAAAGTGTTGGTCATTTAGTAAAATACTAAGAATTTTCTCTTTTTGTTTTTAAAACTTTTTATTTTGAAATAATTTAGATTTACAGAAGAGTTATAAAGATAGTACATACTGTACTCTTCAGGATCCTTTTTTTTTTTTTTTTTTTTTGCGGTACGCGGGCCTCTCACTGTTGTGGTCTCTCCCGTTGCGGAGCACAGGCTCCGGACGCGCAGGCTCAGCGGCCACGGCTCACGGGCCCAGCCGCCCCGCGGCATGTGGGATCTTCCCGGACCAGGGCACGAACCCGTGTGCCCTGCGTCGGCAGGCGGACTCTCAACCACTGCACCACCAGGGAAGCCCTAGGATCCTTATTTTATGTTTTGTAAGTTTATAAGCTTCAGAAAGCATAACATGGATACTAAGTCGACCTACTAATACAGCTTTTGTTAACGTTATTGCTTTTTTAAATAATGATTTTTAATAACCATCATGAAACCACCAAATAACTACTGTTTTCCAATTTCCATATTTATCGTCCGTCTTGACTACATGCATAACAATTCAAAATAATTATAGTCATAACATACATTTCATTTTGTTTCTAAATTATGATATCCATTTTTGCATGTTTCTTCATTATCTTTGTAGATGACTAATAATATTGCTGATGTTCATTTATTTTGGAGTGTTTTGTTTATTTTTTATTGAAGTATAGCTGATTTACAATGCTGTGTTAATTACTGCTGTACAGCAAAGTGACTCAGTTATACATATATATATTCTTTTTCATATTCTTTTCCATTATGATTTATCACAGGATAATTGAATATAGCTCCCTGTGCTCCATAGTAGGACATTATTGTTTATCCATTCTATATATACCAGTTTGCATCTGCTAATCCCAAATTCCCAATCCATCCCTCTCTCACCCGCCTCTGCCTTGGCAACCACAAGTCTATTCTTTATGTCCCCAATTCTGTTTGTGTTTCATAGATAGGTTCATTTGTGTCATATTTTAGATTCCACATATAAGTGATACCTGGTATTTGTCTTTATGACTTACTTCACTTAGTATGATAATCTCTAGGTCCATCCATGTTGCTGCAAATGACATTATTTCATTCTTTTTTATGACTGAGTAGTATTCCGTTGTATATATGTGCCACATCTTTATCCATTCATCTGTTGATGGACGTTTAGGTTACTTCCATGTCTTGGCTATTGTGAATAGTGCTGCTGTAAGCATTGGGGTGCATGTATCTTTTTGAATTATGGTTTTCTCCAGATATATGTCCAGGAGTGGGATTGCTGGATCATATGCTAATTCTATTTTTAGTTTTCTGAGGAACCGCCATACTGTTTTCCACAGTGGCTGCACCAACTTCCATTCCCACCAGCAGTATAGGAGGGTTCCCTTTTCTCCACACCCTCTCCAGCATTTGTTATTTGTAGATTTTTTAATGATGGGCGTTCTGACCAGTGTGAGGTGGTACCTCATTGCGGTTTTGATTTGCATTTCTCTAATAATTAGTGATGTTGAGCAGCTTTTCACATGCCTGTTGGTCATCTGTACGTATTCTTTGGAGAAATGTCTCTTTAGGTCTTCTGCCCAGTTTTCGTTTAGGTTGCTTTTTGTTGTTGTTGAGTTGTATGAGCTGTTAGTACATTTTGGAAATTAAGCCCTTGTCATATTTTCTCCCATTCTGTAGATGGTTGTTCTGTTTTGTTTATGGTTTCCTTTGCTGTGCAAAAGCTTGTAAGTTTGATTATGTCTCATTCGTTTATTTTCATTTTTATTTCTATTGCCTTGGGAGACTGACCTAAGAAAACATTGGTACAGTTGATGTCAGAGAATGTTTTGACTGTGATCTCTTCTAGGAGTTTTATGGTATCACGTCTTATGTTTAAGTCTTTAAGCCATTTTGAGTGTATTTTTGTATATGGTGTGATGAGGGTTTGTTCCAGCTTCATTGATTTACATGTAGCTGTCCAACTTTTCCAACACCACTTGCTGAGAGACTGTCTTTTTCCCGTTGTATATTCTTGTCTCCTTTGTTGAAGATTATTGACCATAGGTGTGTGGGTTTATTTCTGGGCTCTCTGTTCTCTTCCATTGATCCATATGTCTCTTTTTGTGCCAGTACCATGCTGTTTTGATTACTACAGCTTTGTAATATTGTCTGAAGTCTGGGAAGGTTATGCCTCCTGCTTTGTTCTTTTTCTTCAGGATTGCTTTGGCAATTCTGGATCTTTTATGGTTCCATATGAATTTTAGGATTATTCTAGTTTTGTGAAAAATGTCACGGGTAACTTGATAGGGATCATATTACATTTGTAGATTTCTTTGAGTAGTATGGTCATTTTAACATTAATTCTTCCAGTCCAAGAGCGTGGAAAATCTGTCAATTTCTTTGAATGCTGATGTTCATTAGTAATAAAGTATTCTCCTCCTGTTAGAGGTTGCTGTCCAGTGAGGTGGCAGTAAGAATGGAAAAGAAAGTATAAATATAAGCAGTAGGATTTCTCTTCCCATAAATATAGGATAAAAAGGATATAAAATAAACATTTGTCCAAGATTGCTCCAAAGTATTATCCTTAGTGGCTAAGGAGTAGTGATCCAAGGGAAAGAATAGAGCATCAGGACGAAGGACTTTTCTGAGTGGAAGGAGAGGGTCCTCCTGAAATGATGAGCTCAGTTTACGAGGAAGCCTCACTGTGAGTAGACCCATCACTGGCTTGTGTCCTGAGACAGGCCAGTGTTGCAGTGTTTGATTAATCGCGTTGGACCATGGACAGCCGGTCACTCCTCTGGCTCTGAGCTTTCTCACTTGTGAAGCAAGTGTTGGGCCACTGCTAGGTGGTGGCTGAAGTCTCTACCAACTTTGGAATGATTGCTGTGTCTTTTGTTTCATTTGAACTCCATTACTGTTTCTTCTGATTGGTTTCTAGCACCCTTTTGTAAAAAGTTTGGCTTACAAGAAATGAAAAGCGTAAAATGCCCAATCCTGAGTCTGTTGGAGATGAAACTTTCCATAATACTCAAAACACTTCAACACAGGAAGTACAGAGCTGCCACTGCATTTTGTCTTTCTCTGCCAGGAGCAACTTCTTATGGATCAAAATGTAGAACAGAGAAGATTGGATTTAAGACCAAACTTTGAAAAAACATTCTGGAGTTTTCTTCTTTTTTTTTTGCGGTATGCGGGCCTCTCACTGTTGTGGCCTCTCCCGTTGTGGAGCACAGGCTCCGGACGTGCAGGCTCAGCGGCCATGGCTCACGGGCCCAGCCACTCCACGGCATGTGGGATCCTCCCGGACCGGGGCACGAACCCGTGTCCCCTGCATCGGCAGGCGGACTCCCAACCACTGCACCACCAGGGAAGCCCTGGAGTTTTCTTTAATACATACTTTTGGGGTTCTTATTTATCTTAGCCACCATAAACCCCAATAAATTATTTGGAAAAATGTAATGCAATACAAATATAATAATATCATATAAGTATATACATAAAGTATATGTGATAAATACAGTCTAGCCTGTGGAGAAAGCAGTAGCCTGTAGAGAAAAGAGCAGGCTTTGGAATTAGTCATTTCATGTTCAGTTATCAGTTTTGCTACTTTACTAGCTATGTAACATAGGCAAATTGCAATGAAAAGCTTGATTTTAGAGGGTGATTTAGTTTCTTTCTATGTAAAATTGGAATAGCAGTACTGAGTTTGCAGACTTGTCATCAGGATCAGAGAGAATGTTTGTAAAGTACTAAATGTATAGCCTGATATTCAGTGTACACTAACCTTTATCGATTATCAGTAACAGTTATTGCTGTTGCTATTATAATATACACTTAGTTAATACTTTTTCAAAATCTTGCCTGTATTAAGTACTTATTCTGTATTCCTGTCCTGTAATTAGGATCGTGTGTGTGTGTGTGTGTATGTGTGTGTGTGAGAGAGAGAGAGAGAGAGAGAGAGAGAGACAGAGTCCGAGACAGACAGACAGAGAGAGAGAGAGAGAGAGAGAGAGAGGGAGGGAGAAAGATACCATGGGTTACTAATTATTCAATTTTTTGGCAGCTTAAATGATTTGGTAGAACTAAAGAATTAATTTTTAAAATTCTTATTCTAGAGCTTAAGCATATTCAAGTCTCAGATGGAATGTTTATTTTTAAAGAAATGCTTCTTCCCTATAAATTTCTGCCTTCTGCTGCTTTTGTGAAAAAATTTTGTTAGATTCAGACGGTAGCCCAATAAAATTACTAGAAGTGCACTTTTTAGGGAGTTTAGGTCGTACGATGTAAAATATTTTGTTTTGGGAATCAGAAGCGCTAATTTTCTTCTCCTTAAAATTATCAATTGTATTCTATAATGTTATAACAGTGAATTGTCATACTGTATACAAATTTATTATTTTCTGACGCCAGAGCCAGAACTGCCCTAGGTGTTTAATTAGAGGAGGGTTCCTGTGCTTCTCAGTGGCCTCTTTTAGGAACTTTTTTTTTGTTCAGGGATCTGGAAAAAGTAGATGTGCTTCACTGACTTGATTTATACTAGAAAGTTCTTTATTCGGATACATATGGAGGAAGGAAGAGTAGTAAGTGAGGGAACAGTGACCATACAGACATATCATGAGCTTCAAAACTAATAAGAAAATATGGATGAAAATGACTTTTTGGTTTATCAAGAAAGATGTTAGTCAGGAAGACAAAAGAGGAAAAGATGAAAAATCAGAAGGAAATTTTTAAAAGACCCTGATGCTTTGAATATGTATTTTGTAAGCGAAACAGAAAGACTTGTTTGTATTCAAGAGAAAATACATTTTGAATAATTTAAAACATGGAAATATTATTTATGCCAGTTGATGTGATCAGAGGACCTATTTTATGCAGGAATTGATTTCAAACCGAAGAAAGATAACTATGTGTTCAGATGGATGCCTTTCTTCCCAGGGTCCTTAAGGAACAGGCATATTGCTTTCTCTTCCCTCTGTTGCACTTTGTACCTGGTGCCAGCTCAGTAGTATTGCACATTTAGTACTTCTCATTGCATAAGATATATTATACAGCTGTTATATAAAGCATTTTTCGTGGCTTTTTAAAAATTTCCTGTTATTGACCAAGACATTGCATTCAGTCATAATTGCTCTCTCTTACAGTTTGATTGCATCATTGTTGAAGAGAGTAGATTTAATGTACTTGTAAAATTGATTTCTTGTTTCTTCTAAGTTGCACTTACACTATTCATGTGGTCTAGGGACACTTCATCCATAAACCATACGTGAAATTTGGACAGGTTTTTTTTTTTCCACCAAAATAACATTTTTCAGTGTTATGCACTAAGTTAGTTAGAGCTGCCAAAACAAAGTACTGTACCAGAGACTGGATGGCTTAAACAACAGAAAATTTTCTGACAGTTCTAGAGACAAGAAGTTGGGAGATCACGGTGTGGGCAGGGTTGTTTACTCTGAGGCCTTTCTCCCTGGCTTATAGTTGACCATCTCCTGTCTTCACGTCATCTTTCCTCCAAGATTTGGACAGTTTTATCTCAAATACCTTATAATCCATTTTGAAAACATTCAACCACTGGTTCTTAAACTTCAGCTGTATCAGAATCACCCAGAGGACTTGTTTAAACAAAGATTGAGGGACCCTTCCCCCATCGTCTCTGACTTAGTAGGTCTGGGGTGGGGCCCCAGAATTTCCAGGAAACTTCTCACAGGTTCCCAGGCGGTGCTGATGCGCTTGTTCCAGGGACTGGACCTTGAGAACTGCTACACTTAACTAATAACAGAATAGCTTTACTTTACCCCCCAAAGAGTTAAAAATTAGTGATGTTTGAATTGCATGCATTAAGGGTAATTTCATGACTTTTTTTTTTTTAATTTATTTATTTTTGGCTGTGTCAGGTCTTAGTTGCGATACGACACGCGGGGTCTTCTTTGTGGGTTCGTTCGTTGCGGCGCACAGGCTCAGTAGTTGTGGCGCGCGGGCATAGTTGCCTCGTGGCATGTGGGACCTTAGTTCCCCAACCAGGGATCGAACCCGTGTCCCCTCATTGGAAGGCAGATTCTTTACCACTGGACCACCAGGCCAGGCCCTCATGACTCTTTCTTTACCAGGTTATACCATAGTGACAAATTAATGGTCTTCCAAGGAGTTGGAACTAATTTCTTCTGCTATTTTAAACACCAAAATTACTCTTTTGTAAATTAGAGAGGAATTATTTGTGTAAAATTGAGATGACTTTCCTTTCTGTTTTTTTTGCATTTAAAATGGCATTATTTCTGAGACTAATATAAAAAATCATTTTTGAAAGTAAGAGTAGACTAGTAATCTGCTACATCTGACAAAATAACAGAAACAGCATACATATGCTACAGATTCTTTCTTACACCACTTCCTGTAAAAGATAACCAGTATTGTGCGTGTTAAAGATGGTTTGCTGGCCTATTATTTATATTACATATTCAGCTTTTCTTTCATGAAATTTATTTTAAAATTTCAGAAAAATACTTTAGATACTTAACAGCTTTTATGCTTTGCTTTAATTAGGAACACAGATTGATAACGCTGATGATATGGTAATGGTTAAAACTGTCATGTTTTTGCAGGTCTTCTTTTCTGAAATAATCAAAGTACCTTTTAAAATAGATGGAGAAAATATGAAAGGCACATTACTGCTGAAAATTCACAAGGTCTTTAAGGGATAAAATATTGAAGTGTTGACTATGGACAGATTGGTCTATATTTACTATATTAAATTTCCACCTAAGTTATGAAAGATCCAGTATATTATCCTTTCGGACACTTAAAAATAGTAAGACTCATTCTTTTTCAGAACAGAAACAATGTGTTTGAGATAACAAATTCATTTTATGATTGCGGTTATAGTTGAAGGCTGTATGTTAATACAGTGGAATCATTGCCTCTCTGATTGCTGTGTGTACCCTTTTCCACAACCGTTTCATTTTTCACTCTTCTTAAAGTCTGTTTTATTATAGTGATTCTCTTTCTTATTTCAGAAGGGATAAACGGTTATTTTTTGTTACTAATAAATGTAGGCTTCTGTTTATCTGCCTTTATACATTTTTTTACTTGTCTATACAGAGCACTTATCTATGCAAGTATTAATTTACTAAAAATGTTACCAACTTTGTGGCCTTGAGAATATTTTTTTAAATGCTGTTAACCGATTAATACTCTGGTTAAAAGCAAAATGCATACCCCAACCTGAGCGGTTTACCTTCGTAGGGGAAAAATATATATATATTTGACCACATTTTAGGTTTACATCTGCTTGCTTTCAAGTATTACTTTGCACTTTGTATAGTTTGTCTAGCGAGTTGATCTTTTTATGCATCTGTTATATCCTGTTCTTATCCTATAAAGTGTAGGTTACAATTAAAATCACTCACAGACCATTTGACCTTAAACCGTGGACCTTGCCCTTTGCCTCTCTCCTTTTGTGATTTCGGTCTGAAGGCGGAAGCAACACAGAGAGAGAATGTGGTCTGCCAGTCAGCCTCGTGGTGGCGGGAAGAGGTGAGGGCGGAGGGGCTGACTGGAGAGGAGGTGAGTCTTCGGCAGTAGACTGGGCGAGGGTGCGAAGCGAGGGCAAGGTCTCAGGGGCCAAGCAGGCTGAGGGGCCGTGCCCTGGGGCTGAATGCTCCGCTGTCGCCGTCTTCACATACTTTGCAAACAGGGGTCCCTGCATTTTCATTGCACTGGATCTCCCAATTTCTGTAGCTGATCCTGCAACAGAAAATCACAAGAGAAAAAAGCAGAGATTTCTGCTGCATCCTTGGCTCTTCATTCCTTTTCCCAGTGCCAGGATAGGGATTGTTTTTAAAAGGATGACTTACAGACATCGAAAAGTTGTGCAAGATGAGCCTAATTTGAAAGTGATTGCCTGTGCGCACCTGTGTACTCCAGCCACTTAACAAAGAATTGGATAGAGGGAGATAGGAGCTTCTTAGAATGATCATATAGACGTATCAAAGATGGCCAGACTTCCAGTAGAGACTTCACCAAGTAAATACATAATGTACACAGTTTGAGAAGTACAAACGATTGGAACCACAGAATTTTATTCCTGAATTAACCTACTGCATGTTTATGCAAAAACCATAATAGTCTTTTCCTGCACCCGTAAAGCCTGATATTTTGTACTCAGTGTAGTACTTTACTACTTGGACATTTTTTCCTTTGAATATTGTTATTATGTCTAACATGGTGATGGTTTCTTTTCTTTATAGTGCTTGTAAAGTTTATTTTAAAAAGATTTTGGAAATTAAAATTTAGAAATTCAAAATCCCAGATATTTCGGTTTTTAGGGAGCTCTGTCAGCGTCTTTCTTTTAGTTGGTAGTGACATAGTACTTGCCTATTTAAGATGGAAGATATTGCTTTGTGTCACACCTGCACTCGTTTTCCAGATCTCTTCCTTGTTCAAGTTTGCTGATTTCATTTAACTGCATAACCAAGCTAAAACATAAAGCCAACCTTTTTTTACATTCTTTCGGTTGAGCGTTCTGTTATCCTGTGGCGTAATGGGTGAGGGAGGGGATTGCCTAAATTCATAAGGATCCTTGCAAACTGAGTGAACCAATATAAGATTTCCTGAAATTTGAATTAACCATTCACAGACCTCAGCCCGAATTCATTATATTTAAAATCACATGACTTAGAATAAGATTGTACTTTCTTTTAGGAGCAAAACTGTGAAAAAGCTGTACGGGGGGCGGGGAGAAAGGGGGAGTAACACGGCGGCTTCTCTGCAGGTGGAGAAAAAGTACGTGCTCACTTTTATAAAGTGCCCAATAACATAGTTAAGAACTAACTTTTTAAAGCTAGAGGAGGGAATACCAAAATTTTCATTGTAGGGTGACTCCACTTGCGGAATTTTTATTTTAAAATGGATAAAATACATTTCTTTAAGACTCCTTCTTACATAATTTTAAGGATTCACTGGGTGGATTTTAGATCCCCTTGGCTTCCGTCAGAAATGTATTAGTCCTTAGGAAAGTCTTTCCTGGGTTTGTAAAGTGTCCTGAAACAGCGGTCAGGAAGCATCAAGCTGGGTTAAGCAGGGGCTCTGCCCTCAGCCTAGTGAAGGTGTTGAGACTCTTCTACCTCCTGGAAGTATGACTAAGAGACGGACACCAGCTTAGAGTCAGCTGACGTGCCATACGTTGCAAGAGAAGATTTTTAAAGAGTCATATAGCTAATAATTTTTTAAAGTTACAGAGTCTAAATTATGGACAAGAATTCTTTTATTTCACTTATTTTTATCCAGAATTACAAGATTACATATTTAGATTATATAGAAGATAAACAACATTAGAAGCATTATTTTTTCATGACATTGTACAGGGTAATACCTGTAAAAATGAAGTTAAATATATGTCTGCCCATCATAAGCCTGAAACATCCAGCATCAACATAGGCATATGGAAGATAGGCAAGCAACTAAACCAGTAGCATAAATCAAAGAATAGAGTGGTAAGTGCATTTTGGGCTTCACAGGTAGTAAACCCTTGATTCTGCTGGAATGGTCTAGCAAAAATTGCATCTTTTGCTTTAGCCTCAAAAAAACTTTACATAGGAGGTGGAATTGTAGATGGTTGGTGTATAGGTGATGGGAAGACAAGTGCTTTTGACAAGTGCAGTGAAAGAGGACAGGGATTGTGATTACAGGTATAGAGGGCGGGAAGCACTGCTTTAGGAGTCAGAGGCCACGGGCTTGTGCTGGTGTAGAAATCAAAAACAAAACTTACTGGGACAGACAGATACAGCTGAGGAGGCAGCGGATGCAGAAGCAGGCTGGTGGGCTCAGCGACAGTGTCGTTCACCAGCAGGCACCTCTGTGGGTTTTCCTTCAGGACAGAGAGTTTGAAAGAGACGAAACACAGCCTCTAATTAAGGCTACCTGTAAAATTTTTGACTGCCGTTACAAATACAGAGATGGTTTGTATCTTTAAACTGAGATTTGTTTACAGTTTAACTTTGTAGACTGAACATCTTTATAATTTTATAGTCGTTAAGCTTGATATTTATAAACGTGAACAGGCAAAATGTCTTGGTCTCTGTGCCAGTCCGTGTTTCCAGCTGCCCCTAAGACAGCTCCATTGGTTGCCTGCTCTGCGTCAGTGTGTCCATTGCTACAGGCTCCTCCCCGGGCCCCTCCCAGACTCCCTTTTCCTCCTAGTGGGGTATCCAAGGAATAGCAAACTGTGAGTCATTTTTTATTTTTCTCTTCCCTTACCCTTTTCAGTCCTAGATATGATTTCTGCAGGTGACTTAATCTCTCTGCACCTCAGTTTTTTGATAGGTCACATGGAGATAATAAAACTTTATTGGCTCTTTCAGAAGTAAATGAGCTAATGTTTGAAAGCACCCAGCATAGTTCATGGCACACAGTCATTGAGCTTCGGTCAGCAGAGGTTATTTGTTTTTCCTCTCTTATCGACCGGTAATCATAACTCTACTGAAAATGTGAGAATTTAGAAAAAGAATTTTAAATGAATTGTGTTTGCCAAAATTTTGGTTCGCATTTATACAGTGGATTATGTGTAAATGTGTTCTCATTAGATAGATGATCAAGTGTTTTGTCTTTACCTTACTTGTTTTAAAAGGTTAATCGGGGCATAACAAAATATAGCATCACTGTCCTACAGTGGACCCATGAAATCGTAATTATCTTAAAATAAGTTTGAAAATTAGTGAGAGGGGTTGTTACATGAGACAGGGTATACTTAATTCTAATTTTAGTTATGAAATTATTTGCTTCTCAGACTAAGGCAACCTCTCTAATTCCATATCCCCATCGATGACTCAGTGATTCTCGAGGTTGTGAATGAATGTTTGCACGTCCCTGCCTGTAATATAGATTATCTGAATCATGATATCCCTGTCATCTTGACATCATATTGGGCTTCATCACATTTATACCAAGGCTTTACCTGTCACAACTATCTCCCTTCTGTCTTTCAAGATCCCTCAGCAAAGAAAAGTTCAGTCCTCACTTGGTTATAAATAGTAGCAGCATTGTCAACTAGAGTTTTTGATATAGTGACTGAGCACACATCTCAGAGAATGATAAAAGCACTGTTCATACTTTATAACACTTAACCATTGATGAAAGATTGGAACTGAAACTTAACATGAGTGCATCAGCTTTATTCAAACAAGATTACTGAGAAACAAGAGTCATAGGTTTTAGCCAGTACAGTTTTATAAGTTCTGTATTGTTTTTCATTCAGAATCATTTTACTGTTCTCCCCGCCTGCCCCCATCATCCTTACAAAGAACTTTGACTTGATCGGCATTGCTGAAGTGTCAGCAATGGAATACAAAGTCTGTGTTTCCAATATAATTACTATTCAAGAGAGAGAACATGATTTCTGTGAAAAGACAGCATGGTCCTATAAAGAGAGATTTGTTTTACCTTGCTCACTTAATTCTAGAAACTTAAATATCAAAAAAGTTCTTAAGAACAGCTGGCGTGATACATGTGTATAAAGAAATTACATTTCTGAGACGTAGTGCTAGGAGTATTTAGCCCATGTATATTATATAACTTAGACAAGGATACCTTAATAATCCTGGCTGCTGTTGACGCTACTAGGACTAGTATAGCTACACTAATAGTGCAGAAAAGGGTCTCTGTTCACGGGGTTGGGGGACAGAAAGTCATGATGGGTGGTGAGATCACATCCCTGTGAACATCTTTTTTCCTTACCTTTAATTTTTCTCAAGTGGAAGTTAGATTCTCTTGTACTTTCAAAAATGTTTTATTTTAAAAAGTGACAGTCCCGTCTTATTGGACTTCATTAAATCATCAGTTATTTTCCATTTATGGTTGCATTTCTGACATTGATAGAGAGCCCTTTACCATTTACTCAATACTTTGACACTTAACAGTTTTGTAGATAAAGTTTGAGGGATTCTGAGTATAGAAAAGTGAAGTTGATATTTGAATGTAAAACCTGTATTTGGGATATCTGTCGCCCTTTTTGCCTTCTCAAAGATAATCTAGAATCACTAATATTGATTGGTTATTTTGTTTCATACCACTTTGTGAATGATTATTGGCAAAAAGTGTTAATTTCTCTTCAATTGTGAACACTAACGAAAAAGTTAACTTAGAATTACCCGGTGTTTTAAGGGCTACCCAAGCTGACACTCAAAAATATAAGAGGGGGCTTCCCTGGTGGCGCAGTGGTTGAGAGTCCGCCTGCCGTTGCAGCAGACACGGGGGATAGTAAAACTCCAGATTTTCTGAATCCACATCAGATGTTCATTCATCCTGCAAGAGCTAGATGGTGGAAAACGCGCACCTCCAAAAAAAAAAAAAAAAAAAAAAAAAAAAAATATATGTGTGTGTGTGTGTGTGTGTGTGTGTGTGTGTGTGTGTGTGTATATAAGAGGGCTTCAGAGCATGAGATACCTAATTGTTAATCAAGGCCGGACTTATTTTTAATAATCTTAGATATAAATGCTAATGTCTTATTGGCTTTCTGCTTCACCTTACCATTGCTGGTATAAAAATGTGTTGAAATGTTTGAAGTTATTTCCTGTTATAGTTTGTGTCCTATGTAGAGGTGTGATTATCTAAGGACTGATTTTTTTTTTTCCAGATTTTAAATATGGTGTACTGGTTACTACTAATACATAGTTCTAAAGACTGTCTTGACTAAATATTTTTGTTCCTTTTGATTGGTTATAATTGAATATTTCATATATTTGGAAAAGAAGAAAGATAATTTCGTTTTAGGTATACTTATCGGTAGGCTCTTAATCTTTTTCTCCTTTGTGATGTAGGTTTCTAAGCCAAAAGTGGAATAACTAAACATGCTGAGCACCCTCATTATTATATTTTACTACTGTAACACACACAAAGCTAGCTCCCGGCTTCCGTTGCCAAGCATGGTCAGCCCAGCTCCCGCTTCCGGCCTCAGTGTTCACTGCCACGCGTGCACGAGTGGTCGGTCCTCACAGCTGCGAACACACTCTGCAACTCTGTCCCCGCACAGGTGCTTTCAGCTGGCCATGGCCACTACACACACACAGCCACGACCTCGTCTGGCCCCTGCCACCATCCTGGCTCCCACTGCGTGTGTCTGTGGATGACCCCTACAGCAGAACAACTGCACACAGCTGGCCTTGGCCCCTGCTGCCACATGCATGCCTGCAGCCGACCCCAACGGTTATGCATGCATTCACAGCCAACCCTAGCCCCTGCCTAGCCAAGGACACTCACTACTGGACATGGGTGGAATCACTGTTGAGGACCCCAGCCCTCACAGCCACTGATGACCTCAGCTGCTGCACCAGTGGGTCCCTCCCCCAAACCTGGAGCTGCCATACACCCCTGCACTCGATGTCCTGTGTACAGCTAGACCTGGTGCGGCAGTGCACTCTTGCACACCCTTCCAGTGGCACTCACACACCTACTCTTTAGACCTTCTTGCGGGTAAAGGTCTTTCTTTATGGAGAAGCCTCTTTATGAAAACTGGAGAATGTGACTGCTTCTTCAAGTGCACAGACTCCAGTGCAAGGAAACAAGGAACACCAAAAATCAGGGAAACATGACACCACCAAAGGAACTGAATAAACTTCCAATTAGCCTACCCCCAAAGAATGGAGACCCACAGAATGCCTAAAAGAATGCAAAGTAATTGTCCTAAAGAAGCTCAGTGGGCCCACACACCACAACTGCAGAGCCCACATGCTCTGGAGCCCTCACGCCACAACTAGAGAGAAGGCCGCGCGCTGCAACTAAGACCTGACACGGCCATTAAAAAAATAATAATAAATAATAAAAATTTAAAAAATAAAGAAGAGAGATCTCAGGTAAACATTCTACCTTTACAACTCAAGGACCTAGGTAAAGAAGAACTATCTACACCCAAAATTAGCAGAAGGAATGAAATAATAAATATTAGGGCAGAAATAAATGAAGTGGAGAATATAAAAACATTACCCCCAAAATCAATGAAAGTAAGAGTTGGGTTTTTGAAAAGATAAACAAAATTGACACACCCTTAGCTAGTTTAAGGAAAGAAAAGAGAATATTCAAATAAAATCAGAAATGAAAGAGGAGACATTACAGAGAAATAAAACGAATCATGAGAGACTGTTAGGCACAATTATATGCCAACAACTGGATAACCTAGAAGAAATCAGTAAATTCCTAGAGACATACAACCTACCAAAACTGGATCAAGAAGAAATAGAAAGCTGGAACAGACCAAAAAAAAAAAGAGATTGAATCAGTAATAACCTGCCAACAGAGAAAAACTGTGGACCAGATGGCTTCATGGAGGGCATGCTACCAAACATTCAAAGAAGAATACCAACCCTTCTTAAACTCTTCCAGAAAAGATAGAAGTAGAGAGAATATTCCTAAACTCATTTTACGAGACCAGCATCACCCTGATTCCAAAGCCAGACAAAGATAGCATGAGAAAAGAAAACTACAGGCCAGTATTTGATGATCATAAATGCAAACTCCTCAAGCTACTAGCAGATTGAATTCAACATCACGTTAAAAGGACCATACACCATGGCTGAATAAGATTTATCCCTGGGATGCAAGGATTATTCATATGAAAATCAGTCAGTGTGGTTCACCACATTAGTAGGATGAAAGACAAAAACCACATGATCAATCTCAGTAGATGCAGGAAAAAATTTTGACAAAATCCAAACTCTTTTATGATTAAGAACTCTCAACAAAGTAGATATAGAAGGAATGTACTTCAGTCCAACAAAGGCTATATATGAAGAAGAAAAAAGAACTAACAGCAGAATCAATGGGGAAGAAACAAAGTTTTTCCTCTAAGTCTCAGAACAATGTAGCTAACAATATAGTCATAGAAGTTCGAACCAGAGTAATCAGGCAAGAAAAAGAAATAAAAGGCATCCAAATCAGAAGAGAAGTAAAATTACCTGTTTGCAATGACATGATCATGCATGTAGAAAACCCTGAAGGCTCCACAAAAACACCCTGTTAAAGCCAATAAATTCTGCAAAGTTGCAGGATGCAAAATCAGCATTAAAAACATCAGTTGCATTTCTGTACACTAACAACAAACCATCTGAAACAGTAACTGCCAAAAAAATTCCATTCACATTGGCTCTGCAAAGAATAAAATACCTAGGTATTAACCAAAGAGGCTAAAGGTATACACTGAAAATTATAAAGAATAGATGGAAGAAATTTTGAAAGATGCAAATAAGTGAAAAGACACTCAACATTCATGGACTGGAAAAACTAATATTGTTAAAATGTTTATACTACCCAAAGTGATCTACAAATTTAATGCAATCCCTATCAAAATCCCAATGATTTTGTTTTTAAACAGATAGAAAAAACAAGCCTAAAATTCATGTAGAACCACGAAAGACCCCAAATAGCCAAAGCAGTCTCAAACAAGAAGAACGAAGCTGGAGGCGTCACAGTGCCTGACTTCAAATTACGTTACGAAATTAGTAATCAGAATAGTATAGGACTGGCATAAAACCAGACATCTAGACCAGTGGAAGAGAATAGAGAATCCAGAAATACACCTATGCATTTACAGTCAACTAACTGATCTTTGATAAAGTTTCCCGGAACACACAATGGGGAGAGGGGACAGTCTCTTCAACACATGGTACTGGGAAAACTGGATATCTACATGCAAAAGAATTAAATTGGGCCCCTATCTTACACCATTCACAAAAATAAACTCAAAATGAATTAAAACTTAAATGTAAGCCCTGAAACTATAAAACTCCTAGAAGAAATATAGGAGAAATGCTTCCTTTACATTAGTCTTGGCACTAATTATTTTGGCTATGACACCAAAAGTACAGGCAACAAAAGCAAAATATAGACAAGGGGAATTACATCAAACTAAAAAGCTTCTGCGCAGCAAAGGAAAAATTCCTTATTAATTTTCTGCTGGATGTTCTATCCATTATTGAAAGTGGGAAAATAATCAACAAAATGAAAAGGCAAACTACAGAATGGGGAAAATATTTGCAAACCACATATCCAGTACAGAATTAATATTCAAAATTTGTGAGCAATTCATACAACTCGATACCAGAAGTACAAATAACCCAATTTAAAAAGATACTTTTCAGAAGAAGTAACCCAGACAGCTGAGAGGTATATGTAAAGATGCTCATCATCTCTGATCATTAGGGAGAAATGCAAGTCAGAACCAAGAGATACAGCTTCACTCTTGTCAAGATGGCCGTTACCACAAAGAGAAGACACAAGTGTTGGCAGGGTGTAGGAAAAGGAAACCCTTGTGCACTGCTGGTGGGAACATAAATTGGTACAACCACTATGGAAAAGCGTACGGAGGTTGCTTAAACATTTGAAAATAGAACTACCATGTGATCCAGCCGTCTCGCTTCTGGATATATACCCAAAGGAATGAAGTCAGGATCTCAGAGAGATCCCGTACATTCCCATGTTGAACACGGCACTATTCACGATAGCTGAGATATGCGAACAGCCTAAATGTTCTTCAGCATGTGAATGGATAAAGAAACTGTGATATACACACAACGGAGTGTTTACATATATAAATGGAATGTTATAAATACATACATATATGGAATGTCATTGGAATATATAAATGGGATATTATTTATGGAATATTATTCAGGTTTTAAAAAATAAGGAAATAGCACATCTATGTGGAATCTAAAATCATCAAACTCCTAGAAGCAGAGAGTAGAATGGTGTTTGCCAGGAGCTGAGGGTAGGGGGGAGTGGGATGATGGAGGTCTAAGGGTACAAAGTTTCAATTATGCAAGACAAATAAGTTCTAGAGATCTAATGTACAGTATGGGTATGATAGTTAACAGTACTGTATTGTATACTTGAGATTCGCAGAGAAGTGAGATCTTAAATCTTACCACACACGGGCACAAAACTGTAACTATGTAGAGGTGTTGGATACTTCAGCTTGAATGCGGTGATCTTCTCATATATCAGAACATCAGGGGCTTCCCTGGTGGTGCAGTGGTTACGAATCCGCCTGCCAATGCAGTGGAGGTGGGTTCGAGCCCTGGTCCGGGAAGATCCCACATGCCACGGAGCAACTAAGCCCGCGCGCCACAACTACTGAGCCTGCACGCTAGAGCCCATGAGCCACAACTACTGAGCCCACGTGCCTAGAGCCCGTGCTCCGCAACAAGAGAAGCCACCGCAATGAGAAGCCCACGCACCGCAACGAAGGGCAGCCCCCGCTCGCCTCAAGAGAAAGCCTGCGCGCAGCAACGAAAACCCAACACAGCCAAAAATAAATAAAACAAAAAACATCAAGTTGTACAGCTTAACTACATGTAACTTTTATATGTCAATGATACCTCAGTAAAGCTCTTAAAATATAAAAACAAATTCAAGGAAAAATATTCAAGAAATAAAATATTATTTCTTACTCTCACGTGATGATGTGGTGATGTATATTTTCTAGTCTTGCTGTAAGCTTAGAGTTATCTGTATGATGGTAGGGCACCAGTCTGCTTAAAATGGAAAACAAGAAATTAAAAATGTTGAATTTGAATTCTCAGTGAACTGTTTAGTCATTTTTCCTAGAGGATATTGAATCAAATTTTAAAATACATTATTTGACCAAAGAGTCAAAGCCCCTTACAAACTGGGAGATGTTACAGGTGTATCTAAATTTTATTTTTAGAGCACCAGAGAGAAACACAGGAGTACATAGAAAGAATGAATTCAGTTACGTATTTTACAGTTAATCCAGGGACTCAGCCACACGGCACATACTTGCCAAATAACATGATTCTAGGAAGCAGGTATTTTCTTTTTTTTTTTTTTTTTTTTTTTTTGCGGTACGCGGGCCTCTCACTGTTGGGGCCTCTCCCGTTGTGGAGCACAGGCTCCGGATGCGCAGGCTCAGCGGCCATGGCTCATGGGCCCAGCCGCTCTGCGGCATGGGGGATCTTCCTGGACCGGGGCACGAACCCGTGTCCCCTGCATCGGCAGGCGGACTCTCAACCACTGCGCCACCAGGGAAGCCCAGCAGGTAGTTTCTTGATTGTACCATAACAGCCTAGAAATTTCTATTTGTGGCATTACTCTGGTTAATGAAATCAGTTCCAGGGCAAACGTTTGGGCTGTTAGAAAATTTGCAAAATCATTATTGTCCAGTTCCGCAGCTGTTGCCATAGCCCTGACTCTCATCTTTTCACACCTAGTTTACTGTATCTTCCGTGCTGGGATCCGTGCCTCAGTCTCACCCTGCTCAAACGCTGATACATTCAATTTATTTGTTCCGTATACATTTGAGAACCTACCATGTGCCACGCATTTATTTAAGCAATGTTTTTATATCTTCCATTCCCAAGTCAGGAGTGTTAATAGTCCTTAATTGACTAGCAAATCAAAACTAAACTCAACCTAGAATTCAAAGTTTTCCGAGTCTCACTTATTCTTGCTGTTCGGTACACATCTCTTCGTGGTCACGTTTCTTCTCAGCGCAGTCTGTGTCTGTTTCCACTTCTTGGTGTTTCGTCCTCTTCCTCTTCCTCCCTTACAAGTTTTAAAAACACAGCCAGAAGTACCTGGTGAGGTTTGAGGTTTAGGTTGGGTTTAGTCATCAATCTGGATCATCCTTTTATTCTGGATCCTGAAAGCAATATCAGGAAATTGAGTATTCTAGTTAATTAGTGGGTTATCACATTTTCTTCATAGGTTAACAGTGCACAGCACTCTTCAGTCAAATTCACATCATAACAAAATATACTGTACTGCAATGTCTTTAATGCTTCTTTGATGATATAGCAGGTGTTTCACTTAGAAATTTAGTTGTATGGGAATACTGGTTAATAGAAATTTCTAGTTTTTACCATCTATTTCATATTTGCTGGTAGTTTGTTTATTTGAAGCTATTGTAAATATTTTATGTTTCATAGTTTTAACCAGGCAGTATCTCTGTTCCCCACTCTGAACACCTAATATGGTACTTTGTGCAAACAGGTTTTCATAAAACACTTGATTCATTCAAAAAAAAACAAACAAACAAAATTTTTTTTTTTATTGAGCATCTACTATGTGCCAAGGCATAGGACTTTAGTACTAGAGCCATGAAAAGATAGTCTGTGCTCTTACCTGCAGGTACATAAGCTAGCAGAAGAGACGGGTGGACAGACAGCCCTAATGCAGTGTAAGTTCTCTGATCGAGGGAAATACACAGTGGTGTGTAGTACCTGGACAGGGCTGGGCTGCCCAGCAAACTTTTCCAGTAGAAGCAGTGTCAGCACCAAGAAGAGAATGAAGACAGTTTAGTCCCCGAGACTCTCCTTCAGACCCCAAAGCTATACCACCTGAGCCTGACCATCAAAGTAGAGTGTGTGTCGTTTTGCAAACACAGCTGTAAGACACGTCTGCAGGGTTCTCTCCCTCCAGAGTGCCACCCCTAACCTTATCCGGGTAGAAGTTCTGGAGCTCCTTTGAGGGGAAGGGCTGGCTCAGCCGAGGAGAGCAGAGGGCATCCTGCAGGACAGAGGAGCCCGAGTGCTCCTGGGGAGGGAGCGTGGTGAACAGAGAGCCTCACGGGGGAAGATGGTCCTGATAGGGGCCGGGTTGTGAAGGGGGCAGCCTTTGCGGGCCTTGGTGAGAGCTGGGATTCTATCGGGAGGGCAGTGGGGAGTCACTGACAGGTTCTCAGCTCAAGAAAGGTGACGTGATCCTGTGTAATTACCAGCGTTGTTCTGAGCCCAATTTAGATTCTTTCTTTTTCCCATTTATACTAATCAGATTTTGAAAAATGTTATTCTATACCTTCTTACTCTTAAAAACATCTTTTGAAAAAAGCATTTTAGATCCCTTAAATCAGTGATTTTAAAACTTTGGTTTTCCTAGCAGTGGAATTCTTAAAAATTTAAAACTTCTAGCTCAGTATGTTACAGACAGACAGAAGGAGAAGTTCTCTGTTGTAGTTGTGGTGCTTTCAGGCTCGTTCTGCTGCGTCTGCCGGAGCGCCGGGCTGCTGGGCGTTGTCTCGGTTGCTTGCCTCTGCCCCACACTGAGGTTCGGAATCACGTTCTCCAGTGACGGGGACGGTAGGGCTCTGGGCTTCTGACTGGTGGTGGCAGTAGCCTTCGTGATTTGTGGTTGCTAGTCTCCTAGGCCTTTACTCTTACGTACTCAACAATATGTCTACTAAATATGCTTAGTACTGGTGGTACTTCTCTGAGCAAAGCAGACACAGCCCCTGACCTACTGGAGCTTCCAGTGTCGTGGAGGGAATCACACGAGCTGTGTGATAACTGATGTGCAGAAGAGGGAATTTATATCGGGAGCGCTTTGAAGAAGTGACATTGAAGTAGGAACTTAAGCTATAGGGTCTGAAGGATGAGAAGGAGGTGGGCAAAGGCAGAAGGTTCCAGGCAGGGGTGTGGCATGCATGGGTGGTGTGAGGTGATGGCAAGGGAAGATGCTCGAGGGGGAGACAGAGGCCAGATGATGGAAAGCCACACTGAGGACTTGGGCTTCTATCCTCAGTATAATGAGAAAAGTATAATGAGAAAACCGTTAAAAGGTTTTGAACAGGGAAGTGAAACGAGATGATTTGTCTTAAAAAGATTGCTCTGGGTGATGTGTAGAAACTGGCCGAGAGAGCAGCCAGGATGAACACGGAGACATCGGTTATAGGAGTCCTATCCCAGTACCAGGCGCAGCAGATGTGTGTGGGCTTACTGCGTGCCGACTAGGTCACTGTCTGTTGTAACATCTCAAGTTATTCATACTTTGACCATGAGTTAAATTGAATATTTTTAAGAAGTCACAAAGAGTGGTGCTGACTTGTACTAATTTTTCCTCATAAAGCTTCCGATATTTTGACTTGTTTCTTCATCTTGGCCAGTGTGAAAGCCGTTCATTCATTCAACACATATCTGAGTGTTCGAAATGTGCCTGGTCCTGGCCGGGAGCTGAATATACAGAATCGTGTATAAGATAGGCATGAAATCTGCCGTCAGGTGACTGCCGGTCCGCTAGCCAGACCCGAGCAAAGTGAGCAGGAGGTTGGCCTCGTGCCTGTCGAATGATGCGATGTGGAATTAGCCTGGCTGTCCCAACCTCAGGATCTGGAATGTCCTGGGTGGACCAGGAGACCCTACTGGTTCTGACCTGTACTAGTAGGTTTGTACTTCGGATATTTTTGCTGAAGATACAGTCCCCCATTGAGTCCTAACGTGCCAGGGACCTGACAGCCTGCAGGTTGGATTCCAGTTCTCCTTCACCTTTAGAAAAGCTGGGACCCACTTAATGGATCAGCCTGCCATTGCTGCATACATTACCACAAGTTTCGTGGCTTAAACCGCACATATTTATTATCTCACAGTTTCTGTGGGTCAGGAGTCCAGGCACAGCCTCTCTGGGCCAGGCCACGTTCCCACGTGGAGTTCAGGGTCGTCTTCCAAGGTCTTTCAGATTATTGACGGATATTCCTTTCCTTGGCCTTGTAGGAAGGCTGCTCCTTGCCGCGGGCAGGTAAAACATGGCTTTTTGCTTCTTCAGGGACAGCAGAAGAGAGAAAGTCTCCACTGCTTTGAACCTCTGAGCTTCTGAGCTCAGCAGAGGCCTAAGCCCTCTTTTAAAGGTTTCATCTGATTAAGTCAGGCCCACTCAGGATAATCTCTTGATAAACACAGAGTCAACTGATTAGAGACCCTCATTATATCTGCAAAACCCCTTCACATTCATCATGTAACTTGGTATTATAATGAGAGTGATATCTCCGTCCACACGCACACGGCAGGGTTCACACAGGGCAGTCACTCAGAATCCTGCCTGCCTCACTTGCCCCTCTGTGAATTTCTCCAGTCTCTTGGCCGCCCACAAGGCATGGTCTTCTTAGTCTCTGCACATCTTTGATGGTTCCTTCTCCATTCTCTTGGTCCGTTCCACAAATGTTCACATTTTCCAGAACATCCTGTCAGCCAGCCAGCCTGTTTCTTGACCCCGTATCTATTGTTTTAAACTGGACGAGGACCGTTTTCCTTCTCCTAAAAACAAAACTAAGAGCAGGTTCTTTTCTTTCCAGTCACTTGCTGGATGGCACAGTCTTATCAGATATCGAATAAAACAAAAGCTACATGTATTACCCTACTGCCTGCCATTCTTGGATCCATTTGGGAAGAAAGGGGAAGACCCCTACCTTGCCATGATTGGTTACAGCTCCAGCCACTCAAGGTAGGGCGAGCTGTGCGTGGATGGTGGCGAGAACCCTGAGGATGGTTGGGAAAACTTGACCAGCCCAGGGGCTAGGCAGTTGTGCAGGGGGTCTAGAAGATGGAGCCATGGAGGAGTATTGTCCTGGACTGCCCGGGCACCTTCAAAGAATGTGGCTACGCTCATGGCTTTTATTGAGAGGGGCCAGATATGAGTGGGTTGGGGCGACTGTGTGTTGTTATTAACCCACAACGATTTCAAGTTGTATCGCTGGAAACACATTCTTACATTTTAAGTGTAGCATTTGCACCTGAATTCAACCTTGCGTCCTCTGGCAAAACTGGGTGTACTGACTGGGTATACACTGTATATAACTTAAGGCCTTCAGTCTTGTGCAGTTTCCCTGATTTAGGAGTAGCTTTGGTGGAATTGGTCTGAAAGAAGCAGTTCCTTTTGCCACTTTCTGAAATGACCTTCATCTCTTTATCTACTTGGTTTAGCCATTAAGAACCAGCTTAGCAAAGAAAGCTTGGACATTATCGTCTCCTTGCTAAAGCATTTCCATCTCTAGAAACCTGCCCCATTGCCCGTCCTCTTCTCTCTTTGCTTTCTACCAGCTCATACATGCTTATATCAAGTACGCCCATCGTGATGTTTTATAACTTATTTATTTAAGATGTTAGTCTACCCTACTCGTGAGATCCTTGGTGATATAAATTGATTTATTCATTTTCTTAACTATAGTGTCAGACCTATGACAAATGCTCAATAAGTGTTTTAAATATAATGGATGCATCAGTCATTGCCCCAACCCAGGTCACAATATTTCCACCCATATGACTTCAAGTGACCACATCTGGTTCCCTCAGATAAAGACACTGACCCTGATAACCCTATTTTTACTTTGCGCCATGGGTATGTATTTGAACTACATACTGGCCAACCTTTCTGTAGCTAGTCTGGTTAGTCTAGCATAGAGTTCTCGGCTTTTTCCCCTCCCCCTCCCCGCTACTGACCAGCATGTTTTAAAGTCGTAAGACCAGTCTTGCAGAAAGATGTTATGGCTGGGCAAAGCCTGTTGTCTTGAAGCCCTCAGTCACCCCAGACAGTGTGGGAACTAAAGTGCTTGGCACAGGGTGAAGCACCAGACAAGGGTTTTCAGTATAATTCTTCACACTCGGGTGAACTTCGAGGATATGAAATAGAAGAGCAGGGACGACAGTGCCAGCATCCGTAGGTTTGGGGGGGATAGACTAAAGATTATCTCTGGAAGTCCCCAAATTTTGAAATATACACTATATTTTTAAGGTTGTAAATGCAGAAGAATTTTAGGGTTGTATAGTATTGGGACTACTAAGGAAACTGATTTTATATTCATACTTAACAGAGAGCTAGCTAAGTCACAGTATCTTTAGATTATTGTCTCTACTGAAGATCCTTACATACTTTACTGTGGAAAAGCAGCATTAAAGATGGTGCAGTAGCATCATTAGAAATACGGCCTTGGGAGAACATCACCTCCGTATCAGAAGTGTACTTTTTAATGTGAGAATTAATTCTATCCAATGTTGATGGCTGTAGCATAGGAGTATAGAGTTAAGACAATTTGACATGGATAACAGTGCCGAGTTAATTTCAGAAAAAAGCTCTATGTAGCTCTTCTTCTGGAACATTGGCAGAAAGCAGTCTCCCGGTTTTCTCTATGGTCAGCCATTTTCTCTGGGTACTTACCTTGTCAGAGGTAAGGCATCTAACTGACTACAATTAACTAAAAGTTTTGTTGAAAAATGAATCTATTTTGGATGGAAAACAGAGTCCGGAAGGTGAATGACTCTATATTAGGCAAGAAATAATGTTTTTAAGCTAGCAGTTCTAAAACCGGGTGAAGGAAATTAAGGATTCAGTAGAAATTGGGACATGCATGGAATTTTTTAAGATTGTAAAAAGTTTTTCTAACTTCTTGCTTGTTTTCAGATTATTCTGATAACAAGAGTTTATGCAGTAGGTATACTCCAAAAAGGATGTGTTACTGCATAATGTAAATGCATAAGGATCAGTGTTCAGGAACTAAGCAGTCACCAACCTCCGATGTATCTCTTCCCCAAATGTAATTTTTATCTATAAGCAGGCACACTTGTAGGAAGAAATGGAAAAATGGCGGGGTTGGGGGGAGAGTTGTTCATCCAGAAAACTTTGGGATTTTTAGTCAGAAAACTTCATGGGAAATCTTAAAATAGCCAATTAGGGCTTCCCTGGTGGCGCAGTGGTTGGGAGTCCGCCTGCCGATGCAGGGGACACGCGTTCGTGCCCCGGTCCGGGAGGATCCCACGTGCCGCGGAGCGGCTGGGCCCGTGAGCCATGGCCGCTGAGCCTGCGCGTCCGGAGTCTGTGCTCCGCAACGGGAGAGGCCACAACAGTGAGAGGCCTGCGTACCGCAAAAAAAAAGAAAAAAAAAAGTCAATTAAAGGCAAATCTGATTCTATCAATAGTTACTTGGAATCAGATGTTCTTCAGGCCCAGTCTTTTGATTCTGTTAGTCTTTAAAGTTCTCCAATGCAGGATTTTAATAACATACTCCTCTCATTTCAGCAGGTGCAATGATGGTAGAAAACCATTCTGGAATAATGGGGATACTTTAGATTTTACTTAGTAATTCTGTAATGACCAGTTGTTATGAAGGACACTTGATACAATTCCAAATTGTTATTTTGTTTTTCTTGTTTCTGTTGTCTTTCATTTCAGTTATTGGTTTCAGCTTATCATTTTAGATCCTTGCCTTCTAAGTGGTACTTTATCTCCTTATTCTCAATTTTAATTTAATTTTTTTCTGAAAAGTATTCTGCCACTCTGTTAAAATATTTTATACCTTCTTCCCTAACACATGTTTAGATAAATTCACACTGAAGAAATACATTCAGGTTATCAGTTGTGTGGAGTAATTAATAGCCAGCAGTGTCATCAGTGAAACTATACATTTTCCTTGTAGACTTTTCATCGTGAGTTTGCATAGCATTGTTTCAGGTAGATCAACAAGTTGATTCTTATATTTTACTTTTATTATACCATGAATAATGCCTTCGGTCTCAATGATGAAATTTGCTGGGGAGGGATTTTTTTTAAGCTTCTGGGTTTAAATGATGCTGCAATTTAGTTACGCCACTGAATCTACGCAGAGCGCACAGTTGACATAGTTAATAAAAGGTGTGGTTAAGCTTTCTCTAGATTGAACATTGAGCAATACACAGTTCTGTGGTGCATTAGAATTTGAGTTCCTTATGTACAAGAATATTTACTACCTTCTTTGTTTCATTTCAGAATGACCTTATTTTAAAATGTATGAGGCTATTTATAATCGACTCTGTGGCAGTGATTAAAGAGGTGTGAATAACAGGTTATTGGAACTTGACAGCTAAACTCGTGTTAGAACGTTTACGCTGCTCACATGGACTTTGACATGTGGGTTATTGGCATAATATATTCTGTAGGTTTTTTCTCTTTAAAGTGGTTTTACCAAATCATAGTATTTTATTGATTTATTTTATGTTTTAAATCTTCTTCAGCCTATGAATCAACATTTTATGCTTCGTAACAGTAACCTTAGTGTAGGTTATCAATCACGTGGTCAGTACAGACGGAGGATTGTGCCTTAAGCACGGCCTTGGCCTTCTACCTGCAACTTTCCTATACAATAAATGCAACCAATGTTTAATTTTTTTTAATGGGAAAAAAACCTTTTATTACAGAAAATCTGAAAACATTTGGAAGGTTGATATTCAGCAGTTGTTAGTTTGGGAGGAATGTCAGTACTCCTGAAGAAATTTGAGATAGCACAATGTATCCGAAAAAGAAGAGTTGTGTACCTGGTGTTTCAGTAAACCTTTATTAATTGTAAATACAGAGACCAGAAGACATGAATTTGAATTAATCAGATTTAGGTTGACAGTTTTTTTATTTAAGAATAAAAGGAACTGTAGGAAAGTGTTTTAAAATTTTGAATAAATTTTAAGTAGTTTTGAGTAAGCCAGTAATTAACCAAACGAGTTTCCCACCATCCTCACAGACTCAGAGCACTTTGTCATTTGGTAACACGGAGGTGCATTCAAGACTGAGCCCTGACATATACTTTAATGGGACGACTCAGTGATTCCTACCAGCCAGGAGGTGAGGTTTCTAGAAAGAGTGGGATTGACAGAAGTGCAGCAGGGACCATCAGGCCTCATAGAAAACAAAGCCTAGGGAAATCATAAGAAAAATTGCTGCGTATGTATTCCTCAGTAAACCTGAGAAATTCTTTAATCTAAAAAAATCCAAAAAACCCCCACATTTCTCAGCATGACAAACTTCCTCCACTAAATAACTCTTCACCTGACCCACTTTCCTCAGTTGTGATCTATAGCGTCAGTCTCACACAAATTTTGAATTATATAAATAGTGCCTATTTGAAAGCTTCTAAACTATCTGGCTTGAAGTTTACTTTTCACTTGATTTTTCCCTTGTTTCATTTTTGCAAGTCTCAAAAATTATTGTAGCAGCTTGCATTTTCATGGCACTTAAGGGTGTATTTTTCTAGAGCTGAACATCTACCCACATATTGAGAAATTGGAATACAGATGCTTACCAAAGGATGGAATAATTGTTTGCAGTTATCAAACAGAATTGTAGATGCATGCATATAAACAGCGCAAAGGTTTTGTGAAAAGTTAAATGTGAAATTCAAAGCACCTAGCAAGAGACATATTTATTCCTGGAATACCATGGTACTTTGGACAGAACTCCAGAGACCTGCTTTTAATCCTTACTTTCCTACTTACTCTCTGTGTGAGTTTAAGTAGTTTGCGTTCAACGTCACTAAACTTCATGCGCCTTCTCCTTAAGAAGTGATGAGAATACCAGCTCTTCAGTCTCA
Source organism: Lipotes vexillifer (assembly GCF_000442215.2). Lineage (NCBI taxonomy): Eukaryota > Metazoa > Chordata > Mammalia > Artiodactyla > Lipotidae > Lipotes > Lipotes vexillifer. Next base: position 83,613 of record NW_006798732.1, on the reverse strand, counting down.
CTGTTCTGTTCTGAGGATGTTCTGGCTGAAGTGCTTTGGCGTTTATAAACCGCAGCATAGAGTTGTAAGGTTTGGAGATGTTGTGGGTTGTTTTACTCCTTGTCAATCTGAAGATTCCAGCTGAAATACAAAACACGTGACCTAGAGAAAACATGAGTCTCTACTCTCTGTTCCCCAGAGTGACTCAGGGTGACAGCTGTTCTTAGTTAAGAGATACTTGGGAAAAACAGGACAGTTTGGGGAGCTCTCTATGGATATTCGCTGACTTCTAGTTCGTTTTGGCCTTTGAAGCACTTCTCTTGAAAGACAGTTTTATGTCTGAAACTCATTCCAGAGTCTTTAGACCATACCAAGATATTCTGATTATAGAGCCAGTCTAACTTTATAACCCGGGAGTAGTACAGAGAACCCTCGTGTTGTTGAAGTTTTACAACTGGGACGTCCTGTGATCCGACTGTTCCTGGTGCACTAGCTAATCCCACCCATATCCTGTTTGTGAATAATTGGATGGATGCCTGGAAATTCTAATGCCAGATTGTATAGCACCTTCTACAACAGAAATCTCTAGTTTGCGTGTTTATTTACCTTCTCCCTATACAAACACCTTTTGTAGGTGAGTCTCTTAGCTCAAAAAGGCAAGATTATATAAGATAATCCTTAGCTCAGTCTGCAGTCACACTTGGCAGAGCGCTTCCCGTTGACCTGGACGGGAGACACATCTGCAGTACAAGCACAGGGCTGTAGTCTTTCTGTGTAACTGAGAAAATAGGTTTTGAATTGTACACCTCTTGCTGTGAATGTAGCAGAAACCTCTGGAAAAAGAAAGAATTTCTTAATTATCTTCTTGTCTAAATTGCTGAGAATGGGAAAATACCATTTGCATCTTTGTATTCTCTGTTGCTGTTTGATTTTCTTTACGAACTGTCAGAGTGTATGGTTACAAAACAGATGCATATAGGTGTGTGCAACCTCGTCTTAATTCAGAAAGGAATCCCATTGTTACATCGCAGGGATATATGTAACAGTGCTGCCATTTACTCCAGCAGTGTGATTAAGGGCACAAGCTCTGGAATCAGTATCTTAGTATAAATATGCTAAATCCATCATTTCCTAAAGAATTCTAATGGATATTGTGGAAATAAAACCTCCATTTTTCTACCTGCTGTATTCTCACCCATAATTAGTATATTGATAAAGACTGTTTGGGTTGTAAGTTTTAGGTATCTGACTCAATCAGTAGGCAAAAGCAAAAAGAGGGGAGGAGGGCAGGGAATGGATTTTATTGGCTTGTATAACTTCAAAGTACAAGAGGTGATGACTTCAGGTATTGATCCATCCAGGGGCTCAAACTATATTACCAGGACTTAATCTCAGTCTTCTCCTTTCTCATTCTCTCTCTCTCTTTCCTCTAGAGGGATCTCTCTCTCTCTCCCTCTCTCTCTCTCTCTCATCCCTCCTCCCCCTTCCCCCCTCCCCCCCTTATCCCCTATCTGCAATATAAAAAACTTGAACTGGTTGCTTTAAAAGTCAACGAATCTGTCAGGAATACTGTAGACAGAGTTCTTACTTGAGGGAAAGTGTCTCATAGGATTCTGAGAGTCTGTTTTTGATACTCTTATTAGGCAATTGCATATGATTTTTAAATCTAAATCTCTTAATTTCTTATTTAAACTTCTCAGTGATATTTGACAAAGTAAAAAAAATTAAATACGGCTTCCCTGGTGGCGCAGTGGTTGAGAGTCCGCCTGCCGATGCAGGGGACACGGGTTCGTGCCCCGGTCCGGGAAGATCCCACATGCCGCCGAGCGGCTGGGCCCGTGAGCCATGGCCGCTGAGCCTGCGCGTCCGGAGCCTGTGCTCCGCAACGGGAGAGGCCGCAACAGTGAGAGGCCCGCGTACCGAAAAGAAGAAAAAAAAAAAATTTAAATAGCATATTATTTCAGGTATGGATTACTAAAATGAATCAAAGTGAAATGCTTGTAAATATATTAGTGTCCTCGAGAAACTGTGTGTGTGGTGTGTAGGATCATTTATTAACGACTTACTGTGCATCGTTTACTGTGTGAAGCAGATTACAGAAATCGCCTAATTCAGTCCTTAAAACAATCTTATAAGTGGTTATTATTGTGTTACATGTAAGGAAACCAAGACTCAAGAAGGAAACTTATCCAAGAACAACCAGCCATTGAGTGTTTGACCCATGATTTGAACTCAAATCAGCCGGACCCCAAAGCCTCTATTACACTGTTAGATTATACTTTTATGGCTTTTATTAATGAATTGCCTCCTCATGTGAACCAAATACTACCCTTTAGTATAGTATCTTAGATTGCTACTATTTAGTGGCATGATTTGAATTTACTAAAAATTGTCTCTTTTTTCAGTTTAATAATTATTTAAGTAGTCATATGACTTTTATCTAAATTTCCTAATTTTTCCATATTAAGATTTAACAAGCCAGTTTGAACCATAAAATCTGATTTTACTTTTAAAAAAATTTCTACCACTGCCAATATAGTGTCAAATTTTTACCCTTAGCTATAATGTTCCTTGCAAAATAATTTGCTACACAAACACTTTATATGGAAAATAAAGCAGTTTATGAAAATATGTTAACTCTTACTTAGATCATAACCCTTTCTAATTACAGGAACATTATTTAGAATGAACTTACATAGCAAGACGAAATTGAAAACAGAGGCTTTGGAAGCTAGCATAGTATAAAGTTTACAGTTTACAAAAATTACTTCATTTAACAGCAATTATTTTTATTTGCTTTAATTGAAAAAATAAATTCCTGTGATTCAACTTATGGTACACATTCTTTTGCATGGAGGAGGGGTGATTTTGTAAGGCCCCAAAATCAGTACCTACTCCACGCTGTACAAAGAGTATGTTAGTTTTATGGATCATGTTTTTGCTTCTCACCCAGAAAGCAGATTTAAGAAAAAATATCGTCTTCTTTTTCCCAAAAGAATCTTCCAGGACATGTATGGAGGGGATGATGCATAGTCCTAAATTGGCAGAGGGCTTTTGTATAGATGCAAGCAGCTAACCTCTCCCCTAGCTCCAGGTACAGATCTTGGTTGTTGAGCAGAGAAGTACCTACCCGCCAGAAGCCTGTTCTGTTCACCTTCCTGTGTTCACCTTCCTATGCCTGCCAGGGAGCATTCCTTTAAACTAAACAGGAAAGAGGAAGCAATGTTCACGCTACACTATAAATCTGTTAACTATGAAGTGAGGAGTAACAGAGGGCAAATGCAGGCCAGCTCTAGCTCTTTGGTATCCCTAAGTACTTTGCAATTATCTTGGCATGTAGAAATCTCAGAAGTGTATTTAAACAAAATTTATTTAAAATTTTAACTTTAATATGCTTCCACAAATTCCGTTCCCTGCTTTTAGTAGGATATAAGGATTGTCAAATCAAAATAATTAGACGCTAAAATTTTAAAAAGTTAGGAATCCTACAAGGCTATACAGGAAATAAAAGCATTCTATAAACCCCAGGTGATACTAATTTATTCAAAACAAGTTTAATCATTTTATTGTTTATTATAACTTTAAAAACATTGCCTTTCTTCACCCACATGTGCAGAAGTCTTTGGAAAACTTGAAAGTCATAATAAGTAGTTCATGATTATGAACTGCAAGACCTGTATAGTATAAGCAATAGATAATAAGAGGAAAAGACTGCCTTTAAATACTTATTTATGCAAATGAAGTCAAACAACGTAACTTGACCCTTGACAAAGTAGTTTATTGTCAACCCATAAGAAGAGAAAAAGTGGTGACCCAATGCTTATAAATTTGGGCAGGAATATATTGAAATATGAAAGATGATAAACATAATCACGTGGGTCTGTCTTATGTAAAACCCTCAATAAATACTTACTGAGTAAATATTCGGCTCAGCAGGTATCTTATTCAGCATATTTATTTCTAGTAATGTATATGTAAGGCATCATGGGCTATAATATAATATTATATATATATATATATGTATAAAACATTATCATGTCGTAGAGATATTAGTGTTTTAGTCCCTGCCCTCAAAAGGCATATATTCTTTTTAGAGAGTTAAAAACAGGTATGAAAATACTGAAAGAATATTATACCAGTGATGTTTAGTAAGATGCTGATTAACTGCCTCCCAATTGTACTTATAGATCAGCACTGTCCAATAGAACTTTCTGTGATGATAGAAATGTTCTCTATCTATTCTGTCTAATAGCCACTAGCCACATGTAGTTATTGAGCCCTTAAGCTGTGTCTAGTATGAATGAGGTTGAACTTTATATTTTATTTATAATTTTAATTAACTTTAATGTGAAAAATAATATGTGACTAGTGGCTACCTTATTAAACGGCACACTTCTCAAAGTTTTTTTGATCTCAGGATCCCTTTACACTCTTCAGAATCCTTTAAGACCTCAGAGTGCTTTTGATTATCTGGGTTTGTTTATTAATATTTTTTCTTTTCAAAATTAAAACTGAAAACACTTAAGATATTTATTAATTGATTCTTAACAACAGTAAAGGCAGCTGGGTTCACGTATCTGCTCTGTCTTCAATCTGTTGTAATTTGTTTTGGTTGAAGTATGTTAAAACATAGCCTCACAGTTACGTAGTTGGAACAACTACAGTTATGTAGCTGGAATTAGCTTTTTCAGATAATTGTGGGTATTCTTTGATTACTACCCCAAAACTCATCAAGTAGCAACTCATTAGTTGCAGTGTGAGTGGAATATGAAACCATATAATGATTTCGTAGTCTGTTACATTAAAATCCATTGGTCTTTCTTGAACTTTAAATGGATCTTCTATACACTCATAAGTCTGTAACATCATGCATTACTCATTTGGAATATATTGGTTCACTGAGTTGTATAGATCTTCCAAATGTTGACCCTTTTCATTTTACCACGTCAAAAAAATCAGTATTAGCACTAGTCCCTTCAGAAGAGTCTTTAAAATTGGGAAGCTGTGAAACTCACATGTTTTCCAAAATTCTAACTTATAACTGAAAGCTCAAATTTTATCATTGGAAACAAATTTGGGCTTTTGTTTTCCTTTAAGTGACAGGCTTACTTTTTTTTTTTTTTTAATGTTTCTCAAACTCTTAAGTCTGAAAAAACATAATTAGTTGTTCTTTCAAGTAAAATTGGTGTACCATGAGCAAAGCAGCTAGTTTAGCTGGCAACTCAAAAAAATTGCATGCTTTGATATCCAGCAGAAATGTTTTATGTGTACATCTCATTTTGTCACACAGAATATTTAAAAGACATGTTCTAATGGATAAAGATTTAATAAAATAATTTTTACTACTTCATCAAAGCATTCTTTTTTTTGCGGTACGCGGGCCTCTCACTGCTGTGGCCTCTCCCGTTGCGGAGCACGGGCTCCGGACGCGCAGTCTCAGCGGCCATGGCTCACGGGCCCAGCCGCTCGGCGGCACGTGGGATCTTCCCGGACCGGGGCACAAACCCGTGTCCCCTGCATCGGCAGGTGGAGTCTCAACCACTGCCCCACCAGGGAACAAGGTATTCTTAAGTGAAATGGCAATTATTTTTAAGCTGGAAATGAGTGGCAGTAAAGGATACAAGGATACAGTTTGTTGCCACTGCTTTGAATTGTGCTACAAAACCAACAGTTTTACCCACCACTGCTTTTGCATCAGTGCAGAATGTCAAAAGAGTAAATAAGGCAAATAATGTAGCATCTTACTAGTATTATAGCAACGCTTTTGACCTTGCTGGTGTAGACGATGAGGGAGGAGGGAAAGTGCCTTTAACAAGGACAGGTTGGGGAAGGCATCATGACAGAGGTCAGTGTGATATGCACGCTCTGCTTTGCTTCTCTTTTACCTGCCTTTCCCCATAAAAAAAAAAAAAAAAAAGAAAAGTGAGTAGGAAAGCAGTTAACATGTAAAAAACTGTTTAACCATGTTCATTTGTATTTTACGTTTTAATCATTCATTAACTCAAGTATTCATTGAATATCTACTTTGCATAAGTTATTTTCATTGTTGAGAAATTGGAAATATATAGTGTTTATGATAATGATCATGCCAATAAGAGCATCTACTGACCCTACTATTTATTGAGCACTTGCTTTGTGCGAGGTACTGCATTTATGTGCTTTTTTCTTTTTAGTAAATTTATTTATTTTTGGCTGCGTTGGGTCTTTGTTGCGACACGCAGGCTTCTCACTGCAGTGGCTTCTCTTGTTGCGGAGCACGGACTCTAGCGCACAGGTTCAGTAGTTGTGGCGCACGGGCTTCGATGCTCTGCGCCGTGTGGGACCTTCCCGGACCAGAGATCGAACCCATGTCCCCTGCATTGGCAGGCGGATTCTTAACCACTGCGGCACCAGGGAAGTCCCTGTGTGCTTTTAAATGTATTTATTTAATCTTCATGGCAACCTCAGGAGGTAGATTTTTATAGAAGGTCCACTGGATCTTTTGCCAGGTTCACATTTTTTTTTGTGTAACGAGGCAAATTACTTAGCTTCTTTGGGTTTTAAGTGTAAAATACGGGACTGAAACTTAATCTTCAAATCCTTTCCAGGTTTAAAATTTGTTAATTCAACATATATTTCACAGCAGGGTGATCCTTTATTGACACGTTATTAGAGTATTCCACACTTTATTAGGAAACCGTAGAAACAGTTACAGAATCATTAACAAACTTTTTGAAACCTTTTAAAGTCTCTTTCACTTTAAAATTCATTGATTGTAGACATCTTTCACAGCACTTAATCCTTTATTGACATATTGTCAGAACACTTCACACTTGACCAAAGACCTAATATAAGCATGTGAACATAATGAGATATGCACACTATTACAGAGAATGTAAAGTTTTATAAAGGAGCACAAAGATTAAAACAAGAGTCATGAAAAGTCAAGAAACTTCACCAAAGCAGTAGCATTTTAATTAATTCAACAGATCTCTTAAGTGCCTTCAATAGGCCCTGTAATGCTTGGAACTAAACTCTTGGAGTGAACGAGACAATGTCTTTGCCCTCGTGGAGCTTACATTTTTAGTGGGAAAGTATAGTAGGTAGAATTTATGAGTACATTACATTACACGACAACGGAAAATTAAAGTAGCAGAAAAAATTCAGGTTGCTAATCAGCTGAACTTAAAATAGGGAGATTATTTTGGGTTATCCAGTTGGGCCCAGTGGTAAGCGTCCTTAAAAGTGGAGGTGAGAGAGAGACAAAAGGAGGGTCAGTGTCAGTGATGTGACGTGAGAGAGTCTCAGCTGGCCATTGCTGGCCGTGAAGGGGGAAGGGGGTCACCGGCGGGGAGTGCGGGAAGCCCCTAGAAGTTAGAAGACACAAGAAAATAGGCTCCCCCAGAGCCTCCAGAAAGACCACAGCTCTGCCAACACCCTAATTTTAGCCCAGTGAGACCTGTCTTGGACTTCTGACCTCAGAACTGTAAAATAACAAATGTGTGTTATTTTAAACCTCTTAAGTTTGCGGTAATTTGTTACAGCAGCAACAGAAAACTAATATAAAGGAAAGAAAATAAACAAGTAACTGAACAGTTTAGACATTTACGGATTGGATGCTGTGAAGGAAATAGGATGTTGTGAGAGAAGCCCGGTGGAGCAGGTTAGGTTGAGTGGCCATGGAAGGATCATTTGACACTGTGACCTTGGGGTGGAGACGTGGAGAAAAGAGCCAGTGAGGAAGGAGCTGGGAGCAGAGCATCACTCCAGGCAGAGGGGAGGGCGGGGACAAGGGCTTGGGGTGCAGGAAGCCTGGACACATGCCAAGTGCAGGATCATCCAGTGAGCATGTGTAAGAAGAGTGGAAAAGGTGTGGGCCCGAACTTGCAGAACCTCAGGCCATGACAGAACACTGCAGAGCCACTGACAGATTGCAAGAAGGAGAGTGGCATATTCTGCTTTTATGTTTTGAAAAGATCATTCTAGCTGCCACTGGTAGATACAGACAGGGATACCGATGAGGTAGGTCTTCCAGGATCCAGAGAAGGGCGTGGAGAGGCATGACCAACAGGATCTGTCGATGGCTTGGATGTGAGCTCTGAAAGACGAGCATGAATTCGGCAGTAGAGGATAAGGGGCGAAGGGGAACGTGCACATACAGAGTTGCCTAGGGAACAGAAGACCTTGGGCGGAACAGTAGGGGCAAAGATAAAGAGGTAATTGAGGCCGTAATGTTCACAGTCTAGAGACCCTTATTTGCTGCATATAGGATTTTGGAATTCGTGGTGTCTGCGATGGAAATTTAAATCGAGAATAAAACAGTCTCTGAACTGAGATTTGTAGTTATTTGTGTCTTCCCATGTCATTCTGATGTAAAGACGAATAATAAGGATATTTGAAGTTTTATTTTCTTAGATTCTGAGGTCAGAAAGATTTGATTAAGTGCTTGTCAGTGAAGTGTCTAATAATTCATCGTGACCCTCTCTCTCTTCCTGGTTTGTTTGTGATGGCGTGTGGCTCGTTCGCTGGCCCTGGCATTCTGCTCCGGGGAGAGCACAGTAGACGTAGGCTCAGGCAGGACCTCGGGAGCCACGTGGGCTTGGGTTGGGGTCCTGGCTCCAGTGTAACTGGTCTCCTTTGGCAGTTCCATAACCTAAGTCTCAGTTTCCTTATCTATAAAATAAGAATATTAGTAGCTCTTCATGTGGCTCTTGTAAGGATTAACTGATTCAGTGCTTATAAAACACTAAAATAGATAGCTAGTGGGAAGCAGCCGCGTAGCACAGGGAGATCAGCTCGGTGCTCTGTGACCACCTAGAGGGGTGGAATAGGGAGGGTGGGAGGGAGACACAAGAGGGAGGGGGTATGGGGATATATGTATATGTATAGCTGATTCACTTTGTTATAAAGCAGAAACTAACACACCATTGTAAAGCAATTATACTCCAGTAAAGATGTTAAAATAATAAATAAAAAATAGAATACTTAGTACTCCTTGGGGCAGGGTGCAAAACTATGCACGTGGCATTGATTGGTTTAACTTTCCTTTTCACCAGCAGTAGAAATTCAGTAGGTCATAATGTCTTTTTAAATACTTTTAAAGTACTCCTTTCTCTGTCTGTTTCTGTATATGGTATTAAAGTTTCCATTTATGTGTGTTTTTCCAAGAATCTCCATTTCTTTCACCACGAAGGCCATTTACTCGCTAAGATAAAGTTTATATGAAAACTTAGGTGTGGTGAGTTCACATGATCTTGTTTACTGGTTATTGTTTATTTTCTGAATAGGTTCTGTCCAAAGATGGTTACCATTCCAACTGCTTCTCAGATAAATCAGGTACAGCAAAATACTAGAAATTCTTTGGTACAAAGTTCAAATACATTTAACTTCTCGACAACGTATTTCAAATTAAAAACCCAAAGTACTCAAAATTTTATTTCTGTAGCATATTAACAAGGCATAAAAGATTAGACACAATGAGGTAGGGAATCCTATAGTATTTATTTTCTACATCACTCTTAGCATTTATTTACTGTCACATTCTCATCATAATATTCAACACATATCATTCATATTTTGTAAGTATTGCATGCATCTCGGAAGCAGAGACTGTGGACCACATATGTCTTCATCCTCCCACCTTCTGGAGCACTTAGGTCAGAACTAAAGTCTTCATTCTACTTTGATAACTCACAGGCTTGTAACATGTAATGTTTAGAAGATCTCAGTAAAACTAATATCTAGTTACCTATTAAATTGTTTGTAATGCTTCATTAAGAATAAATTCCAGTTCAGATCTTACTGCTGTGATCCTTGTTCTTCTGTGATGAGTCCATAACGAAGTGAAGAGAGCTCCTTTATGAGGCTAGACTTGGGGAATGAGTACCTGCAGTGCCCTCAGGAAAGCTTCAAAGACGAGGTCTCCCAGTGGTGCCTTGAGCCCTGCTTGATTACTGTATGCTGCGCCCCTGGAAGCAAGGGACCACCCATCCTTGGGGTTACAATCTGTTTCGTTCCATTTCTCCTGACTTCCTTTCCAGCTGTGAGCAGTGGTGTCCAGCACACGGCCAGGAGTTTTCAGTTAAGCACACTGTATTACTAGTTGAAGGGAACGTGAAAAACTCACATGAAAAGATTTAGAATAAAATTCTTGTCCTCTGCCTTCATCTTATTTTTCATAACCAGTTCAGCCACAGATCGGTGAGTCTCAAAACCAGTCAGGGAAAAAGTGCCTTCTGGGATTGGTAAATGACAAGATATGTCTTAAAACTTTTTTGTAAATCGAGGAAAACTTAGAATCATGCCAACTCCTGCAGTAGAAGCTACTAAACATATGATTGTGTGGATGGGTGTGTGTGTTGCTGTAACCTCTGCTTTGGGAGTATTAGTTGCCTTTGACAAGGGGAAGCGAGTGTTCTCCACAGGCCTCCCTGGGCGCCTGCGGAGTACGAGAGCAGCTGCCCTCGGCACCGGCACCGGCACCGGCAGGAAGGGCAGGAGGCACAGGCCTGGGTGGTCACTTACGTCTCCCTGCAAGAGTCACTTTCCTTTTTCATTTTGCGTGATGTCACACTTTTAGGTAGCTATGGATAGAAAAGGTGAATGTTATTCATACTGTAAAACAGCCGTCTTTCACATATGTAAGACAAATAGAGCTGTTATTTTCTAATAAGAACTTAAGTTTTATTTCAAAATCTACAGGATGTATATTTACAACTTACTCTTTTCTTCCTAAATGTTATTTTTAACCTTTATTTTTAAGATTTCACTTCACGTTGTTTCTAATCATACCCTCCTATCTACTGTTATTAAAATTCAAGTAACAAAAATATTAAGAGAACGTTTCCCCTGATCCCAGTTCAGTTTTCTGATGTTCACCACTAGCAACAGTATGCTGATATTATTTCAGACTTTCTCCCTGCACATTTAAAACTTATATCTTTAAAAAAAAAATTTAAGTAGGGCTTCCCTGGTGGCACAGTGGTTAAGAATCCGCCTGCCAGTGCAGGGGACACGGGTTCGAGCCCTGGTCCGCGAAGATCCCACATGCTGCGGAGCAACTGAGCCCATGTGCCACAACCACTGAGCCCTCATGCCACAACTACTGAAGCCCGTGCTCCACAACAAGAGATGCCACCGCAGTGAGAAGCCCACGCACCACAACAAAGAGTAGCCCCTGCTCGCCGCAACTAGAGAAAGCCCGTGTGCAGCAACAAAGACCCAACACAGCCAAAAAAAAAAAAAAAAGTTTAAGTAATACAAATATTTAAACAGCCTTATAGAAGGAATAAAATAGAAAAAAAACAGGTCACTCTTTCTTACTCCATTTCTTCATTTGTATGTCCTTCTAGATAGTATCATGCATTATTTAGGTGCATGTATATGTACTCTATGTATTTTCTACAAGAATGGGATCAGACTGTTTTGGAGGACTCCCCTATATTAGTACAAACGGATATACCTTGGATGGCTATTTAGGTTTTTTGTAATTAAAAACAAGTTTGCAGAGAAACATGTGTATACGTATTTGCACACCTGTGTGAGTTCATTTAAAGGGTAAATTCCAAGAAATTGCTGGATCAGCAGGTAAACATTTTAAATTTTGGAAAACACTGCCAAATTGACACAACAACATGAAAGCGTGTATTTGTTTCCTCAACCCCTGTGTATACCATGAGTTAATGAACAGTTAGTACTGATGGGCAGTATCGTACATGACTGGGGCACAGCAGTGAACAAAACAAAAATTCTTGCCCGCATGCATTTTACATTCTAGTGAGAGGAGACAATTAAGAAATAGTAAAATATTACAGCAGTGGCAATAAGTACTTTAAAAAGAAAGAAGTCGCAGGAGCGGGGTGTGCTCTTGTGGTGGAGGAGGTCTGTAACTGTAACTAGGGCAGTCTGCAGAAGCCTTGACCAGAGCATCCGGAGGGCAGGGAGCGGGTGTAAGGGCGCACGTGGAGTCCAGGCGGCGGCAGCAGGGGGCACCGCTCCTGAAGGGCCTACGGATTGCAGTGGATGAGGTGGGAACCCACTGGCTGGGTTGGGAGAAGGGTGACAGGGTCCCCCCGATGCGGTGGAAGGGTTGCTTGGCTGCCGTCCTGAGAACTGACCGTAGGGAAGCAAAGGAAGCAGTAAGAAGGCCTGAGAGGAGCCCGTTAACGGTATTCGGCGGGGCGGGGCGGGGGGGGCAGAAACTGGTCAGATGCCAAATGGGTTTTAAGATACATCCCCTCTAGGTTAGATGTGGAATATAAGAGAAAATAGGGGGTCAAAACTGACACCAAGATTTTTGGCCTGAGCACCTGGAAGAACAGAATTGCCATTTACTGAAGTGAGGGGACTGGGAGGGCCCAGGGGTCGGCTTTGGCACACGACAGGTTTGCATCTTGGTCATCCGGGTGGAGGCGTCAAGTAGGCAGTGGACGCCCAGGTCCAGAGTTCCGAGGAGAGACGGGACTCGGATATGAAGCATGTTTAGGGCCGGGCCGTGAGACGGGTGGAGGCCCGGAGGTGGAGGAAAGAAACAGAAAAGCAGCAAGGGGTTAGGAGGAAAACCAGGAGAGTCAAAGCTACATAAATGGAAGCTGTTCATATTATGTCCTTAGATCACATTACTTCCTTATTGTATATAGGCTCTGGGATTGGTTATTTTCTTAAATAAAAATAAACTAATTAAATAAGAAGAAAAAGAAAAAAAAAGAGGGCTTTGGCAAGGATAGAGTGATGGATTGTGTCAGATGCTGCTAGTAGGTCGTGTAACATGAGGCCTGATGATTGTCGTTGGATTTAGCAATGTAAACATCCTTCACAGTCACAAGATAAGAGCAAATCGGAAGAAACGTTGGAGGCAAGTGTAGGCAGTGTTTTCAGGAGGCTTTGCAGGGAACAGGGACTGAGGTATAGTCTGGAAAAGTGAGATTTAATCAGAATAGGGGCTTTGAAGTCGGAGAAAGGCAGGAGAGTTAAAGGTGTGTATAAGAAGTAATGATATTATAACAATGTAGGATTGAAGTAGGTATGTCTTTAATTGGCAAGGTTGAGTGTCTTTTTTACATGCTTATTGGCCACTCATATTGCTGTGTGTGTGAATTACCTTTGCATATTCTTATTGGATGGGTCCATCTTTTTCTCATGGATATTTAAGAATTCTTTGTATTATAAAGAAGTCAGCCTTTGATAACATGTATTGCAGATATTTTTCAGTTTGTCATTTGTCTTTCGACTTGAATTTTTTCTATATATAGTCATGGGTTTCACGTCGTGTTTGTAACAGCCTTATTCCAAGTCTGTAGAAGGATTTGCTTGTGCTTCTTTCTGTTGTATCTGTGGTTTCATTAGTGTTAATTAAAATCTTTGATTCATGCAGATTTCATTTTGGTTAAAGTTGTCAGGTGGGAATCTGATTAGCAAGACTACCAGATGTTTGGGGGTCTGTTTCTGGATTCTGTGCAAGTCCATTGATCGTTTGCCTGTCCCTGTGCCTGTAAAAATCTCTTTCCATTTCTATAGCTTTGAGATACTTTCCCTATCTGGTATAGCTAGCCCATGTTCTCCTACCACCACCGTTACTATTCGTTTTCTGAATTTCCCTGAATATTTTTGTGCTGATTTCCCCAGAAAATAATACTACTAACATCATTTTTGAGCACTCATATGCAGTACTACATTAAGTTTTTTGCATATATAATTATTTTTATCATTATGCCAACCCTATCAGGGACATACTGTTATCATTCCCATCTTAGAGATGAGAAAACTGGGGCATGAGAAGGTTGAGTAACACGGCCAGTAAGTGGGAAAGCTGTGATTTGAACCAAGCAGTCTGGCTCCAGAGACTGAGCTCCTAGCTCTCCTTGTAAACTTTAGAATCATTTGGTCTAAATCATCTAGATTTAGAATCTAAAATATCATGTTAGTATTTGGACCAGAATTACATTGAGTTTGTAGATTATTTCAGGTAGAATTGAACCTTTACAATATGAAATCATTCCATCCCAAAGAGGGATGTCTTCATTCATCCGTATCTTTCCACACGCAGTGGGGTGTGCAAGCTCCCCACTGTCCTCCAGGCTTCTTTTTTTCCTTCATGTGTTATCCTCTGAGTAGCTATTATTAATAGAATTTTTATTTTCTTATGTCTTTAGCAGGTTATTGTTGGTTTATTGGAAAGCTATTGATTTTTTTCTGTTAAATTCATAATTAGTCATTTACCAAATTTTCTAATTACTAATAGTTTTTTAGTGATTTTTTTCTTGCATTCTCCAGAAACATATCACCTGTAAATAATAATTTTGCTTTATCTTTTCCAGTATTTGTGCCTTTTCTTTTGTTCTTTTAAAAAATCAGCTTGTTCTTTTAGGATACTGCTAACTTCTAATGACATTAAACATCTTTATCTTAAAATTGCCTCCAATACATAATAGTTTATCATGATACTGACTTCAGTTTTATTTTTATGAAAAAGCATTTATCAGCAAGGAATAGTGAATTTTTTCAAAAGCGTTTCAGTTTCTATACAAGTCATATTTGTCTCTCCTTTACTGTGTTAATGTAGTGAACTCTCATATATTTCTTAATGTTGAGTATATCTTATTTGGAGTTTTTACATCAGTGATTACCAGTGAGACTGATTTCATGAGTGTGTGTGAGACTGATTTTATGAGTGGGCATGTGTGTACTCTTCCTCAGACATTTATTGATGATTGCTGCATTGGGTCTTTGTTGCTGCGCACGGGCTTTCTCTAGTTGTGGCGAGCGGGGGCTACTCTGTTGAGGTGCGCAGGCTTCTCATTGCAGTGGCTTCTCTTGTTGCATAGGCTGCAACAGGCTCTAGGTGCACGGGCTTCAGTAGTTGTGGCTCACGGGCTCTAGAGCTCAGGTTCAGTAGTTGTGGCACAGGGCTTGGTTGCTCCGCGGCATGCGGGATCTTCCCGAACCAGGGCTCGAACCCGTGTCCCCTGCATTGGCAGGCGGATTCTTAACCGCTGTGCCACCAGGGGAGTCCCTGTTCCTCAGATTCTAGTTGACTGTTACTATGCTGGCTTCATAGAAGGAATTTGGACTCTTTGCATTTTCCTCTCTCTTTTTAAAAGGCAACAGAATTATCAGTCCTTTGAAGATCTGAAGTTCCCCTGGGAAAACTTATCTGGTACTTTTTGGTTAACTATTTGATAGCTTCCTAAATTTATTCTATGGTCTGTCTACCATTGCTCTCTCTTCCATAATTTTATAAATTCTATCAAATGTAGCTATAATCATTTACAGTGTCCAGAAAAGTTATTTCATCCATGTTTACAAATTTACCTGCTTAGGTTTGTGCAAAATATTTATGAAGTAAGTAGCTTAAATTACTTTTAGTTGGAGTAACTTCTCTATTTGCATTTTAATATCGAATATTTGTGCCTCTCAATTTTTTTCTAGTGTTAAGTGGGCTGGTGACTTGTCTATTTCACTGATACTTCAAAGATCTGGCTTTTGGATTGATTTATCAATTATATGGCTTCTCTACTTTTTGACTCAATAATTTCCATGTTTATATTTTTAATTTCTTTTTCACACTTTATTTGCATTTTGTCATACTGCCTGTATTCCAGAAGTAACAAGTAATATAAATTAAAAAGCATCCTTTTAATAAATGTAGAATTAACCTATGAAGGAAATATTAGTTATTAATAATTTAGTGTGAGTTATTTTAGTCCATATATTTTCCTCACCTGTTCGTGAGCCTGAATTTACTTTAATCTGCTGAGAGCTTTGCTGTTTAACTGTTCCACCAAGCTTTTTGTGAATTGTACTAACACTGGCTGAAATAAGCTCCCTGGATGAGTGGGAGTTTTGATACGGCAGGTCACTTGGGATGGCTCTTGTTGGGGGCCATAGACAAGCAGACCCGTGGAGAATGGGGGAAGGGCCAGAGTAAGGACCGAGAGAGGACCAAAGACGGATCCCATGGAAACCTAGTATTTTTTGTGTGATGAGAGAGGGGAGAAAACAAGTCAGCTTTCACTCTATTAATAGCTGGTATCTGGAGGCATTGAAAACCACCAGCCCTTTTGCAGGGGTAAACTTCAGAATCATTGACTTTCACTGAAGTTATGTTTTTCAAATTATTTTGAAAATGTAAAAAGAGTCTATGATTATTGTTCATTAGGTACCCTAAGTTAAGAAAGATTTTACCTAGAGAGGAATTGAAATAACTTCCCGCAAAATTGGCTGAACCATTAGTGTTTATTAAAACCTCACATGTTCATAGGGCTTGGAGCGCCCTACGGTCACTGTGATGCCTATTTTTAAGGGACTTAAATATAAAATTAGATAATATACACATTGTACATTATTTACTAGATTACTTGTATGTTATATTAAATGTGCATATTATGTCATAACTTTATGCAGTAAATAATATAGATAGTAAGTTAATATTATCTGTAAATCAGGTCAAAAGCCAGATTAACAAATACTGGCGATGTAGACTGGGCATAGTGTTTATGGACAGCGTGAGCTCCTCTCTCTTGGAGTAGTATTTGCAGAAGTTTTCTATAACCTTATGAATTGTCAAATAACCTCTCCTTTCTATGTCATGTGTTAATTTACAAGTTTCTTTATATGGTTATCACTGCAGCTTTGTCTTCATTTTCCTGAATTATCAGTAACAAATATACTCACTGACTTCACTGAGAAAAAAAGAAGTGTGGCCTCAGATTCAGTTCAGCAAATAATTCTGTACCTACCGTGTGGAAGGCAGTGAGTGTGCCAGGGACTCTGCTCAGGACAAGAAAAATACATGATGTGACATCATTTCCGTCCCAGTGATGTCGAGGGGTAATGGAAGCACCTGTGCTGGTCTCCGCCTTTCTCTCCACGTTTCATGCACTCATGCCTAAGTCACGTTGTTCTCAGCCTAGTGCAGACACGTGTAAAATATTCTGCTGCTCAGTCCAGCTGTAACGTTGAGCAGACTTGCAGTGTACCTCTTTTTCTAGGTCTTTCTTAAATTATGCCAGCAGGTTAGACTGATGTATATGGAAGAGTTTGTTAGAAGGAGTCTGTTAGTTTTTAAGGACCAGTCTTAGGTCTTTTCCTAAGAGAGATTTTATCTTTCTTTTCTGCCATGCGGATGAGTGTGTGTTTGGGGGTTAGGTAGGAATGAGTGGGACGGAGTTAAGCATGAAATACCCCTCCTCTGGAAGGAAAAACACCTTTGTACATCCGGAAATATGTCGAAACGTGGCCTTACCTGTGGCTTTAACTGACACATGCCACCGCTGTCACCTGACAGGAACCGGAAACCTGTGAGTCAGACCTGACCACCGCCCACTCCCCTACCCGCCCCTGGTCTCCTGCTTAACATGCAGGAACCTAACCTGCTGTTCAGAGCAACTGTAGACAGTGTCTGGTGGGGTTTCTATTTGTAAAGCCTTCAGATATCTTCGTGATGGAAGTTGAGATTGTATTGCTCTCTTCTTGAACTGTCTTCATCTAATTTAGCTAGTTCTTTTATTATTGTACATTACTTAAGAAACAGATACATAGGAGTTTAGCGCAGTTGATGTGGTGCTACATGCAATCAATACTAAAAATAATATGCTATGTGCTAGTCTTTTAAAGTTTATTGATTATAATGATGATATTACCCCATGGTATACTGTTTGTTATATTATTTGGAGATTCTAATGGTTAAAATTCTTTAGTCATTTGCAAATGTTTTTAGTGCCAAATTGTTAAGTTTGGGATTACAGGGCCCCAGAATAGGCTAGACACAAAAATACAAGTTTAAAAATATTTATCATTAGTGCAACCATCTTCTGTCAGCAGGCTTTGTGTATAGCAGTAAAATTATATGGGTTGTGGAATCAGGCAGACCAGGTTTGGAGTCCAGCTTTTCAACTTAGTAGCTACATAACCTCAGACACATTACTCAGCTACTTTTTTTGTCTATGAAAGGAAGCTATAATAGTACCTACTTGTTAGGAATTGTTGTAAGCTTCAGTGAGATGTTGCTGCTGCTGATGGTAACAGCAGGCACTTCTGCAGTCTTTACTGCCTACGAGGTGCTGCTCTAGTAAGCACAGCGCGTTTCTAAGTCAGTAGCTCCTCCCAGCCACCTTGTGCGGGAGACGCTGTTACACCTGCCATTGATGGTAGCAAATGGCACGAACAGGAATCACCACCGAGAGTCAGCGTGTCCTTATCCCATTCTAGAATGCATTGAAAATGTTACTATTTTTATTGAAATTTAAATTCGTATTGTGTATTATAAATTATATTTAAAGATTTTAAAAAGCTGTTTACCTTTTCTGTTCCTTTGTCTTTTCTTTCTTAAAATGTTATTATTTCAATGAAAACTCAGAAGCAAGAGGTGATGATCACCTGTGATGGCTAATAATATTCCTCTCTTTAGATAAACTATGTTACTTTTTTAGCCAAAGGGTGCAATCGTGTAGAGATACAGAGATGGATGGGCACAGTTGAGATCACTGACACTCTCATTGGCTATCAGAATTTATAAAGGTCCTGTATTATTCTCTATGCTTGTTAGTGCTGGGGCTGTACTTTTGAGATTAGCTCTGTAGATCCACAAAAGGATAGATCCAGACACACAGGGAGGCTTGCCTGTTATCTGAGTTACGATAATTAATGTAAGTGATTTGCACTACTTTTTCTCTCCACGAAGTGACTTTGAAGCAGAAGACAGTGTGAAGTCTTGGAAAATAGTTATTGGTCTTTTTTCCATCTTAGCCAGCAAAATGTATTGCTCTTCTGGACTTTTCAAGTTTTATACCACTTATTCAAAACATGCTTTAGAAAAATTCACAGGATAATAGTGAAATATATTGCCGTCTCTGTGTTTTGGTTATTTGGCTTATAATCTTCCATACCACAATGGCAGCTTGCACTGGGGGACAGGAAGGAGTTTTGCTAGAGTCCTGGACGGTGACAAATGTTCTCAGAGGACTTCAGGCTACAGTTGACTCAGAGAGAATAAAACAGCTCGGAGTAAAAAGAACTCATTGAAAACTATGAAGCGCGCAAGTAAATATTTGAACCATAATGCATACATGTCTTAAAGCGCAATTTTTGGAAAACTTTCAAGCCTAGAATACTCTTAAGTGTGCATGTAAATGTCTAGGGTTGGAAAAAACAACCTGCAGCTATAACAAAACTGATGATGATAAAGCTAAACTGGAGTGTACTTCATTAAAAGGCGAGAAGAGCACCAGCGTAAACCCATGGTCACCCCAAGACACTGAAGAACCACTGAGACCTCCCTTCAGGGAATAGTAGGAATTTCAGCTGTCGGTGAATGTCCAAGCGCGATGAGAGCTTTGCAGTGAGCCGAACCTTCCATGGCATCCAGGTCTAGTGGAATACAGAATCGATTAACCCTGAGGAATCACTAGCTGTGTTCTAAGTTTAGCTTGCGGCATAGAAATGCCTCTATATACGGTCCCAACTTTCAGTGACTTTAGTAAGTCATTCAGTAGGCTACTACTAAGGAGCCCTTGACAGTAAAAATAAAGCTAATAGCATTGTGCATCATTTGCCAGTAAGAGCCCGCGTTCAAATACACACACGCCTGTATCTTACTGTCAGTTAAAGGTTCAGTGGGAAACCCTTTTCCAACTGCAGACTGTCCTTTGAGAATCACGCCCTTTACCCACACACACAGTTTCACAATTTACCTGATCCTGGTGTGGCTGGAGTGCAAGGAATTCCCCGTGTTTCCATATCTACTTAGTAAGTTTTCCTTTGACTCAGCAATTCCACCCCTACTAATGTATCTGACAAATGTATTTAAGGAATGTCCAAAGATACATTTACAAGAAAATTTATTATGATGTTGTTGACAATGCTTAAACACTGGAAACAAACTAAATTTTGTCCACAGGTGATTGGTTAGGTTATATCTGTTACAGTGAAATGCTCTGTACCCATCCAGAGGAAAATGGGAAAGCTCCACAGATGCTCACATAGAAAAGTTTCCAGGATATGTCATTAAGTGGCAAAAAACTAAGTGGCAGAACAGTATAATGTGATCCCATATGTGTGTATTTTAAGTATGCACACATACACTTCTGTATGGGATTGATATTAAATACATGATATGTATGTGTATAAGGTGAGGTCTGTGTTACAATTAAATAGGATAAGGTATATAAAATGCTTAGTATCACGCCTGCCTAGTGCATAAATTAATTAATAAACCTTGCTGTTATTGTTACCTTGAAAGAGTGAGTTGAGGAAGGAAAAATTGGGAGAGGGGGATTTTACTAATTTTACATGTTTTGTATTGTCTGAATTTTTTACACGTATTACTTTTACATTAAAACTAGAGAGAAAACTATTTGCTCTTGGGGCAAGATCTGGGAAACTGTATTCACACTGAAGTATTACAGACACAACAATACTTGACACTTTTCTTCAGATATGGAAGAATTCCCAGTGTGGGCAAAAGAGTAACTCCAGTACTCTCTTGGACAGAGGGCTTTTCCCTCTGTCAACTGTCAGAGCAGTTTTGGAGACGTGGTTATTAGTTCTCACCTTGACATACACATCCATGCTTTTGATTGTGTTTCTTCTTTTGTGTTCTTGGCGGGGTGTGTGTGTATGGGAAGGGGTATATATATATATGTGCATATCGTTTTAAGCGTTTAGGTGATTATCTTCTTTCAAGAAAGCTTGGAAAATTTAAGGAAGAAATGGAAAGAATAACTGGAAGTGATTGTTGCTTAGCTACGTAAACAAAGCTTTCTTTTTCCCCCTTACTCTCACACTTATCTTAGCAAGTAAGAATCACCTGGCTAATTGTTGAAAAGAGGTATTCCCGTGACCATACCCCATGAGGTTCTAAATAATTTATCGCATTAAGAGTGACTATTACAAGGACTCTGAAGAAAAAGTATTGACTATAATATATAAGTTGTTTTGGTTCTGTGAGCTGTAGTTATTCAGAATTATTATATGTCTTTATAATGCTGGTGTGTTAAAGTTTACTGAAGCTCATTAAAAATGTGGGAAGAGGGCTTCCCTGGTGGCGCAGTGCTTGAGAGTCCGCCTGCCGATGCAGGAGACGCGGG
>NW_006798732.1:58055-62139 GCF_000442215.2 Lipotes vexillifer | reverse complement strand
AACGAAAAAAAAAAAAAAAAAAAAAAAAAATGTGGGAAGGGTGCCCGTTTGAAAACTAAATGTCATGGTCTTTTTTCCTTCAGAATGATGGACTTAACGTATAAACACTACTTAAATCATGTCTTAATTATGTGGAAATTTGGTTAAATTGGTTGATTCTTTCTAAAGTCAGTGTGGGATTAATAGGAAATGCATGGGCCTAATTGACAATTTGAAAATACCTTCATTGTGTTAAACTTGATGATGCATTTCTATTCTATTAGGAGAGATGAACTCTCTTCTTTAATTGCAGTGCTTTAAAGATTTGAAGCCCTTGTTCTACATAAGCAGCGTCATGTCATAGAAACTCATTACGACTGGAGAAGATGTTTGATGTAGTGGTTAAGGACACAGAATATGGAACCAGACTCCTAGGGTTCAAATCCCCACCCTGCCACTTCCTAGATGTGTGGTCTTGGCCAAGATACTTAGCTTCCCTGTGCCTCGGTTTCCGCTTCTGTAGAACAGGGATATAAGCAGTAGGCGGTAGGTAGATCCTGTGGTCTTAGGGCTGCTAAAAGGTTTTTGTGGAAGAATTGGCCAATTACTCTCCGTAAAACGCCCGTGCGCATAGCTAAGCGTTCAATAAGCGTGGCTACTGTTACTTGCCTTTTTGTCCGCCTAGCATTTGTAAGTGCAGTGTGTGTGCATGTTATCAAATAAATTAGTTGCTTACATTCTACAGTCTAAAACTATTATTGGACACCAATGTTTTAAGTACTTCTTAAAATTTCTTTGTACTAAGGTGTGGAAACCAGCTTTTGTACTAATTGGTTTTGATTATTTGTTTCTTGTTTGTATTACAGTTACAAACTATAATACTGTGGTAGAAACAAATTCAGATTCAGACGATGAAGACAAACTCCACATTGTGGAAGAAGAAAGTATCACGGATGCAGCAGATTGTGAAGGTGGCGCCCCAGAAGATGGCCTGCCGACGGACCAGGCAGTGCTACCTGGGAGCAGCGCAAGGGAAGGGAACGTGAAGAGCTGCTGGGAAGACGATGGTGAGTTCGGTTTTTCTGGTAATGTTCTATTCTCTGGATTTTTGTTTTTTAACATCTTTATTGGAGTATAATTGCTTTACCGTGGTGTGTTAGTTTCTGCTTTATAACAAAGTGAATCAGTTATACATATACATATGTTCCCATATCTCTTCCCTCTTCTTTTGAAAAATATATTAACTGAAACGATAAATTGGATGAAAAGTTTGAAATGAACTGTAATTTATTTGCTGTTAATCAGTAGAACGTCTCCTCCTACTTACCGAAAAGTACATTCTAAAGTCAGTGTGGGATTAATAGGAAATGCATGGGCCTAATAGACAATTTGAAAATAACTTCATTGTGTTAAACTTGATGATGCATTGCTATCTTATTAGGAGAGATGAAAGTTATTTCAACCATAACTTGCATGTAATATATTGATCCATATAATATATTGAATTTTGGTAGTTTTTTAAAAACCAGAATCAAGCTTTCCCTATACTGTTGATGTAATTGAACCTATCTTTAATTTCATACTGTGACCTCAAATGAAGAATCTACTTAGAAACCAACAAAGTATATTTTGGTATAGTAACATTATACGATAATTCAGTGTGCAAAAATCCCAAATGCAGGTAAATCATGGGAATATTGTTAGTGTTTGTAAGCATCTCCCTCCCTCTCCCTCTCTCTCTCTGTCTCTCTCTGTCTCTCTCTCCCTCTCTCTCCCTCCCTCCCTCCCTCTCTCTCCCTCTCTCTCTCTCTCTCCCTCCCTCCCTCCCTCTCTCTTTCTCTCTCTCATGGTTCTTTCACTTGCTTTAAATTTCTCCCCGAGTGAACCCTTTGCAAAAGTAAAGCATGGTTGAGTGGAAGGAGCAGTGAAAGCAAGGATCCCCCACTCGTGCCCTTGCAGTGAGTGAGCATTGTGTCTAACCTTCCTCCCCGTCTGTCAGATGAAGGTGCTTTTTCTTCCAGCTCTAAAATGTCTCCTTTCTACTTTTCCCAATAAACTATTTAGCCTATCTTGTGAGAATTTAAGCAACAGTGGGATAAAAAGGGAAGGATGTGGACGTGGCAGCTGTTGTGAATTAGAGGGAACGGGGGTCAGGCTCGGGGCATCAGCCAAGGCAGAGAGGAGCAGGTGAAGGGACCAAGTTCAAGGTCAGGCAAAGAGAAGCTGCCCAGCAAGATTCAAATTCAGGGAAGTCATCTCAACAGGATATCAAAACTCAGGCTAGACAGTCAGGGGAAATGAGTCAGGTATGCAGGCCCAAGAATCTGGGTAACCAAATGTGGAAGCTGAGATAAGAGTCCAAAGAGTAGGCACAGGGTGACAGGAGTTAACAAATTTTATAGCTAACAGAGGACCTCTGGAATCACGTAATCAGCCCCTCGTTTTATGGCATTACTCATCTGTCCATTCAGCAGCTCTGCAGGAATGGGGTTGCAAACTGGAGTAAGACGGTCTCTGTGTGAAAAGTGCTTACAGTTCAATGTGGGAGAGGGAAGTAAGTCACAAAGTCATTATAGTTCGATGTAGGTGTAAATTTAAGAGTTATGTGGAAATACAAGGAAGGAACACCTACACCTGAGAGAGGAGAAGTCCTAGAAGGATTTCTGAGTGAAACAGTGCTGGGCTTGAGCCACAAAGGACCAGTAGAGGTTCAGCAGGCAGAGGAGAGGCACAGGAGGTGCTTTTGCAGCAGAAGGCACGACATACGTGGAACCACAGAGATTTGAACAAGTGGGGTTGGCAGAAAAGGAGCTCAGAGAAGTGAACAAGGAAAACACTATGAAGGGCATCATGTGCTAAGTCAAGGAATTTGAACTTTATCCTGGAAGCTATGAGAATAACCGCACTGACATGTACTTCAGAAATAAGTCTGGTAGCAATATGGAAAAAGAATCCTGGGAACAGGGGTGTCTAGAGGCAGGAGGTAGTGTCCTCAGTAAAGAGGCTTAATAGTTCAGGCAGTGATGAGGGTTTTGGAGCTAAAGAAGTGGGCCTTGGGATGGGAATAAAAGGGAGAGATTTGACAGAAATGTAGGGGGTAAAATATATTAAATTTGGTTGATTCCATGTAATTCTGTGTAATTGAGAAAGAAAGGCTGACATAACTCCCAGGTTTCTGGAAAGTAGAACCCAGAGAAGCTAACTTGCTTATTCATTATCACAGTTGGTTAACAGCAGGGCTGATAACCTGTTAAATTGTAATACTGAGCTCAGAACTTTGGGGAGCAGCTGTTTCTTAAGTATTTACTGTTGGTAGCCAGAACTGATCCATTGGTGTCATTGATCTGAAGTCTTAATACAGAAGCAAGAAGGAAATGATTTGTCTGGAGATCAAGAGAATGAGATAGAGGTAAAAAGAAATGATAGAGGTAAAAAGAAAGATGAAAAAAATCAATGAAGAGGTTCTGTTTCTGAAAATACATTCGGATAGATTATTTGGACCAGTGTTCTCACTGAAAATAACTAATGATATGAAATTTTTAAATAAAGAAAGAAATCTTCTTGAAAGATTTAAAGAGCTAACTAGATAGTAAGACATTAGCAGATTATATATCTAAGTGGATACGGGAAGCCATAGAGGTCAGCAGAGCACAGCATAGAAGACTCTTTGGCCTCGAGGACATTTGCCTCACAAGGGTAACCTAAGATGTGGTTTTCAGGCCTCTGAGAAGAAACAAAGCCTTGGACCACCAAAGAGTTAGTAGCAGATCCTCCCCTAGTATGGACTACATCCTGAATATGATGAACTAAAAGCAAACCCTCTACCACCCCTACCATCCTCAGGAGTTAGCAAACAGAATTGCCTTGACTAGGGATTGGGGGAATGGAGGATTGTCTCTGAGAAACAGTAACCACAAGCTGTCATACATTGATTTATAGCTCAGATTCACATTACTGGGCAGCCTGATAAAGTTCAAGCCATAATTGAGTCCAAAGTGGACCTGCTGCCCTAACCCATAGACACCAAGCAGAAGCAAAGCCAAATCTTTTGGAGGAGCATAGCTTCATCTTAGCACTGTAGAAGTTTCCCAAATAATTCAGCAGG
>NW_006798732.1:54884-58028 GCF_000442215.2 Lipotes vexillifer | reverse complement strand
AGCAGGAAGACAGCAATGTGAGTGAGAATGACCAGAAACAAAAGGAAGCAGAAACTGACCCATAAGGACTTTAACTATCTGATGCAGATTATAAAATGACTGTCATGTTTAAAGAAAACACATGCAAACTTGAAATTACCTGCTGTGGTAGAATAAAATACAGTAGAATCAACAGATTTTAAGAACCAAATATAACTTCTAAAAATTAAAAAAATAGAATAATAGAAGTTCAAATTCAAAGGATGGGTTTAACATTAAAGTAAACAGAGCTGAAGAAAGAATTAATGAGTTGGAATATAGGGGGAAATTTATACTAAATGCAACTCAGAGAGACAGATAGAAAAATCCTGATAAGAGACATGAAGGATAGAAGTTTCTTCTACTCTTAATTCTAGGAGAAGAGAGAACAGGGAAGCAGCAGTATTTGAAGAGATAATGGCTTAGATTTTCTTCAGTCTTGATGAAGGACACCGGACCACAGATTCAAGAAGTTCAGTGGATCTCAAGAAGGATAAATAAATCTATCCCCAGTCACATTATGGTGAAATTACAGATTATCCAAGACAAAAATAAAACTCTTAAAAGTAAACCCCCCAAATTCAGATTATGTTTGAGAGGGTGGCCGTTGGACCGACAGCTGAATTCTCTGTAAAAACAGTGGAAGCCAGACATAGTGAAAAGATGCCTGCCAATACAGAATTCTGTACTTCACAAAATATCTTCTAAGAAAGGAGGTGATGATTTCAGACAACTTTCAGGCACTGAAAACAGAAAATGTGTTCTCAGTAGACCCTTATTAAAGCAAGTCTTAAAGAATATATTTTAGGCCTGAAGAGAGAAAAATCCTTGTTAGAGGTCTGAGGTGTAAGAAGAACAGAGAAAATGACAAGTACATGGTAAAGACAGATAAACAAATAGTATTTCCCATGAAAATACTCACAAAAATAGCGGGCGTAGCTAAATTTATTTCAGATGATGTTGACTTGAAGGTTGAAAGCATTATTATGGATAACAGGATCATTTTATAATGGTGAAAGATTAAATTCACTGATCAGATATTATTTTAAATGTATTTGTGCCTAATAACAAGGCCTCAAAAATATATGAAGAAAAAATAGACAATCTACAAAGAGAAAAAGACAAATATACAGTCACTGCTGAGGATTTAACATACCTTGGTTAGTCATTGATGGAATATTCACACAAAACTAATGAGGATACGGAAGATTTGAAAAGATATACGGACAGTGTACTTAGTAATTGCAAAATAAGTATTTTTTCAAGCTATTTGGAACATTTGTAAAAATTGAACATATACGGGGTCATAAAGCAAATCTCAACAAATTTCAAAGGATAAAATCATACAGAGCATGTTCCTTGAACACAATACAATTAAGCTATGAAATAAGATAAATAGAATATTATGTTTGGGAGTTTTAAGGAACACACTTTTGAATGTATGTTCATGGATCAATAAAGAGATCATAATGAAAATGAGGAAATATTTTGAACTGAATGGTACAAATATTCTGTATCAGAATTTGTAGGATGTGGTTAAAGCAGTTTCTAGAGGAAAATTTAGAGCTTTAAGTACATATTTTAGGAAAGTTTCTGGCTAAAAGTTAATGAACTAATAAGCATCTATCTTAAGAACTTAGAAAAAGAACAGCAAACTGAGTTGTTTGAAAGTAAAAGAAAAGAAAACAAAATAAGTACAGTTAACTCTCGAACAACGTGAGGGTCAGGGTGCCGACCCTCCTTGCAGCCTAGTCAGCCCTCCGTGCTTGCAGTTGTCCCCCAACCACGTGTGTGGTCCCCGCCGTGTGTACTGTCCCCCCATGCCTGCAGTCCCTCAGTGCACGCGGGTCCCCCCAGTTCCTGCAGTTCCTCATCCATGGATTCAGTCCACTGCAAATAGCTTAGTATTGTAGTATTTACTATTGAAAAATGTCAGCGTGCTAAGTGGACCTGTGCAGTTCAAACCTATGTTGTTCAAGGATCAACTGTAATATAAAATTGAAAATAAACCTACAGGGGAGTTTTCCCTGGCAGTTCAGTGGTTAAGAGTTTGCCTTCCAATGCCGGGGGTGCAGGTTCGATCCCTGTTTCAGGGAGCTAAGGAGCCCACATGCCTTGCGGCCAAAAAACCAAAGCATAAAACAGAAGCAATATTGTAACAAATTCAATAAAGACTTTCAAAATGGTCCACATCAAAAAAAAAAAAAACTTTGAAAAAAAAATAAATAAACCTACAGTACAAAAAATCAACATAAGCAAAACTTTATTCTTCGAAAACATTAATATTTACAAACCTTTGATGAGATTGATCAAGGAAAAAAGAAAATATAAATAGCTAAAGTCAAGAATGAAAGAGTGGACATAACTACAGATACTACAGACATTAATAAGTTTACAGGGGAAATGTGGGACAGGATATTAGAAATTCTTAGCCAAAACTGGCTCAGGAAGACTTGGAAAACAGGAATAGTTCTTTAACCTCACCACAAAGGAGTGGTGAAGATATGGAGCAGCTGAGACTCGTAGGATTGCAAATGCTGTGCCACCCGGGGAAGCGGTTTGGCAGTTTATTATAAAGTTAAGTATACACTTAGCATATGACCCAGCAGTCCCACTCCTGGGTATTTTCCCTAGGAAAATGAAAACTTAGGTTCACACGAAAACTTGTACACTGATGTTAGAAGCTCTATTCATAAGTTCCAAAAATTGGAAGCAACCCATTGTCCTTCAACAGGTGAAAGTGTAAGGAAACTGTAGTACATCCATGAAATAGAATACTGCTCAGTGATGAAAAGGGACAAACTACTGATCCAAGCAACAACTTGGATGAATCTCAAAGGCCTTATGCTAAATGAAAGAAGCCGATCTCAAAAGGTTATATACTGTTTGAGTCCACATACCTTACATTTTCAAAAAGACAGACTGGGGCTTCCCTGGTGGCGCAGTGGTCGAGAGCCTGCCTGCCGATGCAGGGGACACGGGTTCGTGCCCCGGTCTGGGAAGATCCCACATGCCGCGGAGCGGCTGGGCCCGTGAGCCATGGCAGCTGAGCCTGCGCGTCCGGAGCCTGTGATCCGCAACGGGAGAGGCCGCAACGGTGAGAGGCCCACGTACCGCAAAAAAAAA